>NC_091188.1:2902680-3010180 GCF_040958095.1 Procambarus clarkii | reverse complement strand
ACACGATTACCATCTTCTATTTTCATAGAAAAACAAATTCTAAAGTTTCCGAGGAAACCACAACTGAACAAAATTGAGCTCTGAATATACCATAAGGATATGAGAATATGAGTAAAAGCAATGTGTTATTATTATTTCGATAATCAGTAGTGAAGAAATAAAATGAACCAACAAGTGTTCCTACTTAGGATAAGCACTGTTGGTGGTTGAATGTGTGAAGAAGCATTTCACGAAACTCTTATTCTGAAAGTATTGAAGCAGTCGGGATGTCCAATGATGAAGATCGTGTGTAGTGAAAAAGTTATACCTGCTTATCATCCGAGCAATATACCTTAGCTGTGTAATAATATAAGACGACTTCATTCATCTGATCTTTAGATACCAACATTTATCAGCTTCTCTAACATTCCCCCCCCCCCCCCTTTACCTTACCACCCTGGCATAGCAACGCATTGACTACCCAAGATACCACTCTCGATACATTACGGATTCAGCGAGGATGTATACAGGTTTACAAAAGAAAATAGTTTGTAAATTGAATGTTTATTTACTCTGCACGAGCCTTCTATAAATCATCAGAGTAGTAAATGTGTTCTCTTCAGTTATCAGTTAAGGTGTAGCGAGCAGCAGTTAGTAGCCATAAGAGGGAGCATAGCTGGGATGTTTGGCGGTGCCCTGGAAGCTCACGGTAGCATGATATCCGCTACCGTCGGCCCAGTAATCAACCCTTTGGACGCGACCGTCAGGTAAGTTGACCCAGTAGGAGCCCTTGGCGTTGCCATTGTTGCCGCTCTCTTGCTGGCCGAAGTTGGTGGCTCCAGAGTTGATCCCGTAGTTGAAATCGTAGGGCAAAGGTGCCTGTGGACACATCGTCAAAGTGACATCATTGTTGTTATTTTTCATACAGTATTTTATTATATATAATTATGGTATTATGTTAAAGTTAGAAAATCGTGAAACACGTGATGACGTACATAAGATGCTTGCTGGTATCCACCTGGGAGAGCCACACCAGCGGCCACCAGCATGCACATCAACACCATCTGTGGGAACACAAAACATTAACTGCACTGGATTGTGTATTGCTGCAATACATTCTTTGTCTAAAATAATATTATTTTTTGGACTGCCAGCAAAAGAGTGAAGCTTTAATTGTCCTCATTAGATAATTTCTAATCCTGAGACATTTTACGGTTATTTATTTGCAAGTGAATATTTATTGACAGCCTTTCCTCCGGTTAAGACAGTACAAGTAATGACTATATGGCAAATCTACAAACAATATTGTAGTTACACGTCCTATCTTAATAGGAGCTTTTGTTTTAACTAGTCATGCATAACTCTCAATCAATCTTCAGTTTCTGGATGTAATATTGACAAGTGACAGAAAATATTCAATTTTCTGGAGCTTTAGACTTAATATGAAGTCTGAAACAAAATGTCATTATCTGACGTTTTCCTCGCAGACTGCTACAGCTCCCCTTGTGCATCAATGGGCTCAGTTAACATCATGACCTCATTGCTACAAACCAATATATTTTTCTTCTCCACAATTCCAAACTTTCTTCAGGTACTGTTAAACTTATTTTATGTCTTTAGTGAATGAGTATAAACGAGAAATATGTTATTCTACAAATGACAACAGTTGATGTAGCAAGGTGCGAAATGTAAATAATATAGAGTATAAAAATACGTGTTGTGAAGAGTACCAACAAACTTAGATTTTTAATTTACTTGATTTCATTATATGATGAACTATACTGATATAAATATAATGAAACGAAAACATCGACAATCCATTTTCATTTAGAGTACAAACAACACTAATTATTTCTACTTTCGTAGCAAGTGTATGTAAAAAACACACCGTTCAATTACTTTGTTAATTATTTTGACCATCAAAAGTTTGAAATTATACATTAATGATAACAAAAGCAGGGCGAGTTCTAAATAGACCAACTGTTAATAATACATACAGAAGTGAACATGTTTGGTAGTGTAGTGATGGGGTGGTGAACAGACACTGACTCCTCCCTGGTCTCCAGCCTGGCTTTATACCTCCAGCCGGACCCCGAGTCACCAGCCTCACCATCCCCCCGCCACACTCCCCCAAGGTCGCCCATGACTTGGTGATTTTTCTCACTCCGAGAGAAGCCTGAGTCGCCAGTCACGCATTAATCTGTTTTATATATCTTACGGTCGCACAAAGTAAGGCTAATTAGGCTTTATCAAACAAAATTTATAGAATTATTTATGAGGTTCAAAATTTGATATCGTCTTTAGTAAAGTCTTACAAATATATTAATTGATAAATCATACAATTAATATATTAAGAGACATCGGCTTTTGCACAGTCTATGTGACAAATGGTCTTACAGACAATAAGGCAAAGGCACACAAGCAAATTAGTACACGCCTGAATTATATTTAAAGTACGTGCCAATAAGGAGTATATCCCCTTCACACTATAGATTCACACTCTCTGCAGAGTCCATTACCCTCACACCATAGTCAGAGGACCAGAAGGCTCTGCTCACGGTCACACGACCACACTATATCCTAATAGATGAGTATGTAGTTTTAGTGTTTTATCTTACAACAGAACGACAAAATTCTGTTATGAAATTTCCTTCACGAAGTTCCACTATTCGTGCACACACACGGCCACGATTTAGCCAAAGTCTCTGTGCGTGGTACAGTAAATCTGTTACGCCCCAATCTCATCACAGACTGTTTGAAACAGCCAACGATTTAATGCACATTTACGAATAAAGTGTCATTGCTTGCACAACTATTCCCATCACTTCTTCAAGTTTCTTCAGCAATGCTTTGGACGCCAAAGCTTACAGATGTAGAAAGCATTGTGTGATCAATACAGGTAGAACTCTTTCCTTGACAGAGCAACGAATCCAGAGTTCTTGTCAATTATGACAGGAGTTCGATACGTACAAATTGTCCCAATCAAATTTTCTGCTATGTTCTTTGGCGTACCGTGTCGCTGAACAAGGATATCTGACTCAATTGATTAGCTGCATCCTGTCCCAGCACCATTCTAGCCATCTCCGGCGCACAGAGCTTCATTAGACTTTCTTCAATTGTATAAGCTTTTTTTTCATTGGCAATGTATGAAACTGTAGGAGGCTTCCAAAAGAGCTTTCCTTGGAGGCGCAAATCCATAAGATAAAAAAGGAGTTTGTTTCTGATCTTTTTTTCATCTTGAAAGCATCATTTGAGGTTCCAACATGTTACTGTGTCTGGTTTTGATGTTCTCTCAGTTTTTACGGCTTGAAATGTCCATTCCTCATTACTAAATTGCAAATCATGTATCGAGGTCTTTCAGTTCCATCTTGTTCTGTCACACGGGTGAAGCCAACACCAACATGTTCATCATTCCACTTTCCTTTTCTGACAGACGACATTTCGTAACAAATCTGAGTAATCTTTCATATAGAATAGGGTAGCAGCACATTGTTGTGAATACCTAAGCTTGTTAATGAAAAAAAAACAAATCTGGAAAAAAATATATAAAAATTAATAATCGCAAAATGCAAATTTAAGCTTCAAATTAGTTTTTTACGAAACAACAATATATGAGAAATATTACTCTCATGTCCAAATTAATTTCGTTTTTAATTCTTAATTTTATTTTTTGTTTGCATATATACAAGAGTTCTTACATTCTTATACAGCCACTAGCACGCATAGCGTTTCGGGCAAGTCCTTAATCCTAATTTTCTCAGGAATACAACCCGCCAAATCGTTTGACAACCAGGTTCCCATTCACTACTGAGTGAACAGAGACTTCAGTTAAGGATTGGCGCCAAGTAAATCCTCCCCGGCCAGGATACGAACCCAGGCCAAAGCGCTCGCGAAACACCAGGCAAGTGTGTTTCCACTTCGCCACGGGGACTGCTTTTCATAACATGCATCACTCTAACCTTGTACAGGAGCATTAGCCTAACATCCTCACGTCTCTGCTGATGCTGAAAGGAACTAAACATCAGACTGTATATCAGGATATATAAATGAAAAATAAATGTTTTGTTAATCATTTAATACCAAATTCAGCCTTATACCAACGTACCAACTCACTGACTACCCTAGGGCCAGATTCATGAAGCCGTTACGCAAGCACTTACGAACCTGTACATCTTTTATCAATCTTTTGCGGCTTTGTTTATAATTATTAAACAGTTAATGAGCTCCGAAGCACCAGGATGCTGTATATAACAATAACACCAGTTGATTGGGAAGTATTCCTGCTTGTAAACTGTTTAATATATGTAAAGAAAGCAGTCAAAAATTAAGGAAAGATGTATACGTTCGTAAGTACTTGCGCAACAGCTTCGTGAATCTGGCCCCTGCTGGACACCATCACAACACATTAGGAACTCTACGGGGGTGTATTCAGGTTTTGTAAACAATTGTAAGTTATGACTGTTTATTTACACTGCCTGAACATTATGTAAATCATTAGATTTCATATCTCTTCTGTTATATATATATAACGTATAATTATACAAACATATATAATATTTTACAAGATACAACTAATGTTATTGATATATATATATATATATATATATATATATATATATATATATATATATATATATATATATATATTAACAAGTAAATAACTGCCAGTTAATGAAACGTATAAACACATATAAGGAGCAATTGAAACAAATCATCAGATGCTGATGTTACGAAGCTGATGCTCCAATTGTTTCAATATAGGAGCTAGGATCGTAACAGCTGGACAACGAGGTTATCAATTAAGGTGTGGCGAGCAGCAGTTAATAGCCATAAGAGGGAGCATAGCTGGGATGTTTGGCGGTGCCCTGGAAGCTCACGGTAGCATGATATCCGCTACCGTCGGCCCAGTAATCAACCCTCTGGACGCGACCGTCAGGTAAGTTGACCCAGTACGAGCCCTTGGCGTTGCCATTGTTGCCGCTCTCTTGCTGGCCGAAGTTGGTGGCTCCAGAGTTGATCCCGTAGTTGAAATCGTAGGGCAAAGGTGCCTGTGGACACATCATCAAAGTGACATCATTGTTGTTATTTTTCATACAGTATTTTATTATATATAATTATGGTATTATGTTAAAGTTAGAAAATCGTGAAACACGTGATGACGTACATAAGATGCTTGCTGGTATCCACCTGGGAGAGCCACACCAGCGGCCACCAGCATGCACATCAACACCACCTGTGGGAACACAAGACATTAATTGTTGTTGGTTGTGTATTGTTACAATATAGTATTTGTCTAAATTCATCATATTTTTGAAGTGTCAGCAAAAGAGTTTGACATATGGAGGCTTTGCTCATATAATAATTTCAAATGAATATTAATTTGCAAATGAATATCTGTAAGCACCCCTTCCTCCTGTTAACATATTACATACAGTGACTATAAGGTATATGTACAAAGAATATTTTTCGTCACATGCTGTTATAAGTTTTTTAAAGTATACATAACTCTTAATTATTAAGCAATCTTGAAACTCCAGTTTCCCAATGAAATACTGGAAGGTGAGAGAAAATATCGGAAGATTATGTGTCCAAGGGCTTTAAACTTTAATGACGTTAGAAACTAAATGTTATTTTCTTATATTATCCCTCAGTGTTCAAGCAACATAAAAATTTTTATTGTCTGCTTTCGTAACAAGATATGTAAAGTTTGAACAGTTCGAAAAATTTGTTAAATTATTTTGACCATCAAAAGTTTGACATTATACATTGATAAAAAAGCAGGGCGAGTTCTGAATGAATTAACTGTTAATAATACATACAGAAGTAAACATGTTTGGTAGTGTGGTGATGGGGTGGTGAGCAGACACTGACTCTTCCCTGGTCTCCAGCCTGGCTTTATACCTCCAGCCGGACCCCGAGTCACCAGCCTCACCATCCCGCCGCCACACTCCCCCAAGGTCGTCGATGGCCGCCAAGCAATTATGAGGATTAAGAGAGAGAAAAAAATATGTTTTGTATCAAATGTTGCTAAAAACCTTTCCAGTAAAATATTTTATGAATTATTGTGATAAATTAGAAAAATTAAAGATTCATGCCAAGAGAAAACGAACGTTTTGGAGGATACCTTTTAGCCCCAAAATATATATCGTGCTTTAAAGCTAAATATTCAACACTTTATAATAGGAGATTTAATCTGACTTCAATACACCTGTTTGTGAGACATTTGTACATTGTGCTCCTAATCCTAAACCCCAGTACACTGTTACCCCCCTGTAATGGTTGACAAAATTGTATAGAGACTAAAAAATGGGAGATATGATAGCCCCTTTCACATACTCTCCCAACCTTAAACATTGATCGTCGAAACTGCATGTCTATCGAGACATTATAGGCTTTCTCTCTCTTGGTATATGGCTATTTGTTGTAAACACGTCTGTTCTTGTTCTCGTTTCAAAGAACTGTCGAGTATCTATGTCTTCCTCTGATACTGATGAATTGCTCTAAACACAGTAAACTGATGATCACGTCGTGGTTTCTTCATTTTCTGATGAGTGGTTTGAATATCATATCTTCAGCCATGTTATTGTGACTCATCGCCTGAATAATACTAATTGAATTTCTAGCTGACGAACTAGACACTTCTAACTATCAATCTGCATACAAAAAATGGTTACTCTACAACACATATGCAGTATTTTAGAAGCAGAAGCTATCCATTGCTACGACACACAGGTCAGCCCTGCTCACGCTATGTTTAAAGATGCCTTCGAAGTATTTAACAAAGCTGAAGACACCAAACCGTTTAGAGAATTGCTAACCAGAAAATTGTTATGCTGTGCCAATATATTTCTTATCAGATACTCAAATTAGCTGTGAATGGCAAATTAGCTTTACACTAAATTGTGAAATTTTGAAATATTAAAGACGTATCACAGCGGTTCAGCCTCACAATCATTGCAATTTCCATGAAGAAATAATTAGGCAGCGAATAATAACCTTTTGTCTGATGGAAATCACTTATCCAGCGAACAGCTTCACCTTTTCTCCTATTACTGGCCCCTGAAACTTTGCCAGAAATATAAACTTTATTGTAAGAATATGCAAGAATTAGCGATAGGTATAATGGAGTTACAGGTTTACATCCGGTGCCCTTCACATAGTGAAGTCATCCAGCGTTCGTTGTGTGGCCTGACCTGGGGCTAGATTCACGAAGCAGTTACGCAAGTACTTACGAACGTGTACACCTTTCGTCGATCTTTGACGGCTTTGTTTACATTTATTAAACAGTTTACAAGCATGAAAACTTGCCAATCATCTGTTGTTATTGTTATAAACAGCCTCCTGGTGCGTCGGAGCTCATTAACTGTTTAATAATTGTAAACAAAGCCATCAAAGATTGAGAAAAGATGTACAGGTTCATAAGTACTTGCGTAACTGCTTCGTGAATCTGGCCCCTGGGTAGCACTGCAAAGATGTCAGGGTATAGTCTAGGAGTTACAGTGGAGGTGACGCAGCCAACCCGTCCTCTGTCTCTTCATATTTTTTTTTCTTGGTACCCAGGATTGGGTTGGGTGCGCGATTCTGGCATGGGGAAACTTTTGCCAATATGACCCTGAAGATGATCTTTTTACATTTACATATCCAATAGAGCGCTCAAAATCTCAGCTCGTATTCTCTAGAAACACAAGTGTAACACAAACCATTTACAAAATTTGGACATGAAACAACTTAAGAGAAAGGTCAGAGCAACTTGCAACTGAACTTAAAAACTATAATTTCCAAGTTGATGAATATTTATGTCATGAGCATGATCTTGAAATGAGTATCTCACAATTTGATAATCATAGACCTAAAATTTGGGACACCTTCTTCAAGTGCCCTAACTTAGCACAGCTTGAAGAGTTGAACCGGCGCCATCTATGGATTTGCTTTTAATATTTATTTGTGTACCCCCCCCCCACACTGTGATAAATAATCTGACAACCAGGTGTCACTTTTGAGTTAACTTTCCAGTCGTGCCTTACTCTCCACATCACCAAAATGGCGGGAGGAGATGATGTAATGTGAAGGGCGAAGACCTAAGTCAGTCCAGCGTGGAGAAACAGCGCCGTCCCTCGGGTCGCCTGATCATCCCTTTGGACTGTGTGTTTCCAGCTACTGGATAGCCAGATGACCGGGCATTGAAGAGCCCATTGAAGAATTGCCTGTGGTCAAAGAAGGTGGATACTTCCGCCCTAATCACGCATGTTTATTTTGAACATTTATAGTTTATGTAGATGGAAGTATAGAGACTTATGGTGCAAGTTCTACACTCGCTTTCTCGACAATTCGCCGGTGGAGCGCAATATGGTGAGGGGAAAAGAGAAACAGTGCTGGGACTGACCTCTGTGTTGGGCGGACCACTTGAAGCACGTTATCTTGGCTCGCGTGTTGTGATAGTCGACTGCAGGCAGCCTCTTCTTTCGTCTTTGGTCCCCCTTCAACTACGTCCAGTAACGTAGTAAGAATCTGATAATTGTTTGTTAATTGTATCAGAGTGCCTAATTGAAACGTCGGCAGTGATGGGCTATTACATTTTGTTTGAGTGCCCCTGCGGTCGAAGGAGCTCTGTCCATAAAAAAACAAACAAATGGGCGCTAACATACTTTACAATTAAATATTAATTTCAGATATATATTAAATTCTGTTTTGGCTTTATACGTAACAGTGAATATTATGTTCGTGATGAAATGTGAAAACTTTGAAACATTCTTCCTCGCTGATCTACTTGATACATAAACTCTATGACAATACAACACTGAAGTGCGTTTTTAACTCTCATGTTCGCAAGAACGTGACAAACGTCTTTACCTCACAGATATAAAAAATTAACTAAATTTCACAACTTTGACTACAGAGCCATCACGCATTGTACAATTGATATCCTTGACACATAATTCCAAAGTTAGAGCATTGGCCACACCCACCACACCTGACACCACCCACCACACCTGAAACCACCCACCACACTTGACACCACCCACCACACTTGACACCACCCACCACACTTGACACCACCCACCACACCTGACACCACCCACCACACGATGGGTGTGGTGGGTGGAGGCGGAAACAAATGGGCATAGTTTCTTTCGCCCTGATGCTCCTGTTCATCTAGCAGTAAATAGGTACCTGGGAGTTAGAAAAATATTACGGGCTGCTTCCTGTGTGTGGCTGTGTGTGTGAAAATAAAATCAGTTGATTGACAGTTGAGAGGCGAGCCCAAAGAGCCAGAGCTCAAACCCCGCAAGCCCAACTAGGTAAGTACATGGTAACGGACTAGAGAAGCACGGCTTCTCTCTCGTTCGCCGTTATGCGTTCGTACTCATTGTCCTCGTTATGCGTTCCGACTTATCTAAACAGAAGTGATCCAAACAAGGCTTCACGTGTGGCGTGAGGAGGGTTATACTGGGCTTCCAACTCCTGGTAGCTTATTGGCTTTTTGCAGTCATTGGTTAATTTAACATATACCCATTGTTACATCACGTGGCGACCCCCTCCACAACATTATAATTTCATACAGTTTTAATTATAATTAGGCTTTGGTTTGGGATGTCCATTTCCAAATCTCAAAAAGAGGACACGACGGATAGCCATTATCTCTTATGGGTATAGACACAATGTATTGTGGGTTTATGCACAGTAGGGTATTTTGATTACGTTGAAAGTGAACGAAGCACGTTTCGAGTCATAGCCTCGAACACTGTCAAGTGGGCTTTAGGTCGAATGCTGACTTGTAGATTTTAGCAAGTCATTATTGACTTGTGTATTGCGAACACGACAGCCCTTTGTTTAGAGGATTGGCTTTTTGAGAACTTAAGATTCGAACATTGGAAGAAAACGAAGCATTGTTAAAGAAAAGTTCGAACATAATTAGTTGTGAGTAATGCACAAAGAGATTTTTATTCTTGAGCGTGGTGTGGGAAGGGTGTAAGGAGAAGTACTGCTGGAGTAATGAAATTTCTGCCAATGTTCTAGGGTTGGGGTGCTGAGGATGAAGAGTTGATTTAGTAACTATGTTCCACAACATTTCACAATAAATGCTTCAATATCTTTCTATGATAAAAGTGTGTATCTTAAAATATCTCTCTCAGATAATAAAAATTTGTAAGTGACACCTGGAGTTTCATCTGGAAGAATGTTAAGGCTACATAAGGTAACATCTGCCATTTGTGAAGATTTTTTTTTTCACTGGAGTAACTACGCTATCTACAAAGCTTTGTGAAGTCTCCCATGACACGATCATCAGCTTAAATTTTTATTACAGAAATCTGATTCAAACGACAATGGTTTCTGAGGAAACCACAATGGCAACAAAAAAGACCTTCAGACTACAGAAATTTCCTGTGTTTGGATAGCACTAAGGAATATATGATATTAACAACAGTAATTAGGAAGATGTAGTGACTGAGATCATATATGGTGACACTTAAAACAAAAGGATTGGTATAAGGATGAGTACTATGAAATTCCTCAGGAAATTCGGATGTTAGCACTGTGACTATCCTCGAGATTTCTCTTATTAACCCAAGCCTACGCCTGCCTGTGACACCTCTCACGGGGTAACAGTAACTTAACGGGAAGTAAACAAGGATTGAAAATACATTTTTGAATATTGTGACTTTATTTAATATACATGAACATTCTTTTAATTTGTAGAGAATTCATTGGTTTATCCTCTTATATATACATAGCACATTACTGTTCAAATGTATAAAACGTTGTTATGATGATGCAACGAATATAATATTGATAAATTGCATACACTAACAAACAGTTGCCAACTAATGAAACTCAGAACAACAATTAGTAGCCATAAGAGGGAGCATAACTGGGATGGGTGGCTGTGCCCTGGAAGCTCACGGTAGCATGATATCCGCTACCGTCGGCCCAGTAATCAACCCTCTGGACGCGACCGTCAGGTAAGTTGACCCAGTAGGAACCCTTGGCGTTGCCATTGTTGCCACTCTCTTGCTGGCCGAAGTTGGTGGCTCCAGAGTTGATCCCGTAGTTGAAATCGTAGGGCAGAGGCGCCTGTGGACACATCAAAGTGACATTTTTATTGCCATCTTCACACAGTATTCTATTATATATAATTATAGTATTATGTTAAAGTTAGAAAATCTTGAAACATGTGATGACGTACATAAGATGCTTGCTGGTATCCACCTGGGAGAGCCACACCAGCGGCCACCAGCATGCACATCAACACCACCTGTGGGAACACAAGACATTAACTGTTGTGGGTTAGATGAATGGTTCTATACACTATTTTGGCCAATCATTTTACGTTTGTATTACTGTAAATTACTCTAATGTATTATCAGTAATAAGTGTAACTTCTTGTATTAACCCAATATCAGATATAACCCTCCCTGTTGTACACACTTTGTAACAGGTGTATCTATCCGTACACAGTAACAGATGTTATCACGAACATTCAGATGTACGAACTCGGTAACAGTTATAATCTCCGTATTCACTCAATTATTGGCGTAAAACCCTATACACACTAAATAATTGTTGTAGCCTCTCTTATGAAGTAAATAACGGTTATAACCCGATGTTCACACTCAATAACAAGTGCAACCAGAGGGACTTAGTTACTTTCCTACTTCCTCATCAACGCTTCATTACCCACAGGTGTTCCCAGGTGTGCGTGTCATTAGGGAAGTAAGACTATATGTTGTACCACCTCAATATGTATTGAGAAAATGTGACTGAACCACTGTTATAACTTTTACACAATTAAAAATAAGTTTCCAAAAATGGAATGTAATGTCACGATTTTTTATACACATAAATTGTATTTGAATTCTATACTGTTTGGAACTAAAAGATAACTACAGGATGGAAATTGAGCTTCAATGGAGTAATAATTGTCTAAGCAGTCGATGGGCCTTAGTCTTACACATAATCTATCCTAACTTAATGTATTCAATTAAATATTGATTTTCAAGTTTGTAGATGTAATCACTTAGTAGTGAATATAAAACTTCGCTTTTTAGAGATTTGAAAATGAATAATACGTACAGAAGTGAACATGTTTGGTAGTGTGATGATGGGGTGATGAGCAGACACTGACTCCTCCCTGGTCTCCAGCCTGGCTTTATAGTTCCAGCAAAGACCCCGAGTCACCAGCCTCACCATTCCTTCATCGGCGACTTCACCAAAGGTCAATGATGACTTGGTAACTTTCCTCTCCCTGAGAGAAGCCGGAGCCACCAGTCATGCAGTTATCTGTGAAATATTGGGACACCACGCAAAATAGAGTAACGTTTCTGGTGACATCATTCCGTAAATAATACTTTAACGAATTATTCACTCAAAATTGACGTCCATCTTCTAAACACTTCTCTAATTAATTTTACTGTTACATTGCCGTAACTTACAACTGAACAACTGGAACCAATGAGTATTAATTTTCTTACTGACAGGACAGTTAGGTGTTTGTTAAAGCTTAGTGAGAGTCAAGACCCAGGTCGCTGTGGGACGTTGTCATTATTCAGTTATGGTGTCTGTAATATTCCAGTGATAAAATACTTATTGTAGCTGGTTATCAAAACGAATATCCAGTCCAGCTCCTCAGCAATATTATTATACCAGTATTAATGATAATAATAATAATAATAATAATAATAATAATAATAATAATAATAATAATAATAATAATAATAACAATTATTATTATTATTATTATTATTATTATTATTATTATTATTATCACAAGGAAATCACACTAACGTACGTGATATACCAATATGAAAATCAATTAGAACAATGAGGGGATTCGAGCCCTCGGTCTGAGTACTCCAAAACAGCACACTTTACCCCAGTACCACGACATGGTATATGTTATACAACCTGGGATTCCGCTGAATTTACAGGACGTCTGGAGGAAGCAAGTTCAGGTTGTCTATATAACCCCCATGTACTCTGGTATAGGTAATGCTATTTTTACACCATACGCTCGAGCTTCAAATACTCAATTAAGGAAATCACACTATTTTAAACGTCCTGTGTATTCAATGGAATCTTAGGTTGTATAGCAATCCCCTCATTGCTCCAATTGATTTTCTCAACAATAATAATAATAATGAAAAAATATTCATAATAATAATAATAATAATAATAATAATAATAATAATAATAATAATAATAATAATAATAATAATAATAATAATAATATTGATAAAGTCAGTAGGGGCTACGAGGAAGACTGGAACCTATGTTCTGAGTACTCCCAAGCAAACACCTTACAGCATTACACCACGACATGTTGAAATGATTTGGAATCTGGGATTCAACTGAATCCTCCAGGGTTTGTGAAACTTCCACTGAAGCCTATTCAGGGTTGTACACAATTCACCCATACAATCTGGCTTCGTAGTCTAGGCATTCTACCCCCAACGATTCTCCTTATTTGCAAAATATATCCTATTAACGTGATGTGTCAGTGAGAAAATTGTTTTGTGTCCGGGAGGAAACTGGCATCTGGGCTTCACTTTCCTATAAGCTTATGACTTGTTGTATTTCTTATCAGTTCATCAATATTCGTGAACCGAAGGTCTAAGGGGTTTCTTAGTTAGTTCTGCTATTTGCCTGTTTTAGACAAGTTTTCCAGGGAGCCTTAAGAGGTCATTTGTGCCCATTTAAATGAAAAATATTTGGTATAACATAATTAATCATATTTTTAGGAGGATGTAAATTGAGTCACCAAGCAAGATGATGGTTGGAATATGGGTTTGTAAGATATTGAAGGCAGTATCGATTTTCCTCAATCGGTCTAAATGCTGCTGAGGACTTGCATCCAGAAATTTATATACATGGACAACAATTTAATTTCGGATGTCGATTTTTCTTGTCAGCTCTTTCACTTTAACATTTTTAATGAGAATCATCTGCATACAGATTAATGTCTTTACAGTACAGGCCAATCCCACTCTGTAATCTCTTTTGTGCCTCATTTAAAAATGTTGTGTTCTGGTATGCATATTTTACTGTAACAACAGAAATTTGTGAGAGTTTCAATCGTATTTAATGAACTCTAATGATGCATTTGGAACTCAGTGGGGAAACTGGCTCAATGAAGCTGGGGCGGACTATTTTAGACACCTCTTATTGTGCAATAAGAACCCAGTAGGGTAGTAAAATTAATTGGTAGCATTCAGTATTTATTTCCTATTTATTGCTGTTCAGAACATGTAGATTTACAGTTAGACTGAGTGGGCAGTCGTTAGTAGCCATAAGAGGGAGCATAACTGGGATGGGTGGCTGTGCCCTGGAAGCTCACGGTAGCATGATATCCGCTACCGTCGGCCCAGTAATCAACCCTCTGGACGCGACCGTCAGGTAAGTTGACCCAGTAGGAGCCCTTGGCGTTGCCATTGTTGCCGCTCTCTTGCTGGCCGAAGTTGGTGGCTCCAGAGTTGATCCCGTAGTTGAAATCGTAGGGCAGAGGCGCCTGTGGACACATCAAAGTGACATTTTTATTGCCATCTTCACACAGTATTCTATTATATATAATTATGGTATTATGTTAAAGTTAGAAAATCTTGAAACATGTGATGACGTACATAAGATGCTTGCTGGTATCCACCTGGGAGAGCCACACCAGCGGCCACCAGCATGCACATCAACACCACCTGTGGGAACACAAGACATTAACTGTTGTGGGTTAGATGAATGGTTCTATACACTATTTTGGCCAATCATTTTACGTTTGTATTACTGTAAATTGCTCTAATGTATTATCAGTAATAAGTGTAACTTCTTGTATTAACCCAATATCAGATATAACCCTCCCTGTTGTACACACTTTGTAACAGGTGTATCTATCCGTACACAGTAACAGATGTTATCACGAACATTCAGATGTACGAACTCGGTAACAGTTATAATCTCCGTATTCACTCAATTATTGGCGTAAAACCCTATACACACTAAATAATTGTTGTAGCCTCTCTTATGAAGTAAATAACGGTTATAACCCGATGTTCACACTCAATAACAAGTGCAACCAGAGGGACTTAGTTACTTTCCTACTTCCTCATCAACGCTTCATTACCCACAGGTGTTCCCAGGTGTGCGTGTCATTAGGGAAGTAAGACTATATGTTGTACCACCTCAATATGTATTGAGAAAATGTGACTGAACCACTGTTATAACTTTTACACAATTAAAAATAAGTTTCCAAAAATGGAATGTAATGTCACGATTTTTTATACACATAAATTGTATTTGAATTCTATACTGTTTGGAACTAAAAGATAACTACAGGATGGAAATTGAGCTTCAATGGAGTAATAATTGTCTAAGCAGTCGATGGGCCTTAGTCTTACACATAATCTATCCTAACTTAATGTATTCAATTAAATATTGATTTTCAAGTTTGTAGATGTAATCACTTAGTAGTGAATATAAAACTTCGCTTTTTAGAGATTTGAAAATGAATAATACGTACAGAAGTGAACATGTTTGGTAGTGTGATGATGGGGTGATGAGCAGACACTGACTCCTCCCTGGTCTCCAGCCTGGCTTTATAGTTCCAGCAAAGACCCCGAGTCACCAGCCTCACCATTCCTTCATCGGCGACTTCACCAAAGGTCAATGATGACTTGGTAACTTTCCTCTCCCTGAGAGAAGCCGGAGCCACCAGTCATGCAGTTATCTGTGAAATATTGGGACACCACGCAAAATAGAGTAACGTTTCTGGTGACATCATTCCGGTAAATAATACTTTAACGAATTATTCACTCAAAATTGACGTCCATCTTCTAAACACTTCTCTAATTAATTTTACTGTTACATTGCCGTAACTTACAACTGAACAACTGGAACCAATGAGTATTAATTTTCTTACTGACAGGACAGTTAGGTGTTTGTTAAAGCTTAGTGAGAGTCAAGACCCAGGTCGCTGTGGGACGTTGTCATTATTCAGTTATGGTGTCTGTAATATTCCAGTGATAAAATACTTATTGTAGCTGGTTATCAAAACGAATATCCAGTCCAGCTCCTCAGCAATATTATAATACCAGTATTAATGATAATAATAATAATAATAATAATAATAATAATAATAATAATAATAATAATAATAATAACAATTATTATTATTATTATTATTATTATTATTATTATTATTATTATTATTATCACAAGGAAATCACACTAACGTACGTGATATACCAATATGAAAATCAATTAGAACAATGAGGGGATTCGAGCCCTCGGTCTGAGTACTCCAAAACAGCACACTTTACCCCAGTACCACGACATGGTATATGTTATACAACCTGGGATTCCGCTGAATTTACAGGACGTCTGGAGGAAGCAAGTTCAGGTTGTCTATATAACCCCCATGTACTCTGGTATAGGTAATGCTATTTTTACACCATACGCTCGAGCTTCAAATACTCAATTAAGGAAATCACACTATTTTAAACGTCCTGTGTATTCAATGGAATCTTAGGTTGTATAGCAATCCCCTCATTGCTCCAATTGATTTTCTCAACAATAATAATAATAATGAAAAAATATTCATAATAATAATAATAATAATAATAATAATAATAATAATAATAATAATAATAATAATAATAATAATAATATTGATAAAGTCAGTAGGGGCTACGAGGAAGACTGGAACCTATGTTCTGAGTACTCCCAAGCAAACACCTTACAGCATTACACCACGACATGTTGAAATGATTTGGAATCTGGGATTCAACTGAATCCTCCAGGGTTTGTGAAACTTCCACTGAAGCCTATTCAGGGTTGTACACAATTCACCCATACAATCTGGCTTCGTAGTCTAGGCATTCTACCCCCAACGATTCTCCTTATTTGCAAAATATATCCTATTAACGTGATGTGTCAGTGAGAAAATTGTTTTGTGTCCGGGAGGAAACTGGCATCTGGGCTTCACTTTCCTATAAGCTTATGACTTGTTGTATTTCTTATCAGTTCATCAATATTCGTGAACCGAAGGTCTAAGGGGTTTCTTAGTTAGTTCTGCTATTTGCCTGTTTTAGACAAGTTTTCCAGGGAGCCTTAAGAGGTCATTTGTGCCCATTTAAATGAAAAATATTTGGTATAACATAATTAATCATATTTTTAGGAGGATGTAAATTGAGTCACCAAGCAAGATGATGGTTGGAATATGGGTTTGTAAGATATTGAAGGCAGTATCGATTTTCCTCAATCGGTCTAAATGCTGCTGAGGACTTGCATCCAGAAATTTATATACATGGACAACAATTTAATTTCGGATGTCGATTTTTCTTGTCAGCTCTTTCACTTTAACATTTTTAATGAGAATCATCTGCATACAGATTAATGTCTTTACAGTACAGGCCAATCCCACTCTGTAATCTCTTTTGTGCCTCATTTAAAAATGTTGTGTTCTGGTATGCATATTTTACTGTAACAACAGAAATTTGTGAGAGTTTCAATCGTATTTAATGAACTCTAATGATGCATTTGGAACTCAGTGGGGAAACTGGCTCAATGAAGCTGGGGCGGACTATTTTAGACACCTCTTATTGTGCAATAAGAACCCAGTAGGGTAGTAAAATTAATTGGTAGCATTCAGTATTTATTTCCTATTTATTGCTGTTCAGAACATGTAGATTTACAGTTAGACTGAGTGGGCAGTCGTTAGTAGCCATAAGAGGGAGCATAACTGGGATGGGTGGCTGTGCCCTGGAAGCTCACGGTAGCATGATATCCGCTACCGTCGGCCCAGTAATCAACCCTCTGGACGCGACCGTCAGGTAAGTTGACCCAGTAGGAGCCCTTGGCGTTGCCATTGTTGCCGCTCTCTTGCTGGCCGAAGTTGGTGGCTCCAGAGTTGATCCCGTAGTTGAAATCGTAGGGCAGAGGCGCCTGTGGACACATCAAAGTGACATTTTTATTGCCATCTTCACACAGTATTCTATTATATATAATTATGGTATTATGTTAAAGTTAGAAAATCTTGAAACATGTGATGACGTACATAAGATGCTTGCTGGTATCCACCTGGGAGAGCCACACCAGCGGCCACCAGCATGCACATCAACACCACCTGTGGGAACACAAGACATTAACTGTTGTGGGTTAGATGAATGGTTCTATACACTATTTTGGCCAATCATTTTACGTTTGTATTACTGTAAATTACTCTAATGTATTATCAGTAATAAGTGTAACTTCTTGTATTAACCCAATATCAGATATAACCCTCCCTGTTGTACACACTTTGTAACAGGTGTATCTATCCGTACACAGTAACAGATGTTATCACGAACATTCAGATGTACGAACTCGGTAACAGTTATAATCTCCGTATTCACTCAATTATTGGCGTAAAACCCTATACACACTAAATAATTGTTGTAGCCTCTCTTATGAAGTAAATAACGGTTATAACCCGATGTTCACACTCAATAACAAGTGCAACCAGAGGGACTTAGTTACTTTCCTACTTCCTCATCAACGCTTCATTACCCACAGGTGTTCCCAGGTGTGCGTGTCATTAGGGAAGTAAGACTATATGTTGTACCACCTCAATATGTATTGAGAAAATGTGACTGAACCACTGTTATAACTTTTACACAATTAAAAATAAGTTTCCAAAAATGGAATGTAATGTCACGATTTTTTATACACATAAATTGTATTTGAATTCTATACTGTTTGGAACTAAAAGATAACTACAGGATGGAAATTGAGCTTCAATGGAGTAATAATTGTCTAAGCAGTCGATGGGCCTTAGTCTTACACATAATCTATCCTAACTTAATGTATTCAATTAAATATTGATTTTCAAGTTTGTAGATGTAATCACTTAGTAGTGAATATAAAACTTCGCTTTTTAGAGATTTGAAAATGAATAATACGTACAGAAGTGAACATGTTTGGTAGTGTGATGATGGGGTGATGAGCAGACACTGACTCCTCCCTGGTCTCCAGCCTGGCTTTATAGTTCCAGCAAAGACCCCGAGTCACCAGCCTCACCATTCCTTCATCGGCGACTTCACCAAAGGTCAATGATGACTTGGTAACTTTCCTCTCCCTGAGAGAAGCCGGAGCCACCAGTCATGCAGTTATCTGTGAAATATTGGAACACCATGCAAAATAGAGTAACGTTTCTGGTGACATCATTCCGGTAAATAATACTTTAACGAATTATTCACTCAAAATTGACGTCCATCTTCTAAACACTTCTCTAATTAATTTTACTGTTACATTGCCGTAACTTACAACTGAACAACTGGAACCAATGAGTATTAATTTTCTTACTGACAGGACAGTTAGGTGTTTGTTAAAGCTTAGTGAGAGTCAAGACCCAGGTCGCTGTGGGACGTTGTCATTATTCAGTTATGGTGTCTGTAATATTCCAGTGATAAAATACTTATTGTAGCTGGTTATCAAAACGAATATCCAGTCCAGCTCCTCAGCAATATTATTATACCAGTATTAATGATAATAATAATAATAATAATAATAATAATAATAATAATAATAATAATAATAATAATAATAATAATAACAATTATTATTATTATTATTATTATTATTATTATTATTATTATTATTATTATTATCACAAGGAAATCACACTAACGTACGTGATATACCAATATGAAAATCAATTAGAACAATGAGGGGATTCGAGCCCTCGGTCTGAGTACTCCAAAACAGCACACTTTACCCCAGTACCACGACATGGTATATGTTATACAACCTGGGATTCCGCTGAATTTACAGGACGTCTGGAGGAAGCAAGTTCAGGTTGTCTATATAACCCCCATGTACTCTGGTATAGGTAATGCTATTTTTACACCATACGCTCGAGCTTCAAATACTCAATTAAGGAAATCACACTATTTTAAACGTCCTGTGTATTCAATGGAATCTTAGGTTGTATAGCAATCCCCTCATTGCTCCAATTGATTTTCTCAACAATAATAATAATAATGAAAAAATATTCATAATAATAATAATAATAATAATAATAATAATAATAATAATAATAATAATAATAATAATAATAATAATAATAATAATAATAATATTGATAAAGTCAGTAGGGGCTACGAGGAAGACTGGAACCTATGTTCTGAGTACTCCCAAGCAAACACCTTACAGCATTACACCACGACATGTTGAAATGATTTGGAATCTGGGATTCAACTGAATCCTCCAGGGTTTGTGAAACTTCCACTGAAGCCTATTCAGGGTTGTACACAATTCACCCATACAATCTGGCTTCGTAGTCTAGGCATTCTACCCCCAACGATTCTCCTTATTTGCAAAATATATCCTATTAACGTGATGTGTCAGTGAGAAAATTGTTTTGTGTCCGGGAGGAAACTGGCATCTGGGCTTCACTTTCCTATAAGCTTATGACTTGTTGTATTTCTTATCAGTTCATCAATATTCGTGAACCGAAGGTCTAAGGGGTTTCTTAGTTAGTTCTGCTATTTGCCTGTTTTAGACAAGTTTTCCAGGGAGCCTTAAGAGGTCATTTGTGCCCATTTAAATGAAAAATATTTGGTATAACATAATTAATCATATTTTTAGGAGGATGTAAATTGAGTCACCAAGCAAGATGATGGTTGGAATATGGGTTTGTAAGATATTGAAGGCAGTATCGATTTTCCTCAATCGGTCTAAATGCTGCTGAGGACTTGCATCCAGAAATTTATATACATGGACAACAATTTAATTTCGGATGTCGATTTTTCTTGTCAGCTCTTTCACTTTAACATTTTTAATGAGAATCATCTGCATACAGATTAATGTCTTTACAGTACAGGCCAATCCCACTCTGTAATCTCTTTTGTGCCTCATTTAAAAATGTTGTGTTCTGGTATGCATATTTTACTGTAACAACAGAAATTTGTGAGAGTTTCAATCGTATTTAATGAACTCTAATGATGCATTTGGAACTCAGTGGGGAAACTGGCTCAATGAAGCTGGGGCGGACTATTTTAGACACCTCTTATTGTGCAATAAGAACCCAGTAGGGTAGTAAAATTAATTGGTAGCATTCAGTATTTATTTCCTATTTATTGCTGTTCAGAACATGTAGATTTACAGTTAGACTGAGTGGGCAGTCGTTAGTAGCCATAAGAGGGAGCATAACTGGGATGGGTGGCTGTGCCCTGGAAGCTCACGGTAGCATGATATCCGCTACCGTCGGCCCAGTAATCAACCCTCTGGACGCGACCGTCAGGTAAGTTGACCCAGTAGGAGCCCTTGGCGTTGCCATTGTTGCCGCTCTCTTGCTGGCCGAAGTTGGTGGCTCCAGAGTTGATCCCGTAGTTGAAATCGTAGGGCAGAGGCGCCTGTGGACACATCAAAGTGACATTTTTATTGCCATCTTCACACAGTATTCTATTATATATAATTATGGTATTATGTTAAAGTTAGAAAATCTTGAAACATGTGATGACGTACATAAGATGCTTGCTGGTATCCACCTGGGAGAGCCACACCAGCGGCCACCAGCATGCACATCAACACCACCTGTGGGAACACAAGACATTAACTGTTGTGGGTTAGATGAATGGTTCTATACACTATTTTGGCCAATCATTTTACGTTTGTATTACTGTAAATTACTCTAATGTATTATCAGTAATAAGTGTAACTTCTTGTATTAACCCAATATCAGATATAACCCTCCCTGTTGTACACACTTTGTAACAGGTGTATCTATCCGTACACAGTAACAGATGTTATCACGAACATTCAGATGTACGAACTCGGTAACAGTTATAATCTCCGTATTCACTCAATTATTGGCGTAAAACCCTATACACACTAAATAATTGTTGTAGCCTCTCTTATGAAGTGAATAACGGTTATAACCCGATGTTCACACTCAATAACAAGTGCAACCAGAGGGACTTAGTTACTTTAAATACTTCCTCATCAATGCTCCATTTCTTACAGGTGTGCGTGTCATTAGGGAAGTATGATTATATGTTGTACCACCTCAATATGTTTTGAGAAAATGTGACTGAACCACTGCAATAACTTTTACACAATTGAAAATAAGTTTCCAAAAATGGAATGTAATGTCACGATTTTTTTATACACATAAATTGTATTTGAATTCTATACTGTTTGGAACTAAAAGATAACTACAGGATGGAAATTGAACTACTATGGAGTAATAATTGTCTAAGCAGTCGATGGGCCTTAGTCTTACACATAATCTATCCTAATTTAACGTTTTCAATTAAATATTGCTTTTCAAGTTTGTAGATGTAATCACTTAGTAGTGAATATAAAACTTCGCTTTTTAGAGATTTGAAAATGAATAATACGTACAGAAGTGAACATGTTTGGTAGTGTGATGATGGGGTGATGAGCAGACACTGACTCCTCCCTGGTCTCCAGCCTGGCTTTATACCTCCAACCGGACCCCGAGTCACCAGCCTCACCATTCCTTCATCGGCGACTTCACCAAAGGTCAATGATGACTTGGTAACTTTCCTCTCCCTGAGAGAAGCCGGAGCCACCAGTCATGCAGTTATCTGTGAAATATTGGGACACCACGCAAAATAGAGTAACGTTTCTGGTGACATCATTCCGGTAAATAATACTTTAACGAATTATTCACTCAAAATTGACGTCCATCTTCTAAACACTTCTCTAATTAATTTTACTGTTACATTGCCGTAACTTACAACTGAATAACTGGAACCAATGTGTATTAATTTTGTTACTGACAGGACAGTTGTGTGTTTGTTAAAGCTTAGTGATCGTCGAGTCCTGGGTCGTTGTGGGACGTTGTCATTATTCAATTACGGAGTCTTTAATATTCCAGTGATAAAATACTTATTGTAGCTGGTTATCAAAACGAATATCCAGTCCAGCTCCTCAGCAATATTATAATATCAGTAATAATAATAATAATAATAATAATAATAATAATAATAATAATAATAATAATAATTAATATTATTATTATTATCACAAGGAAATCACACTAACGTACGTGATATATCAATAAGAAAATCAATTAGAACAATGAGGGGATTCGAGCCCTCGGTCTGAGTACTCCAAAACAGCACACTTTACCCCAGTACCACGACATGGTATATGTTATACAACCTGGGATTCCGCTGAATTTACAGGACGTCTGGAGGAAGCAAGTTCAGGTTGTCTATATAACCCCCATGTACTCTGGTATAGGTAATGCTATTTTTACACCATACGCTCGAGCTTCAAATACTCAATTAAGGAAATCACACTATTTTAAACGTCCTGTGTATTGAGTGGAATCCCAAGTTGTATAGCAATCCCCTCGTGGCTCTAATTGATTTTCTCAATAATAATAATAATATTAATAATAATAATAGTAGTAAAAAATAATAATAATAATAATTATAATAATAATTGTAATATAATAAATTTTTATAATAATATTAACAATAATGATAATATGGAGAATATCAGTAGGAGCCACGAGAACGTCTCGAACCTATGCTCTGAGTACTCCCAAGCAAACGCCTTTGACCAATACACCACGACACGGTCAAAAGATTTCCAATCTGGGATTCAGCTGAATTTTCTACGGTTTCTGAATCGTCCACTGAAGCCTAATCAGGGTTTTACACAATTCCCTCATACAATCTGGCTTTGTAGTCTAGGAATTCTACCTCCATCGTTTCTCTTCAAATGCAAATGAAATCATATTAACGTGATGTATCAATGGGGGAAATTGTTTTGTGTCCGGGAGGAGACTGAAGAAAAGAGACTTGAGAAAAAGAAGAAAATGAATCTTGGCTTCATTTTCCTATACGTATATGACTTGTGGTCGTTCTTTATTGTTACTAAATTCTTGATGAAAATGGAACTCTAGGAGTCTGGGCCTGGAACGGAGTGCATGGGCATGCTATTTATGGATGATTCAGAAGTCCAGTTGGTTGAGGGTGATATGAGATGGGAGTCGAGGTCAGGGTCACGCTCTGGAGGAATTGGGAAAAAGGCCAATACTAGATGTGTTTTTATCAGGAGTTTGCATATAATAAATTTTTTGATCTTTAGATTTCGTTGACGGTTTTCTCCTCTCTTTAATTCTCTTTGCTGGACTTATGCTATTCCTCTGTAACTTATATTTCCCTTCATAACTTTTCTTGTCGTTCTCAAGAATGATTTGTGGTTTGTGTTTTTCGCCTATAAAGAGAGTTCTGCTCTATCTCCATTTGTATTTCTCTCTTTTTCTTAGTGATATGTGAATTGATCATATGTCATGTGCTACGGTGCTTATTTTATAAAGACACTGACTTACGTTTACGTCATTCAAGTGTTCTTCGCAAACTATTTGTGCGATGTTTTATTTATTTACTTTCAAGTAAATAAATCTATTTGAGGCGGGCTACATAGATCATGTAGGTGCATGTTCATGCTTCAGTTCAGATGTTCAGAGAAGCGTAGGTCTGTGCTTCTCTGAACTTCAAATAGGTTGTAATCTGAGTGAATTGAATTTGTAATAATCATATTTCTTATCAGTTCATCAATGTTCGTGAAGCGAAAGTCTAAGGCGTTTCTTAGTTGGTTCTGCTATTTGCCTGTTTAAGACAAGTTTACCAGGGAGCCTTAACTGGTCATTTGTGCCTATTTAAAAAATTTCTTTGGTATAACATCATTTATCATAATTTTAGGAGGCTATAAATTGAAGTCACCAAGCAAGATGATGTAGTAATATGGGTTTGCAAGATATGGAAGGCGTATCGATTTTCATCAATCGGTCTAAATGTTGCTGAATACTTGCATCCGGAAATTTATATACATGGACATTAATTTAATTTTGGATGTTTATTTTTATTATCAGCGCTTTCAAAATAATTTTTTTTTTAATGAGAAGCAGCTGTAAACAGATTAGTGTATTTACAGTACAGGCTAAACCCACTCTGTAATCTGTTTCTTGTCTAAATTAAAAAAATGTGTTCTGGTCTGCATATTTTAGTGTAACAACAGAACTTTGCAAGAGTGTCAATCGTATTTTATCAACTCTAATGTTGCATTAGGAACTCAGTCGGGAAATTGGCTCAATGAGGCTGGGACTGACTATCTTAGACTTCTCTTATTGTGCAATAAGGACCCAGTAGGGAAGTAAAAATTAATTGGAAGCAGTAAGTATTTATTTCCTATTTATGGCTGTTCAGAACATGTAGATTTAGTTAGACTGTAGTGGGCAGTCGTTAGTAGCCATAAGAGGGAGCATAACTGGGATGGGTGGCTGTGCCCTGGAAGCTCACGGTAGCATGATATCCGCTACCGTCGGCCCAGTAATCAACCCTCTGGACGCGACCGTCAGGTAAGTTGACCCAGTAGGAGCCCTTGGCGTTGCCATTGTTGCCGCTCTCTTGCTGGCCGAAGTTGGTGGCTCCAGAGTTGATCCCGTAGTTGAAATCGTAGGGCAGAGGCGCCTGTGGACACATCAAAGTGACATTTTTATTGCCATCTTCACACAGTATTCTATTATATATAATTATGGTATTATGTTAAAGTTAGAAAATCTTGAAACATGTGATGACGTACATAAGATGCTTGCTGGTATCCACCTGGGAGAGCCACACCAGCGGCCACCAGCATGCACATCAACACCACCTGTGGGAACACAAGACATTAACTGTTGTGGGTTAGATGAATGGTTCTATACACTATTTTGGCCAATCATTTTACGTTTGTATTACTGTAAATTACTCTAATGTATTATCAGTAATAAGTGTAACTTCTTGTATTAACCCAATATCAGATATAACCCTCCCTGTTGTACACACTTTGTAACAGGTGTATCTATCCGTACACAGTAACAGATGTTATCACGAACATTCAGATGTACGAACTCGGTAACAGTTATAATCTCCGTATTCACTCAATTATTGGCGTAAAACCCTATACACACTAAATAATTGTTGTAGCCTCTCTTATGAAGTAAATAACGGTTATAACCCGATGTTCACACTCAATAACAAGTGCAACCAGAGGGACTTAGTTACTTTCCTACTTCCTCATCAACGCTTCATTACCCACAGGTGTTCCCAGGTGTGCGTGTCATTAGGGAAGTAAGACTATATGTTGTACCACCTCAATATGTATTGAGAAAATGTGACTGAACCACTGTTATAACTTTTACACAATTAAAAATAAGTTTCCAAAAATGGAATGTAATGTCACGATTTTTTATACACATAAATTGTATTTGAATTCTATACTGTTTGGAACTAAAAGATAACTACAGGATGGAAATTGAGCTTCAATGGAGTAATAATTGTCTAAGCAGTCGATGGGCCTTAGTCTTACACATAATCTATCCTAACTTAATGTATTCAATTAAATATTGATTTTCAAGTTTGTAGATGTAATCACTTAGTAGTGAATATAAAACTTCGCTTTTTAGAGATTTGAAAATGAATAATACGTACAGAAGTGAACATGTTTGGTAGTGTGATGATGGGGTGATGAGCAGACACTGACTCCTCCCTGGTCTCCAGCCTGGCTTTATAGTTCCAGCAAAGACCCCGAGTCACCAGCCTCACCATTCCTTCATCGGCGACTTCACCAAAGGTCAATGATGACTTGGTAACTTTCCTCTCCCTGAGAGAAGCCGGAGCCACCAGTCATGCAGTTATCTGTGAAATATTGGGACACCATGCAAAATAGAGTAACGTTTCTGGTGACATCATTCCGGTAAATAATACTTTAACGAATTATTCACTCAAAATTGACGTCCATCTTCTAAACACTTCTCTAATTAATTTTACTGTTACATTGCCGTAACTTACAACTGAACAACTGGAACCAATGAGTATTAATTTTCTTACTGACAGGACAGTTAGGTGTTTGTTAAAGCTTAGTGAGAGTCAAGACCCAGGTCGCTGTGGGACGTTGTCATTATTCAGTTATGGTGTCTGTAATATTCCAGTGATAAAATACTTATTGTAGCTGGTTATCAAAACGAATATCCAGTCCAGCTCCTCAGCAATATTATTATACCAGTATTAATGATAATAATAATAATAATAATAATAATAATAATAATAATAATAATAATAATAATAATAATAATAATAACAATTATTATTATTATTATTATTATTATTATTATTATTATTATTATTATTATTATCACAAGGAAATCACACTAACGTACGTGATATACCAATATGAAAATCAATTAGAACAATGAGGGGATTCGAGCCCTCGGTCTGAGTACTCCAAAACAGCACACTTTACCCCAGTACCACGACATGGTATATGTTATACAACCTGGGATTCCGCTGAATTTACAGGACGTCTGGAGGAAGCAAGTTCAGGTTGTCTATATAACCCCCATGTACTCTGGTATAGGTAATGCTATTTTTACACCATACGCTCGAGCTTCAAATACTCAATTAAGGAAATCACACTATTTTAAACGTCCTGTGTATTCAATGGAATCTTAGGTTGTATAGCAATCCCTTCATTGCTCCAATTGATTTTCTCAACAATAATAATAATAATGAAAAAATATTCATAATAATAATAATAATAATAATAATAATAATAATAATAATAATAATAATAATAATAATAATAATAATATTGATAAAGTCAGTAGGGGCTACGAGGAAGACTGGAACCTATGTTCTGAGTACTCCCAAGCAAACACCTTACAGCATTACACCACGACATGTTGAAATGATTTGGAATCTGGGATTCAACTGAATCCTCCAGGGTTTGTGAAACTTCCACTGAAGCCTATTCAGGGTTGTACACAATTCACCCATACAATCTGGCTTCGTAGTCTAGGCATTCTACCCCCAACGATTCTCCTTATTTGCAAAATATATCCTATTAACGTGATGTGTCAGTGAGAAAATTGTTTTGTGTCCGGGAGGAAACTGGCATCTGGGCTTCACTTTCCTATAAGCTTATGACTTGTTGTATTTCTTATCAGTTCATCAATATTCGTGAACCGAAGGTCTAAGGGGTTTCTTAGTTAGTTCTGCTATTTGCCTGTTTTAGACAAGTTTTCCAGGGAGCCTTAAGAGGTCATTTGTGCCCATTTAAATGAAAAATATTTGGTATAACATAATTAATCATATTTTTAGGAGGATGTAAATTGAGTCACCAAGCAAGATGATGGTTGGAATATGGGTTTGTAAGATATTGAAGGCAGTATCGATTTTCCTCAATCGGTCTAAATGCTGCTGAGGACTTGCATCCAGAAATTTATATACATGGACAACAATTTAATTTCGGATGTCGATTTTTCTTGTCAGCTCTTTCACTTTAACATTTTTAATGAGAATCATCTGCATACAGATTAATGTCTTTACAGTACAGGCCAATCCCACTCTGTAATCTCTTTTGTGCCTCATTTAAAAATGTTGTGTTCTGGTATGCATATTTTACTGTAACAACAGAAATTTGTGAGAGTTTCAATCGTATTTAATGAACTCTAATGATGCATTTGGAACTCAGTGGGGAAACTGGCTCAATGAAGCTGGGGCGGACTATTTTAGACACCTCTTATTGTGCAATAAGAACCCAGTAGGGTAGTAAAATTAATTGGTAGCATTCAGTATTTATTTCCTATTTATTGCTGTTCAGAACATGTAGATTTACAGTTAGACTGAGTGGGCAGTCGTTAGTAGCCATAAGAGGGAGCATAACTGGGATGGGTGGCTGTGCCCTGGAAGCTCACGGTAGCATGATATCCGCTACCGTCGGCCCAGTAATCAACCCTCTGGACGCGACCGTCAGGTAAGTTGACCCAGTAGGAGCCCTTGGCGTTGCCATTGTTGCCGCTCTCTTGCTGGCCGAAGTTGGTGGCTCCAGAGTTGATCCCGTAGTTGAAATCGTAGGGCAGAGGCGCCTGTGGACACATCAAAGTGACATTTTTATTGCCATCTTCACACAGTATTCTATTATATATAATTATGGTATTATGTTAAAGTTAGAAAATCTTGAAACATGTGATGACGTACATAAGATGCTTGCTGGTATCCACCTGGGAGAGCCACACCAGCGGCCACCAGCATGCACATCAACACCACCTGTGGGAACACAAGACATTAACTGTTGTGGGTTAGATGAATGGTTCTATACACTATTTTGGCCAATCATTTTACGTTTGTATTACTGTAAATTACTCTAATGTATTATCAGTAATAAGTGTAACTTCTTGTATTAACCCAATATCAGATATAACCCTCCCTGTTGTACACACTTTGTAACAGGTGTATCTATCCGTACACAGTAACAGATGTTATCACGAACATTCAGATGTACGAACTCGGTAACAGTTATAATCTCCGTATTCACTCAATTATTGGCGTAAAACCCTATACACACTAAATAATTGTTGTAGCCTCTCTTATGAAGTGAATAACGGTTATAACCCGATGTTCACACTCAATAACAAGTGCAACCAGAGGGACTTAGTTACTTTAAATACTTCCTCATCAATGCTCCATTTCTTACAGGTGTGCGTGTCATTAGGGAAGTATGATTATATGTTGTACCACCTCAATATGTTTTGAGAAAATGTGACTGAACCACTGCAATAACTTTTACACAATTGAAAATAAGTTTCCAAAAATGGAATGTAATGTCACGATTTTTTTATACACATAAATTGTATTTGAATTCTATACTGTTTGGAACTAAAAGATAACTACAGGATGGAAATTGAACTACTATGGAGTAATAATTGTCTAAGCAGTCGATGGGCCTTAGTCTTACACATAATCTATCCTAATTTAACGTTTTCAATTAAATATTGCTTTTCAAGTTTGTAGATGTAATCACTTAGTAGTGAATATAAAACTTCGCTTTTTAGAGATTTGAAAATGAATAATACGTACAGAAGTGAACATGTTTGGTAGTGTGATGATGGGGTGATGAGCAGACACTGACTCCTCCCTGGTCTCCAGCCTGGCTTTATACCTCCAACCGGACCCCGAGTCACCAGCCTCACCATTCCTTCATCGGCGACTTCACCAAAGGTCAATGATGACTTGGTAACTTTCCTCTCCCTGAGAGAAGCCGGAGCCACCAGTCATGCAGTTATCTGTGAAATATTGGGACACCACGCAAAATAGAGTAACGTTTCTGGTGACATCATTCCGGTAAATAATACTTTAACGAATTATTCACTCAAAATTGACGTCCATCTTCTAAACACTTCTCTAATTAATTTTACTGTTACATTGCCGTAACTTACAACTGAATAACTGGAACCAATGTGTATTAATTTTGTTACTGACAGGACAGTTGTGTGTTTGTTAAAGCTTAGTGATCGTCGAGTCCTGGGTCGTTGTGGGACGTTGTCATTATTCAATTACGGAGTCTTTAATATTCCAGTGATAAAATACTTATTGTAGCTGGTTATCAAAACGAATATCCAGTCCAGCTCCTCAGCAATATTATAATATCAGTAATAATAATAATAATAATAATAATAATAATAATAATAATAATAATAATAATAATTAATATTATTATTATTATCACAAGGAAATCACACTAACGTACGTGATATATCAATAAGAAAATCAATTAGAACAATGAGGGGATTCGAGCCCTCGGTCTGAGTACTCCAAAACAGCACACTTTACCCCAGTACCACGACATGGTATATGTTATACAACCTGGGATTCCGCTGAATTTACAGGACGTCTGGAGGAAGCAAGTTCAGGTTGTCTATATAACCCCCATGTACTCTGGTATAGGTAATGCTATTTTTACACCATACGCTCGAGCTTCAAATACTCAATTAAGGAAATCACACTATTTTAAACGTCCTGTGTATTGAGTGGAATCCCAAGTTGTATAGCAATCCCCTCGTGGCTCTAATTGATTTTCTCAATAATAATAATAATATTAATAATAATAATAGTAGTAAAAAATAATAATAATAATAATTATAATAATAATTGTAATATAATAAATTTTTATAATAATATTAACAATAATGATAATATGGAGAATATCAGTAGGAGCCACGAGAACGTCTCGAACCTATGCTCTGAGTACTCCCAAGCAAACGCCTTTGACCAATACACCACGACACGGTCAAAAGATTTCCAATCTGGGATTCAGCTGAATTTTCTACGGTTTCTGAATCGTCCACTGAAGCCTAATCAGGGTTTTACACAATTCCCTCATACAATCTGGCTTTGTAGTCTAGGAATTCTACCTCCATCGTTTCTCTTCAAATGCAAATGAAATCATATTAACGTGATGTATCAATGGGGGAAATTGTTTTGTGTCCGGGAGGAGACTGAAGAAAAGAGACTTGAGAAAAAGAAGAAAATGAATCTTGGCTTCATTTTCCTATACGTATATGACTTGTGGTCGTTCTTTATTGTTACTAAATTCTTGATGAAAATGGAACTCTAGGAGTCTGGGCCTGGAACGGAGTGCATGGGCATGCTATTTATGGATGATTCAGAAGTCCAGTTGGTTGAGGGTGATATGAGATGGGAGTCGAGGTCAGGGTCACGCTCTGGAGGAATTGGGAAAAAGGCCAATACTAGATGTGTTTTTATCAGGAGTTTGCATATAATAAATTTTTTGATCTTTAGATTTCGTTGACGGTTTTCTCCTCTCTTTAATTCTCTTTGCTGGACTTATGCTATTCCTCTGTAACTTATATTTCCCTTCATAACTTTTCTTGTCGTTCTCAAGAATGATTTGTGGTTTGTGTTTTTCGCCTATAAAGAGAGTTCTGCTCTATCTCCATTTGTATTTCTCTCTTTTTCTTAGTGATATGTGAATTGATCATATGTCATGTGCTACGGTGCTTATTTTATAAAGACACTGACTTACGTTTACGTCATTCAAGTGTTCTTCGCAAACTATTTGTGCGATGTTTTATTTATTTACTTTCAAGTAAATAAATCTATTTGAGGCGGGCTACATAGATCATGTAGGTGCATGTTCATGCTTCAGTTCAGATGTTCAGAGAAGCGTAGGTCTGTGCTTCTCTGAACTTCAAATAGGTTGTAATCTGAGTGAATTGAATTTGTAATAATCATATTTCTTATCAGTTCATCAATGTTCGTGAAGCGAAAGTCTAAGGCGTTTCTTAGTTGGTTCTGCTATTTGCCTGTTTAAGACAAGTTTACCAGGGAGCCTTAACTGGTCATTTGTGCCTATTTAAAAAATTTCTTTGGTATAACATCATTTATCATAATTTTAGGAGGCTATAAATTGAAGTCACCAAGCAAGATGATGTAGTAATATGGGTTTGCAAGATATGGAAGGCGTATCGATTTTCATCAATCGGTCTAAATGTTGCTGAATACTTGCATCCGGAAATTTATATACATGGACATTAATTTAATTTTGGATGTTTATTTTTATTATCAGCGCTTTCAAAATAATTTTTTTTTTAATGAGAAGCAGCTGTAAACAGATTAGTGTATTTACAGTACAGGCTAAACCCACTCTGTAATCTGTTTCTTGTCTAAATTAAAAAAATGTGTTCTGGTCTGCATATTTTAGTGTAACAACAGAACTTTGCAAGAGTGTCAATCGTATTTTATCAACTCTAATGTTGCATTAGGAACTCAGTCGGGAAATTGGCTCAATGAGGCTGGGACTGACTATCTTAGACTTCTCTTATTGTGCAATAAGGACCCAGTAGGGAAGTAAAAATTAATTGGAAGCAGTAAGTATTTATTTCCTATTTATGGCTGTTCAGAACATGTAGATTTAGTTAGACTGTAGTGGGCAGTCGTTAGTAGCCATAAGAGGGAGCATAACTGGGATGGGTGGCTGTGCCCTGGAAGCTCACGGTAGCATGATATCCGCTACCGTCGGCCCAGTAATCAACCCTCTGGACGCGACCGTCAGGTAAGTTGACCCAGTAGGAACCCTTGGCGTTGCCATTGTTGCCGCTCTCTTGCTGACCGAAGTTGGTGGCTCCAGAGTTGATCCCGTAGTTGAAATCGTAGGGCAGAGGCGCCTGTGAACACATCAAAGAGACATTTTTAATGTCATCTTTACACAGTATTTTATTATATATAATTATGGTATTATGTTAACGTTACACAATCGTGAAACACGTGATTACGTACATAAGATGGTTGCTGGTATCCACCTGGGAGAGCCACACCAGCGGCCACCAGCATGCACATCAACACCACCTGTGGGAACACAAGACATTAATTGTTGTGGGTGAGCTTATTATTACCTGACACCCTTAAGGCTACTCATTTAATATATCATGATTAACAAAATGTTGTGATACGATGGTGCTAAAAATTAAATGCTTTAATATACTATAAGAAACGTCTTCACCCACCCTTACTAACTCAGTAACGGATACAACCTTCCCCTATGCATTAAGTAACACCTTTATGGATTCAGTAACGGATGAAACCTAGTGTATACTCGTTAACTGGTGCAGCTTCCCACGCTTCCTCATCAACGCTCCATTTCCCACAGGTGTTCCCAGGTGTGCGTGTCATTAGGGAAGTAAGACTATATGTTGTATCACCTCAGTATCAGTTTAGAAAATGTCGCTGAACCACAGCAAGAACTTTTCCGTAAATGAAAAGTTGTCAAAATTTCATATTCACATAAAGTTTATTTTTGCACTCTGTACGGGATTAAAGGAAAATTGCAGGATTGAAATGGAGGTACACTGGAGTATTAAATTTGTCTGCAGTCGACTGGCCTTGAACATTCCGTAATACATTATAGCTTTGTATTTGTAACGATTCTGAAATGAATAATACACCGAGTTTTGATGGAACTCGAAAAAATAATAATACATACAGAAGTGAACATGTTTGGTAGTGTGGCGATGGGGTGATGAGCAGACACTGACTCCTCCCTGGTCTCCAGCCTGGCTTTATACCTCCAGCTGGACCCCGAGTCACCAGCCTCATCTTCCTGTCAAGGTTGATGCCTGACCAGCCATGCTGTTCAGAGTCAAATGTTTCTTATAAGACACTTCACAGTCAACACTCTTACTTTCCTCTAGGTGTTACGGCCACCAACCATACCTACCTCAGACAACCAACCATACCTACCTCAGACAACCAACCATACCTACCTCAGACAACCAACCATACCTACCTCAGGCCACCAACCATACCTACCTCAGGCCACCAACCATACCTACCTCAGACAACCAACCATACCTACCTCAGACAACCAACCATACCTACCTCAGGCCACCAACCATACCTACCTCAGACAACCAACCATACCTACCTCAGGCCACCAACCATACCTACCTCAGACAACCAACCATACCTACCTCAGACAACCAACCATACCTACCTCAGACAACCAACCATACCTACCTCAGACAACCAACCATACCTACCTCAGACAACCAACCATACCTACCTCAGACAACCAACCATACCTACCTCAGGCCACCAACCATACCTACCTCAGGCCACCATAATTTACAGCAGAGACAAACTTGGAAATTCAAACTTATTTATCTAACGTTATGCACAAGTTTGACTTGTGAAAGGATGGTCGTAAATAGGTTACTGTGGAAGACTGAGGGATAGCATAAGATGAGGGACAGTGGCTTCACCAGAGTTGGTACTGATCACTGCGCGACAACCATTAACTCAGGTTCGAACAAGCATTTTGTTCTAAATCTAGAACAAGCATTTACTAAGCTGTGTTCATGATAAAGTATTAATAGTCGCTAGTCCATTACATATGAATAAAGCACAAATTCCGCTAGATCAAGTAACATTTGAGTGGAGCGGTTTAGGGCTCAAAATATCTGCATACCTGATCCACCAGGCTGTGAGTCATACGCCAGGCTGCGAGCAGCCGCGTCGGACAGCCCAGCCCATCCCTCTGGTCTGGTAGTACTTATAGTAACGAGGAGGACTATAGGATGTATACCGACGTACAACGCAATTGGAAAGTAGAAATCGGTACTATTGAATTGGGATAAACCGGAAAAGATTTTCTATTTATGTTGCAAAGACAAACTAAACTAACCTAACCTAACGTTCCTAGGCCTAATACATGCTGTGGCCTAATATAGTACATATGTGTGCTATACTAGGCCTAAGAATATTTAAGTTTGTTTTTTAGTTTCATTTCTTCGGACTCTATAAAGTGAATAGTACAAAATTTTACTAATTGCTAAGTACGTCAATATTTGTACTATGGTGCACATAGTTACAAAAAAGTACTATCTAAACAGGAGGATGGGTTGGACAGTCTGGTTGACCAGACCACCAACCGTGAAGCCTGGTCAGAAACCGGGCCGCGGGGTCGTTGGTCCTTGGAATCATGGACAGGTAGACAATGAGATCAGGAGGCAACACTCCGGACAGGCACCTACCCATTCAAGATAGTAACTTCAATTGTTGCAAAAATCAATGTCATGGAGTATGATAGAAAAATAAAATATCATTCAACAAACAAATTCAATATCTGAAGGAAAAGCAAAATTTTGATTTAATATTAAGAGCAATCACGAGGCCACTCTAGGGCTGTCAAGTGAAGGTGGTTCGAATCTCTTTCTCCTGGCCAGTGGGCAAAGGTTGAGGGTATTCAAAGCGTTGCAATAAGAGTCATAAAGGCGTCTCCGAGATGAACTAAAATACTAATCTTAAAACTGGAAGTCAAAGTTATATAGTTTGTAATAATTATATGCGGACTTGCTGCGTGCAAGTCCAAGAATATTGACTAGGTCAAGAAACTTAAATATATAATCAATGGAGCACTAACTCGGGAGAGAAGAGCTTCCAATAGCAACAGGTGGACTCACTTTGCAATAAACACCATTACGTTTGAAATCACAAATACAGTCACTGAAAAAATGGCGAAGAAATGCATTGAGATTTCGTTATATAAGCTCCATGTGAACCAGTGTCAGCAGAATTTAAGACAATGGCTCTTCAATAAAAAGAATCAGACTAACCCACATCTGTTTTCACTGAACAGATGAATAAAGAGAAACACTCAATTTCTGACAGCTTAAAATACTTCACAGACAGATCAATAGACCAGAAGAGTCAAACACATCAAGCTGTAGTTAAGACATGAAATTCTGTAGTTAGTTGGTGACTCTCACGGCTGCTCTGTTTTTAAAACAGAGATGCTAACTAATCAAAGCGTTAGGACCACGCTCTTGCTGACATATTTTCATATATATAGATTTGATTGAAAACTGAAAACATTGCAACAAGAGCACTTACGTGACAACATCTATTTGATCACATAAGTTATAACATTAATATACTCATATATCATTGTCGTCGAATACTTATCAACTGGGCGCCTAGTCATGTAGGAATATCAGAGAATGACATTGCAGATGAAGCTGCAAAACTTGCATCTAAGAGGAGGAATGTAGACATTTAGATGCCTCAGAATTTAGCACAAATTAAGAAAAATAATCATAGCCAGAGTAATGCAGAAGCCGCAGATACACGTCAGGTCCTACCGAAAGGTACAATAATTCCACCAACTATGAACCAATTTGCTGAAAGTTAACACAAGAAGAACATAGGTACAAATGTACCGTATGAAAGTTGGGTACCAATGTGAATACCAAGTTGGTTTACAGGATCAAGAAGAAAGGAACTGCCCGACAGTTCACGAGTCGTGAACACTCATTCACCGCCCAAGTTTGGCTGAAATGAGAAACAAATAGTTCCCAGCTAGAGAATCAGGACCCCTGCACGAATATCATCTGAACAATAACATTGCCTAATCCTACCCACCATCAGTGTCCACCCCGGGCCACCATCAGTGTCCACCCCTGGCCACTACCAGTGCCCACCCCAGGCCACCACCAGTGCCCACCCCGGGCCACCACCAGTGTCCACCCCGGACCACCACCAGTGCCCACCCCGGGCCACCACCAGTGTCCACCCCGGGCGACCACCAGTGCCCACCCCGGGCCACCACCAGTGCCCACCCCGGGCCACCACCAGTGCCCACCCCGGGCCACCATTAAGGTATCATCACGGTCATGAGTGTCCGCCACCACCAGGCAAGCGGAGTGGTGGACAGAGTGACGTTGGGTGCGGGTTGGCTGGGAAGGCGCCAGAACTGACCGGGGTGGGCGCCTCCCGCGTGCTCCCACTGGCACAGCTCCATGTCTCCTGCCTCACCTGGAGGCACGAGAGGACAGGCAACACACACACACACTCACACATCTAATGAAGATATAATTTCTTAGCGCGCTTTTTGTTTTCATTTTTTTGGGGAGCATCAGTTTTCAGAGCGTGACTAAATCTTTGGAAAAACTGAGACGGATGGTGTTGTGAGCGGCGGCGTCCTCCGGCTCCACGGTGTCTTGCTCCTGGGCCATTGTTACGGTGCACCAGTAATCATAACGCTGAGGTGTTTAGCGAGAGGTCTCGTTGCATCACTCACTGTGGTCACCTTCTTCCCGGTTATCAGCATTGTCTCCACCAGAGGAGAGCGATTCACTGTCATTGTGTGGCCGTCACTTTTCTCCTCTGTTTGCCGGTCTTGGTCTCGCCACGTGTACTCGTCTAACTGTACTCTGCTAACTGTACATTTTGGGAATGAGATCCGACTCCTGGGTTCCCTCCACTGGTGTAACGCAGCACCTACTCGACCTTATGGGTCTCTTTTTAAGAGCTTGCCCCAAACATTTCCTTACCTGGTGCCTTCAACTCCGACACAAGTCCTCACGCTGAAGAAATCCTTCATCATGTTCCTTGGATTCGTTCTGGTCTTCATCTTCCACCTGTGTGTCCTCGTCATGATTCATAACGCATTAAACAATGTTGGTCTCTGTACTATAGAATGGACATAAGTTCACTTACATAAGTTCACGCTTACAGAGAAGGACAATGAAGTTAATCCCAGGATTTAGGAACCTTCCTCATGAAGCAACCTGTCCTGTGTGTGTATATATATATATATATATATATATATATATATATATATATATATATATATATATATATATATATATATATATATATATATATATATATATATATATATATATATATATATACATACATATATGCAATCTATCTATCTTAGATAAATTTATATTACGGAAAAATGGATAAATACTGGTTGTAAAAAGGTTGTTGATTTATGGAACAAATTACCGGGTAATATAATACACGTAAGATCGCTGGATTGTTTCAAACGAAGGTTAGACATACATATGAATGATTGAGTTTGGGTGGATATAACTAGGAGTTGATTCGTATTGGTCAATCAATAGGACTTCTGCCGTTTGCTGTGTTCTTATGTTGGTAAGGTTTTGTATTCTTTGCTTGTTAACCTGCAACCGGTTAAGGTTGATTGATTGAAAAAGATTAAACCACCCAAAAGGTGGCACGGGCATGAATAGCCCGTAACGGTTTAGGTTGAAGTCACCTGTCTTTTATACAGCCTCTGACGCTTGCCATGAAGCCCGACTAAGCGTAACGTTCCATTAAAATATCTTCATTATTGCTTCATTTGTAAGAACTGTTAATCCTCTGTTATTGCACGTTCAGCACCATCTGACTTCCACGCTGTAAAACTGTTCATAGTTTCTTTGCGAAAATGTTCAAAAGAGTTAATAATGGGGTTTTAACCACCGTTAAATACTACTTTTTAAAACCACTTTTTAGTTTTTCTGGGGTTTTGGGCGCTTGTTAAGTAATAAATAGACCGTCAAAATACTAGAAATTCACCGTGTGTCCCGAGTAATCCTTACCAGCCTCAGTGAACCAATTTCCCCTCGAGTTCCTAATGCAATGTGAGAGGTGTCCCGGGTAGTCGGTAATCTTGGACAAACAGACAGATAAATATTTTACTTTACAGAAGTAGATCTGTATCATAATATAAATTGGTAAAAAACTTAAAATATTTATATTACCACAAATAATATATTTATGCTAGTTAGCTTACCAAAAGTTCTTACAAATAAACAAAAAACACATCTAGGAAACACCTCCCTCCCTCCCTCATGGTCAAGACCTCGCTGAGGGAGGGGGGCATCTTAGGCAACGGTCGCTTGAGAACGACGTGGAAGGGGGCCGCTAAAGATGTTTGTCGTGGGTTAAGTCAGCGGGCATCTGCCTCCTGACATAAACCCCCCTTGCTGCAGGTATCTCTATATTCCTCTGTTGACCAGACCACACTTTAGAGGGTGAAGGGCCGACGACGTTTCGGTCCGTCTTGGACCATTCTCAAGCCATTCTTCAGCCACGTTATTGTGACTTATTGCCTGCACTATATTCCTCTGATAGATACTGTACAGAGTGTTTACAAATTATTCCCCATTATAAGCCTTAATAAATTCACTACTGTAGGAGCTATATTAAAAATGGTTTGTGGTAATTAATATCACGAGACGAGACATTTTATTTTATTATGTAATCTTCCACAGTCCAATTATTTCATCAATAAACCAGAACACGAAGGCAATAGTTAGATGATTTCGTTCCAGACATTAAGAACTGTCTTGCGTGACGTTTCAGCCTCATGTGAGCACTTTATGTGCTGCTGAACGCGGTATTTGCAGTTCTCAGCATCCTCGGTGGAGGGATTATTTAGAACTTCCATTAAGTGAATCCTGAAGTTCTTCTGGTCTGTCGTGAGACACACTAAACCTACCAGTTCCTTTCTGATATAGAACATTGCCATTTTCTTGAAATTGTTTCAGACATCGCCAGAGTGATTGTTTTGTTAGGGGGAGTTGTCTTATATTATCCCAGAACACGTCTCTTTTTTGTATACCTCTATATAGTAATGATGATAGCTTCCCACTGCCACACCACACACATTGCTCTCTCCTTCACTGTTGTCATTGTACCTGTTGAGAATGGTTGCCAAAATAACGTATATCATGATTTATGTTGTGTTATTAATTACCGCGAACTGTTTTAAGATAGCTCATATAAAAATTAGTTTATTAAAGTTCATAATGAGATGAATAACTTGTAGGCACACTATATATCTCTCTTAGTCTCTGTCGATATCTGCGTACTACTTTGTCACGTAGCACACGACTATGAAAAGACGACGTCTCTCACTGACTAATATGGTTTATTGATTAACTTGTTATACTTAAGAATATTAAAGACGAGATAAATTGTTAATAAAATTCAGTACTTGATAAAGTATATCAATAATTAACCTTATATTGTGCGACGTTAAGATATTTAACAGATAATAATTTGATTTGCAACTCCAGTTTCTCAGAGGAAGAGGAAAATCACCAAATTATCACATGAGTATGGGGTGCACAATAAACTAGCAGCTTCCGGCGACAACAGTAAACAATTATGGGCGACCTTGGGTGAGTGTGGCGGGGGGATGGTGAGGCTGGTGACTCGGGGTCCGGCTGGAGGTATAAAGCCAGGCTTGAGACCAGGGAGGAGTCAGTGTCTGCTCACCACCCCATCACCACACTACCAAACATGTTCACTTCTGTAAGTATTGCTTACAATAAACGTAGGATAAAATTACTTCTGATCAAAATAATTTTGTCAAATATAAGAAAAGTGCTTTTCTCTCATAAACCTCTTGACTTGACTCTGTAGTTTAGAGTATTACATGAACTTATATTAAGAAATAATACAAATATTTTTAACATTATTACTAGTGCAATAAAATCAAAGGTATTGAAATCAAACAAATTTTCATCACAAAAATCTTTTAATTTATATTTGATTTCTCACATTTATATATATATATATTTTTTAACCAGCTGCCTCAAACGTTGTCATAATTATATTTTTCTCATTCTCGTTCAGTAAAATATCATTAAACTTCAAGACGACACCTGAAATGTGATGAAGTCTGAGGCCGTGTAGTATATAGCGGGATAATGTTTAGTGAGGCCGTTACAGTACAAGTGTAGCTATAGCAACCATTAAGGAAAACCAGTTCGTTCTTAATGAATTGTTATGTAATTTTTTAGGTATAAACACAGGGAACTCTTAACTGACCTTTCAAATGATACTCTCAACTCTTTGGATCGTATTGATTAGTTGAATGTTGAGTCCTGTGTGTATTTTGTATTGCTTCTGTAGTTCAAAAGAAAAAGAAACTGAAAATCAGCAATCGAGAAAGTCATAACATTAGCAAAGCGTCCAAATATCACAGACTGTTCCTTAAAAATAATAAGTTTAGGGGCCTTATTCACAGTAACAGTCAACTAACCTAGTGCAGCTAATATCTTATGTTCCCACAGGTGGTGTTGATGTGTATGCTGGTGGCCGCTGGTGTGGCTCTCCCAGGTGGATACCAGCAAGCATCCTATGTACGTCATCACGTGTTTCACGATTGTGTAACTTTAATTTAGAATTGCTATATACAAGACTGTTGATTATGTATAATAAAATACTATGTGATGATAACAATGCTGTTACTTTGATGATGTGTCCACAGGCGTCTCTGCCCTACGATTTCAACTACGGGATCAACTCTGGAGCCACCAACTTCGGCCAGCAAGAGAGCGGCAACAATGGCAACGCCAAGGGCTCCTACTGGGTCAACTTACCTGACGGTCGCGTCCAAAGGGTTGATTACTGGGCCGACGGTAGCGGATATCATGCTACCGTGAGCTTCCAGGGCACCGCCAAACATCCCAGCTATGCTCCCTCTTATGGCTACTAACTGCTGCTCACTACACCTTAACTGATAACCTGTTTGTCTTCCATCTGCTTTGTTTTAATTGTTAAACAGATGTATTTACATTAACAAACTACTGGTTTGCTAATATAATTAGTCTGTATCTTAATCGTTGCATCTTGTAAAATTACATGCATGTTTGTATAGTGATGTGTTATGTATATAAGATCAAAACCCAATAATTTCTCAACAGATATAAAGAATGATGAACACTTTCAATCTGAACAATGAACATTCAATGGGTATAGAAATAATTAAATAATCATATTAAACAAACGTTTAATTTAAATCTTTGTTAACTTCCGCGTTGAGTTCCTGACTGTAGTGGTTATTGTAATCAACCTCATTAAACAATTTACTCTACTCTTCTATACACTTGTTCTATTAAACTTTCCAGTTCGATTTGCATTATTGATGTTTTAGTTACTGTTTTGAATTAATATTAGTTAGGTTATTGCCGGGGACAATAAGCTTAAATAAGCTTAGCATTATGACCCGGGTCGCTGTAGGACGTTGCTCATATTTCCAGTTATGAACAGCTGCTCATATCTCCAGTTATGAGTATAATCAGTTATATTGCGATGATAAAAATACTTATTGTAGCTGGCTATAATAACGAATGTTGACAAACCACACACTAGAAAGTGAAGGGACGACGGCGTTTCGGTCCCTCCTGAACCATTCTCAAGTCGATTGTTACTTGAGCCAAGTTTCTGCTTCTTTAACTTTTCATTACCACTCACAATAGGTTTTTTTGAGACAGTTTTACATAATTTATAATTACGATGAAGAATGTTCATAATGGAATATTAATAGTTTGAAACATTATCTTCATCGATCTGCTTCATACATTAAGTTCTGGCTTAAATACAATAAGCCTTATTCATCAAAACAGTGTTTGTCTCGGCTCGTTAATGAAGCATAGGCAGCTTGACAGCTTGACAGCTTTTTAAACATTCAGCATATTATATGATTGTGTCATAACTCTCTGTCTCATGAAATAGATTAAGTTGACTCAGCTCACTCATTTACTCAGACTTAATTGCTCTACTGGTTCCTAACTCTTTCAACAATGGATAAACAAATAATAGATAAAATACTAAGATCAGCACTTTGTTTAACCTCATTTCATGTGAATTTTTTCCGGGAAAACTTTTCTCGATTTCAGTACTACTTCGCATATCTGATAAGTAATATATTATTATCTAGAGAATATAGGACATACTTTTCTGCTAAACACTTCTGCAGAAAGTTAGTGTGTTCAATGCTGTCAGAGGCTTTGGAAACAAGAAACAGAGAGAGCAGAGATACCCTGTGATTTGTGGTACTGAATTGTTTCCGCCACCACGAAATATTAAAACGTCGTTCAAAAGCCAGTTTTGTAAGCTGAAAGTCAGAGATGTCTAGTTCGACAGCTAGAAAGTCAATTAATATATAATCAAATACTTCATTTAATAGTGTGTTTAGGGCAATGGCTACATAGTTATCAAAAGAGGACATAGGAACAAGTACAGAGCTGTTTTTTTTAAAGATGGCTATGTATTATGGGAGAGAAAGATAGGCAGACATACTCATTCAGTGATCCATGTTAAAAGTTAGTAGAATATATGTTAAAGTGGCTAATTATAGATCCCATTTTTTGTATAGCTTTCTCGACCATTACCTGGGGTTATAGTGTACAGGTGTTAAACATTAAGGGCAAGATGTAAACAAGGTTTCACATACTCATATAGTTAGATCAGTTTTGATTTCATCTGTTCTGTAAATAGTACTGTTGTACAAAATACACTATATATATTATGGAGCCCAGATAAATTTTCCACGACGTTCGTTACCATTTTAAATTTCTTAATTTCAACCCAAAAATTCGTATTTCTTTCTTCAAGGGTTATCAGAAACCTTTGATTTCACAATGTTATCTCACTCTTTCTTAGTCTTCTTTATGGCTTGATATTGAGCCCTAGTTCTACGTGTGATTTGCAGCAGCCCAGAATCTCTGGGGCACTCCACATCTTTCTGTAGGTTATATTAAAAGATGGATCTATTTCGTAATTCTCCAATATGATCATTCCAAAAAGTCATACCTCCTCTATTTGTTTGAAAAGGGATACTCTCTTCCCCGCCCTAACTAGCAGTGACATGGCAGATGTTAACAAATAATTAGTGCAGGCACATTAATGCAGGCAATTGCATTAGTAGGAATGTTTAACAGTATCAAGTTTTTTTTATTAAGCCTGCACTTAAACTGATCCAAGTCAGTAGCAGTGGCCTTCTCTCAGTTTAAACGTATTCTAGAAAGGATTCAGTCTTAACTGGCAGCAGCAACTTTCAAGTGAGTTATATTCAAAATGACTATGAGAGAAGGATGTTCCGATTGCTTGTCACTATCACCGATAGTCTTATACCCTCATATGTGACAAGTTAGATCATCATCAATATGATCAATAAATGATCAATAGGAAACTTTTCTTTCCCGTCCCATTACAGAAATCAATAGTTAACATTAAATTCATCACTGATAGCAGGATAATGTACAGTTTCAGTACTCATGAAAGCATAAAGTAAATTTAAATATGTATTTTGTTGAGATACATCAATGTTAAAGTCACCTACCACCATGAGGTTAACATCATGATATGAATTAGCCAACTGAGATATTTCAGCTAGCACATCTCCATACACATCTGCAAAGATGCAGCTTCTGGTGAAACAAGCCACATATACTCATTTGATCAAATACTGCCGAGCACCATTACAGTCAACTACAGAGGCAGTGCGCCTCCTGATACGGTAATGGCTATAAACTTTACATTGCATGATGTTATACCACAAGGATAGTAGTACCACCATAAGGTCTTCCAGGCCCTTGACCACTCATCAGACATTTCAGGGCTAGCAGTGTAAGACTACCCATCAAAGAGGTAGAAAGAGGACATCAAAGAGGTCCTCATAACCTAATAATTTGGGGTTCTGGGCTGACTCTTAGGACTCGAGAATGTCGGACATTTTAATGTGAATGTTATTAAAGGAGTTCGTGTTTCTGTTGAGTTGGGAATGGTGGCTGTACGAGTGAGCAAGTTTAAAACTAATTTAATTCCGGAAGTTTTCAAGATGAAGTGCTCATGGTCGGTCAACCATGACATGGAAGCTGTCACATTGATGGTAGTCTTGAGTAGTAAAGATGGGATTTCTGGGAAGAACAGAAGTCTATTGTATCTGATAAAAAACATTTTTGGTTTCCATTTTATCACTCTGACTATCGTCGAGAATCCTGTTTATTTCCCATGTTAGCAAATCACTAGCTCTGACCACCTGGGACACCTTTCACTGTGTATTAGGAACTCATTCACTTAGTGGGGGAATTATATGAGGATTATAATAAAATGATTACATATTTTGACTATATATTTACTCTCCATTGACCATTCTTTCAATCTGTACATAATTCATTAAGTTTTATACTGATTTATATAACACTTCACTATAAAAACATAAGGTATCCAAGACAACAAATAATATATTTATAAATTATAAAAACTAATCCATACTTGCCAAATAAGGAAACCCAGAAAGAGGTCTGTTTAACAATTGAACACAACAAATGTAAGACAGAAAGGTTATCTGTTAATGTGTTGTTAAGAGAAGTTAGTAGCCATAAGAGGGAGCATAGCTGGGATGTTTGGCGGTGCCCTGGAAGCTCACGGTAGCATGATATCCGCTACCGTCGGCCCAGTAATCAACCCTCTGGACGCGACCGTCAGGTAAGTTGACCCAGTAGGAGCCCTTGGCGTTGCCATTGTTGCCGCTCTCTTGCTGGCCGAAGTTGGTGGCTCCAGAGTTGATCCCGTAGTTGAAATCGTAGGGCAAAGGCGCCTGTGGACACATTATCAAAGTAGCATCATTATTGCCATTTCACATAGTATTTTATAATATATAATTGTAAAGCAATTGTATAGTATTTTGTGAATTAAAGTTAAGAAATCGTGAAACACGTGATGACGTACATAGGATGGTTGCTGGTATCCACCTGGGAGAGCCACACCAGCGGCCACCAGCATGCACATTAATACCACCTGTGGATATACAAAATATTAGCTGTTGTGGGTTGTTACAGTGTTTTCCTCGTCTAATTTTGATCCGTTTTTGGACTGTCACGAGCGGTTATGACATTTGAACGCATTGCCACTTTAATGATTATTGGTAGATAGTAATTATAGTAATTTTTTTTTTACTTTCCAAGGAAGTAAAGTAAATTTTACTCCTATAAAGAAGTAAAATGATTTACCTCTAAATTATAGACGCAAACACAAACTCCAAACAGTACTCAAAGTGTAAGTAATAACGGTGAGAGGAACTTTTGTAAGTGTCTGGGAGTGGGACTCTGCTACCACTGTATATATATCTATACTTGCACGCTAATAGACTCCGAAAACATTTTGGCCTGTAACTCACTATATCTTGTGCTGTCTAATATATAGTCATACTGGCTTAAACGTTTAGCAGTTGTAGCGTCATTATAAGTGTCGTTGAGAGGTTGTGGTGTCTTGAGTGTAAACGAGAAAGATATTATTGTCAGGGCTTCATGTGAGAAATAATGGGGTAGTCCCTTGTAAAACTTGAATTTACACAATTTTAATATTTTAGAGGTTAAGGTTGTCCGTTGTGATGAAAGACAATGTCTTTGACTACAAACTACATTTTACAGGCCGCAGAGTTGCATTAAATTTTTTTTTCAATTTTGGGGAAAGTTTTATGTAGCTCTAAATTATTTGATCTAGAGTCGTCACGGGGTCATGTGATAAAAGAGCGTTTACAAAGACTTGAACTGCTTTTGACCATGAGAAGTTTGGAATATATCTATGACTGACTACTCAATTTCATCCTGAATTCAAGCTAAATAATACATACAGAAGTGAACATGTTTGATAGTGTGGTGATGAGGCGGTGATCAGACACTGACTCCTCCCTGGTCTCCAGCCTGGCTTTATACCTCGAGTCACCAGCCTCACCATCCCGCCGCCACACTCACCCAAGGTTGCCCATGACTTGGTAAGTTTCCTCACCCGTCGAGAAGTAGGAGTCGCAAGTCATGCAGCTATCTGTGACATATCTTGGGCGCTCACAAAATAAAGCAACGTCTCTGTAGATTTGATCTCATTCCATAATTGTTGTTCGTCTTCTAAACACTTTTCGTATTTACCTTTCCAGTTCGATTAACATTGCTGATGTTTTAATTAAAACTTTTAATAAGTATTTGGCTTATGTTATTGGTAAGGAGAGCTGCGTCCTTGTTAAAGCTTAGTGAGGGAAGAGCCTAGGGTCGTTGTAGGATGCTGTTCATTATATACGGTTATGATGTCAACAATATTCCAGTAGTAATAATTCGTTCTCATGCTGGTTATCATAATGAACACTGGGACCCAGCTCCTGAGCTCACTATGAGCATCTGTAACCCTTTCATCCCCTCCCACAGGATCGGTGCTTGGTGCTTAATTAATGAAATAAACACAAAAATATATATTGAACGAAGCAAGATTGCTAACACTTTAAAAACAGCAACATTTCTCTCTACTTAACATTGTATTTGATTGTGCTTTATAATTATTTAGTATTATAATGAAGAGTGCCTTCATAATGGAATGTTAATACCATTAAGCTCTATCTTCAATGAGCTGATTCATACATTAATTTCTGGCTTAAATACAGTAAATCTTATTCGACAAACACTGATTGCCTCAGCTCGGTAATTCAGCACAAACAGCTTTTTAACATTTTGGTATTGTGCCATAACTCTCTGTCTCATTAAATAGGTTACGTTGACTTAAAATCACATTTTTTGCCCCAGAGCCATCACTCACTGGAAGAGTGATGTTCTTCACTCGTCCTGTGAGTGGCCGGATTTCCAGTAAACATGTATTGTGGTACCGGACGGCGCCTTTCAAACTCGTGGTAAGTCTGGTAGAATTTCTGGTTAAAAAACTTTGAACTCATCATGGTTCAGTCGGTAGCGCGTGTGTCTAGGGGAGTTTAGGGAAGCGAGTTCGATCCCATTAATTGTTTCAATATTGTCTCATTGGTACATAACTTTATTGAGCTTCACGAAAACCCTGTTTCCATAATTTTTATTTCTAGTTTCACTGTCTTGTTCGTCAGAGAATGTAATAGTGTTAAATTATAGTGTAGGCAAGGCAGGGATGTATGGATTTTAGTACTTTTCGGTTTTCACAAATATTTGTTCAAAGCTCACCTCATAAACATATTTCACCAACATTCTTGAAATACAAATGATTTAAAATACGTTACATTGAGACTTGAAGTAGGCTCGGAACTACATGATGCTTCAGCTTCTATGCTCTGCCTTTAGGTATGATTGGTTTCTGCTCAAGATAGTAGTAACATAGGAAGCATTTGTATATTTTCCCTGACACGATTACCAAACTCTTATTATCATAAGAAATTTCCTATTCCAAAGACAACAATTTATGAGGTAACCACAGTAGTCACATAGAGGCTTTCATAACCAAAATGTTTAGGCTGCAGCGGAACCTTGAAGACACAAAAATGTCATAGTAATGAGGATGTTATATTTTTATACAAGTATGTAATAAAAAATAAAATGAAGGCACTTATATTTCAATTCAAGATGAGCTCTGTTTGTGACTATGAGTGAAGCCATATCCCACGAATTTCAGAATCTAAAGTACTCAGGGAACAGGATGAGTCGGCCATAGTAGTGAAGATGTCACATTGACTAAGTTCGTGTATAATGAAAATGTGATCCTTGTTCATCGCCTGAACAACGCTGGGCACCTTAGATGAATAATAGTAAATCACAATTACATTCGTATTATTATTTTACATAAATTACTTACCTTTTTTCCTTTTATCAGTGAAAGTGGAAAAATTCTGAGGACAGAAATCCATTTTGCCAAATTTAATGGAAAAAGTTTTCATTCCTCTGACTATCGTTCAGATTTTTTGTTTACCCTCTGTTATAGTAGTCCTCAGGGAGAAAATCAGATCAGGGTAATGGATTGAAAACCATTACGTAATTAGTGCTATCATCAACTTTCAATCCATGATTAGGTTAAGATTAGTTTAGGTTCGGCTAAATTTCATTATGTTTGTAATAAAGTGTAATAAACCGACAACCAGAGCGTAACTCCATAGTCTCCTGAGACTGATGGATGCCTACTATAATAGTATACAAAATGTGAAAAATAGAATAAGAAAACTATTTATGTGTACCCTTGAATTTCGTTTACAGAAAAAAACAAATTCTTTATTCCATTTCAAAGAAAGCGCGTCAGCATATTTTTCATATATTAAACCAACGATTTTCAATGAAATAAAGTTATAACATGAGAATATTCACTGTCAGGACAAATATTCACTTGCCAGTTTACGAGTTAGACGATTATTGGAACCGTAATATGCTTCCAGACCATCACAAATATCTAGATAACTATCTAGGTGTTTTGAGGAGGGTGGGGGTTAATCTCTTGCGGTAATAAATTTGCTCTGAGAACGGGCTGCATAGCAACACCCTGACTCACCTATTACGGTGCATTAGGAACTGAGAGAGTAAGTAAACAAGGATATAAAATTAATGTTTGCTTATTGTAGTTATTTATTTAATGTACATTTATATTCATATTAACAATTTATAAATTAATTAGTTGTATTGTGTTATATTAATAAAACATCACTATAAAACATATAAAAGTGAACAAAATGCAAGAAACAAGATGTTTATAAATTATATTATCAAATTAGTAGTTGCTTACTAAATAAACTTATATCTAATTAACAAGTGAAACGAAGCAGTAGATGCTGGACAGAATTTATCAGTTAAGGAGTAACGACCAGAAGTTAGTAGCCATAAGAGGGAGCATAGCTGGGATGTTTGGCGGTGCCCTGGAAGCTCACGGTAGCATGATATCCGCTACCGTCGGCCCAGTAATCAACCCTCTGGACGCGACCGTCAGGTAAGTTGACCCAGTAGGAGCCCTTGGCGTTGCCATTGTTGCCGCTCTCTTGCTGGCCGAAGTTGGTGGCTCCAGAGTTGATCCCGTAGTTGAAATCGTAGGGCAGAGGCGCCTGTGGACACGTCATCAAAGTAACATTTTTAATGCCATCTTCACACAATAATTTATTATATATAATGATGGTATTATGTTAAAGTTAGAAAATCGTGAAACACGTGATGACGTACATAAGATGCTTGCTGGTATCCACCTGGGAGAGCCACACCAGCGGCCACCAGCATGCACATCAACACCACCTGTGGGAACACAAGACATTAACTGTAGTTAATTATGTATTATTTAATTGATTTCTTCGTCGAAGTTCTTTATTGTTTTAGACTGTCATCGAACGATTCATGGGCACCTTGCCACTTTAATGACATTTTTGTAGGTAACATATATTTAACGACTACAATCTTTCAAGTGATTGTTAATTTTGAAATGGAGATTGTCAATAATCCATTTTGTCTGCTAGTATTTTGCGGCAATCTACTTTATTTGTTCTTGGATCGTCACAAGTGTCATGTAATAGATAAATATTTCTAATACTTGAACTGAAATTGATCATGAAAAGTTTGTAATATAATTATGATTAAACATCCAATTTCATCCTGCATTAAATCTGAATACATACAGAAGTAAACATGTTTGGTAGTGTGGTGATGGGGTGGTGAGCAGACACTGACTCTTCCCTGGTCTCCAGCCTGACTTTATACCTCCAGCCGGACCCCGAGTCACCAGCCTCACCATCCCCCCGCCACACTCACCCAAGGTCGCCCATGACTTGGTGATTTTCCTCTCCCTGAGAGACGTCGTCAATGCGCGCGTGCGTGTCTATCTCTCTCTCTCACACACACACATACACACACACACACACACACACACACACACACACACACACACACACACACACACACACACACACACACACACACACACACACACACACACACACACACACACACACACACACACACACACACACACACACACACACACACACACACACACACACACACACACACACACTGGCTAACATCAGAACAGCGTTCAGGAACCTGTGTAAGGAATCATTCAGAATCTTGTACACCACATATGTAAGACCAATCCTGGAGTATGCGGCCCCAGCATGGAGCCCGTACCTTGTCAAGCACAAGACGAAGCTGAAAAAAGTCCAAAGGTATGCCACTAGACTAGTCCCAGAACTAAGAGTTATGAGTTACGAGGAAAGGCTGCGGGAAATGCACCTTACGACACTGGAAGACAGAAGAGTAAGGGGAGACATGATCACAACCTACAAAATCCTCAGGGGAATCGACCAGGTAAACAAGGATAAACTATTCAACACTGGTGGTACGTAAACAAGGGGACACAGGTGGAAACTGAGTACCCACATGAGCCACAGGGACGTTAGAAGGAACTCTTTCAGTGTCAGAATAGTTAACGGATGGAATGCATTAGGCAGTGATGTGGTGGAGGCTGACTCCATACACAGTTTCAAATGTAGATATGATAGAGCCCAGTAGGCTCAGGAATCTGTACACCAGTTGATTGACAGTTGAGAGGCGGGACCAAAGAGCCAAAGCTCAAACCCCGCAAGCACAAATAGGTGAGTACAAATAGGTGAGTACACACACACACACACACACACACACACACACACACACACACACACACACATAGGATAAAAAAAAATAAAAAAATCAGGATATGATTAGGAACGTATAAAATACTCAGGGAAATTGACAAAGTGGAAATAGATTAAATGTTTACACGAAATAGTAACAGAACGAGGGGACATGGTTGGAAGCTGAAAACTTACGTGAGTCACAGGGATGTTAGGAAGTTTTCTTTTAGCGTGAGAGCAGTGGGAAAATGAAATGCACTTAAGGAGCAAGTTGTGGAAGCAAACTCTATTCATAATTTTAAAACTAGGTACGATAGGGAAATAGGACCGGAGCCATTGCTGTAAACAACCGATGGCTAGAAAGGCGGTATCCAAGAGTCAATGCTTGATCCTGCAGGCACAAATAGGTGAGTATACACACACACACCTGGGGAGCTGGTAGCTGAGTGGACAGCGCGTGGGACTCGTAATCCCGTAGCCTAGGTTCGATTCCCGGCGCCGGCGAGGAACAATGGGCAGAGTTTCCTTCACCCTGATGCACCTGTTACCTAGCAGTAAATAGGTACCTGGTAGTTAGACAGCTGTTACGGGCTGCTTCCTGGTGTGTGTGTGTGTGTGGGAGGTTGGTGAATAGTTAGTAGTTAGTAACAGTTGATTGATTGACAGTTGAGAGGCGGGCCGAAAGAGCAGAGTTCATCCCCCGCAAGCACAACTAGGTGAATACACACACACACACACACACACCATCCTCCAAAAAATAGATAACCTATAGCTACTGTGGATGGAATGTACAATTCCTGTATTGTACGGCAAAGAATGTCAACGTTTTGTACTATTTGAATACTTTAAAGAGCAAATCAAACTAAACCAGTCACAAGCGTGAATAAGTAATCCCATGCCATATACATGCCATTTTAAGTCTTAATTTAGTACAAATATGTACTGTACTAGACCAAGGAAAGTTTAGGTTTGGTTGTTGTCTTCTTTCTCGGGCTCTACAAAATGAATAGTACATAAAGTGGACATTTTTGTGCAAAAGTTAGCATTGTGTACTTCTTTCTATAGTAATAATGGGGGACTATAATTTTTAGATGACATGTTGGCCTACACGTACAGGTTAAAAATACATCCTCTTCCAATTCATGCCTCTCAGCCGGCTTAAGGTACTGGCAAGTCAGGCAACTGTCGAGCTAGGGGGCGCCACGAGCTAGGGGGCGCTACTTGCTAGGGGGCGCCACTTGCTAGGGGGCGCCATTTCCTAGGGGGCTCCACGAGCTAGGGGGCGCCACGTCATATGTTAGGAATCTTCCAAATCCAAAGATGAAAAGTAATAGATTTAATGAAATAAAAACCCAACATGCTAAAATTCCTTGAGTGGTGTAAAATCTTTGATAATCTGATTCCTTGGTATGGTGGTTTGATTCTCTTGATTAACAGTTTGATTCCTGATTCTTTCTGTCATGGACACTAAAAGGGCACCAAAGTTAAACTTCCCCTGGGAAAAGGTTAGCTTCAAAAACAGACCCGGACCTCAAATACACAGGTAATATTATTACTCTCGCCCAGTAAACTCCCACAAGATCAGCTGGGCCAGGATTCCTCAAGCATTTACTCAACCATTTACGAAACCTGTATATCTTTCAACAATCACAAAAGGTTTGTTTACAGTTATCACTTAATAATACGAGCTTCGAATCTTCACAAACCAAAGTTATTATTCTTATCAACAATCTCACAGTGCTTCGGAGCTCTTAATGGCTTAACAAGTGTAAACAAAGCCACCATGATTGAGGAAAGATGTACAGGTTTCGCAAAAGGATGCGTAAATGCTTGATGAATCCTGGCTCTGACAGAAGAGCACACTGCCATCGCTTCATAAAATACTGAGTAGCACAGCAGAGTTCCTTTCCTGTCTGTCGCCCATCATCTCTAGACAGAAGAATGTGGCGTGTAGTGCTTTGTTATCGCCGTCAACATTACCCCCCCTGACTGACTATACTGGACACCTCGCACAATACATTAGCAACTCTACGAGGAAATTAGTTCACTGACGTTGAGACTTAGTACCCAGGACTTTTCACTTAGTACATTAGGAAATCAGTGTGTGAATAGAGATTGAAAATAGATGATTATATTTATTGAGTTTATTTATTGGACTTTAACATTCTTTCTAGATGCAAAAATGTCGTTGAACTTCATGTAATACATTACATACTCTATACATATATAATGTTTGTATAGTTACAACAAAATAATATTCTGACAAATTATTTACACCAACTAATAGTTGCCTACTATTGAAACTCAGGAACAGACCCATTTAACAAGTGAAACAGAGCATATGCAAGACAGAGGTTATCAGTTAATGTGTTGCTGGACAGTCGTTAGTAGCCATAAGAGGGAGCATAGCTGGGATGTTTGGCGGTGCCCTGGAAGCTCACGGTAGCATGATATCCGCTACCGTCGGCCCAGTAATCAACCCTCTGGACGCGACCGTCAGGTAAGTTGACCCAGTAGGAGCCCTTGGCGTTGCCATTGTTGCCACTCTCTTGCTGGCCGAAGTTGGTGGCTCCAGAGTTGATCCCGTAGTTAAAATCGTAGGGCAGAGGCGCCTGTGGACACATCAAAGTGACATCATTATTATGTTTCATATAGTGTTTTATTATATATAATAATCAAGCTCTTGAATAGTATTTGGTGAATTAAAGTTAGAAAATCGTGAAACACATGATGACGCACATAGGATGGTTGCTGGTATCCACCTGGGAGAGCCACACCAGCGGCCACCAGCATGCACATTAACACCACCTGTGGGAACACAAGACATAACTGTTGTGTATTTTGCATTGCATTGCTGTATATTTTTACTATATTTTTAGACTGTCATGGAACAATTGAGACACTTAGACGCCTTGCCGCTTTCTGGTAAGCAATAGACTTTTCTTGATTGTTGTCTTTAATTTTTTAATTTTCAACTAAAGAGGCAAAACTAAATTAACAATGACCTCAAAATCTTACTAATCAAATACATTGAAAGAGGGGGAGGAACCTTTGAAATGTCACTTAACATTCAGAATTCTGTGTTAAGAAATATTGCCTAAAATGCGTTTGAAAATAATTTTTGTGGTGGCGTTTTCCTCAATGATCGCTATATCTATAATTGCACGTTAACAGAATAGTGTAATTTGTAGTATTATTACTGAATTCGTTCTGAAGTTAAATTATCTATCTAGTGAATGAGATTGAATTTTATATTTTAGAGCTAAAGGCTGTTCGTTAATCTAAAAGAAAAATGTATTTAATATCGAACCACTTAATTTTATTGGTAGTATAATTCTATCATAAATATTGTTAATAATCCCTTTTATGTGAGAGTTCTATGCAACTCTATCGATTATTTGATCTTGAGTCGTCACAAGAATCATGTAACAGAAGAGCGTTTAAAAAACATGAGTTGATTTTGATTATGAAAAGCTTGGAATATATCTATAATTAAGCACTCAATTTCATCCTGAATTCATTTTGAATAATACATACAGAAGGGAACATGTTTGGTAGTGTAGTGATGGGGTGATGAGCAGACACTGACTCCTCCCTGGTCTCCAACCTGGCTTTATACCGCCAGCCGGACCCCAAATCAAAAGCCTCACCATCCCACCGCCACACGCACCCAAGGTCGCCCATGACTTTGCCTTTCCTTTCGTGATTTTCCTTTCCCTGAGATTAGCCGGAGAGTGTCTGTCATGTAGGTATCGGTGACATATTCGGCGCAACACATAATAAAGAAATAATTCTGAAAATTTTATTTATTTAAAAATATATGCTCGTCATCTAAACATATTGTATATAGTTTTCCAGTTCAGTTGATATTACCGCTATATGAAATAATTATGTGAATAAATTTTTTGCTTGTCAGTGATGAGAACAATTGTGTTTTTTTTAAAGCTTAGTAACCGTTGCGTCCTGGGTGTTCTTTGGATGTTATTCATTATCTCCAGTTACAGTCAAAAATTTCAGTTTTAAAATTGATTGAAGGTGAAGGAAAGACTGAATATATGTGTAAATGCTTTAAATACCACGTTTTCGGATGAAACCTTCATCTTCTCAAGATATTATATACAGTGTTCATAATACTGTATACAGCACCTTGAGAAAGGGTTTAGGTTACATCTGAAAATTTTGCTTTTAATACACTTACACATATAGCTGCTTGGTGTTGTTCTGGGAGTTCTTCTACTCCCCAAGCCCGGCCCGAGGCCAGGCTTGACTTGTGAGAGTTTGGTCCACTAGGCATATATATGGTCTTCACCTTTGATCAAGCACTACGGCATTTTGGTAAGTTTTTCCCAAAATAATTGCCGTATCTAGTTATCATAACTAACATTAGGGTCCGGCTCCTGAGACCATTATGTGCCTCTGTAACCATTTCATCCCCATCAACAGCATGGGAATACATGACTTAATGAATAAACTAAACTGAACATTTCGTATCAGACTGAATAATAATAACTAACACTCAAAACAGCAATACCTCTACTTTATATAATTCTTTAGACTTTTCATAATGTACATTAAAGTGAAGAGAGTGTTCGTAACGTAACGATAGTACTTTAAAACATTATCTTCAATGATCTGTTTCATACATTAAGTTCTGGCATAAATACCATTAGGATAGTTAATCAAAATACTGATTGTTTTAACTCGATAATACAGCATAAAAAACTTTTCAAACATATCGCAATATTATATGATTGTGTCATAACTCACTCATTAAATAGGTTAAATCGACTTCAGTTTAGACCCCCGGAGCTCACTAGACGAGTGATGTTCTTACTCATGCTGAGTCCAATGAACAATTACTAACTATAGATGACACCATAACAGCTTTAAGCCGCCTCTCGTCTTCGCCTAAATTATGTTTACAAATTATTGCCTTTTATAAGCCTTAATGAATTAACATATATTGGAGCTTCTTAAAACGGTTTGTGGCAACTAATAACATGGTTATAGTGATAACAGGAGGCACTGTTGTATTATTAAATGGTCTACCGTAGATTGGTCAGTACATCAGTAAACATCCATGTGACTCCGCTAATAGCCCGCTGAACATCACGGCGATAGATGATTTCGTTCCAGACATTAAGAATTATGCCCTTGTTTCAGTTAACGCCTGAGTGACTATTTTGTTCATGGATTTTTTCTTACGTGTTTGGGGGAGAAATGTGGATTTAGTTTCCCACCAAACAGTCCGTAGAGTTTATCGTTCGTATAAATATGAGTGATGGGGGATATGGAGAGATTATGTGTCGGTGGAGATAGGGATTGTGTAAGGGGAGATGGTGTCTGGTGTTTACAGTGATGAAACAGTGTGTTGTGAAAATGGTTATAGTGATGAGACGAGACGGGGGAGGTGTGTGTTAGAAGAGATGGGGAGGCGGACAGTGTGTGTTTTGGGGGGGGGGGGGGGGGAGACCTAAGAAGATATGTGGGAGAAGCCTGGGTAGAGAGACGACCCGGGTACCGACTAGTGCCCCATCAAGTGTTTGGCAACCCATCCTCGATTCAAGTCCATTACATCCAGCGGTCGACCCCACAGACGCATTCATAAATTTTTACATGCTGTTTATCCAAAACGGGAATTTTCTCAAATATAAATTAATATTATAATATATTAGCATATTGTGCATATATATATAGGCATAGGTTACGTTAGGTTAGGTGTTTAGGTTCTGTTGGCGATTATTTGTATTTGTAGTATGTGGGTGAAACATTTACAGCTTTATGGTTCGAACAAAATTCATCAGTGAAGCACTTGTTCCAGAACTGTTCGAACGAAATAAGTTGTGAATCGTGTGTAAACCGTTTTTCATTAATAAACAGGCGGTTTAGCGGGAGCATGGAATCACTTTTGGGTCTTTGTTTGGAGGATGGGCTAAGTGTTTTGATGAAGATGATTGACTATTTGTTTAATAACTATGTAACAAGCTTTTCTTGATTATTGCTTCACTCACTTCATATGCTCCAAATGCACCTCATAAAATGTTTCACTCAAATTCTTGCAATACTAATAATCTAAAATTCTTCACATTGAGACTCAACGTAAGTTAAGAACTTTATGAGGGTTCAGGCTCTTTGCCTTTAGCGATGGTTGGATTTTACTGAAAACAGTAGATACTGCGAAACTTTTGTAAGTCTTCCCCTGACACAATGACCATTTTCTGAATTCATTAAAGAAAATCGGCTCCAAAGACTACGATTTCTTAGGAAACCACAGGGGTCAGTCACATTTAAGCTCTCGATGCCTAAAACGTTTGGGCTCTGAGGAGATCCTGAACACCCGAAAATGTCGGACATGGTAAAGATATAATTTTTAAGACAATGTGTAGTGAAGAAATGTCTCATGAATTTCATGTTTTGAAAGTACTCAGGGGAGCCGAGGGTTTGGGATGCTGGGGGAGAGAGGGACTTGGTGGTGAAGTCAAGATGCCACATTAGTGAAAACGATATGAAGTGGAAAGTGCTTCCTGTTCATCGCTCGAACAACAACGGCCACTTCAGTTAAATAATAATAATCGACAACTGTACTGAAATAATTATTTTACATATTTCACTTACCAGTTTCTCTTTTTATAAGTAAAAGTTGAGAAAAGTTCTGGAAATGAGTGGAATGCATTGTGCCAAATTAAATGGATTTTGTTCATCAACTTGACTACCGTCGAGATTCCTTGTTTGTTTACCCCTGTCATAGGAACTTCCTGGTTCACCGACCACGTCTGACGCCTCTCACGCTGCATTAGGATATCAGAGGATGTAAACAGGGATTGCAAATATATGTTTTCTTATTATTTATTGATTCTTCATTAACATTCTTTCAATCTGTTGAGAAATCATTGTTTTCTTCTGTAATATTCAACACTACACAATTTAAAAAAAAAATCATACAAGATCCAACGAATATGCCATTGAAAAATATATTAACAGTAGTTGCCAACTAATAAAACTCATAAACACATTTGTTTAACAAGCGAAACAAAGGAGATACAAGATAGAGGTTATAAATTATTGAGTTGTTGGGAGAAGTTAGTAGCCATAAGAGGGAGCATAGCTGGGATGTTTGGCGGTGCCCTGGAAGCTCACGGTAGCATGATATCCGCTACCGTCGGCCCAGTAATCAACCCTCTGGACGCGACCGTCAGGTAAGTTGACCCAGTAGGAGCCCTTGGCGTTGCCATTGTTGCCGCTCTCTTGCTGGCCGAAGTTGGTGGCTCCGGAGTTGATCCCGTAGTTGAAATCGTAGGGCAAAGGCGCCTGTGGACACATCAAAGTGACATCTTTATTGTTATCTTCACACAGTATTTTATTATATATATATTTATGGAATTATGTTAAAGTTACACAATCGTGAAACACGTGATGACGTACATAGGATGCTTGCTGGTATCCACCTGGGAGAGCCACACCTGCGGCCACCAGCATGCACATCAACACCACCTGTGGGAACACAAGACGTTAACTGTTATGTATTGTTGCATTGTATTGCTGAATTTATTTAATTATATTTTTAGACTGCCATGGAACAATTATGACACTTTGACATCATGCCGCTTTCTTATAAGCAATAGACATTTCTCGATTGTTGTCATTCGTTTTTTAATTTTCAACTAAAGAGAGAATACTAAGTTCCCAAAGACCTCGAAATGTATCTAATCAATGTCAGTGAAACAGGTGAGAGTAATGCCTGGTGTTTTCCTCAATGACCGCTATATCTATAATTGCACGTTAACATAATTTTATCCTGAATTCATTTTGTATAATACGTACAGAAGTGAACATGTTTGGTAGTGTGGTGATGGGGTGGTGAACAGACACTGACTCCTCCCTGGTCTCAAGCCTGGCTTTATACCTTAAGCCAGACTCCGAGTCACCAAGATCACCTTCCCGCCGCCACACTCACCCAAGGTCGCCCATGACTTGGTGATTTTTCCTTTCCGTGAGAGTAGCCGAATAGTGTCAGCCATGATGTTATCGGTGAAATATATTGATTTCACAACATAAAATAAAGAAATAATTCTGAAAATTTTATTTATTTAAAAATATATGCTCATCTTCCTAACATATTGTATATAGTTTTCCAGTTCGGTTGATATTACTGCTATGTGAAATAATTATGTGAAAAAGTGTTTTGCTTGTCATTGATGAGAACAATTGTGTTTGTTAAAGCTTAGTAACCGTTGAGTTTTGGGTCTCTGTTGGATGTTATCATTATCTCCAGTTACCGAGTCGGTAAGATAGTGCTAAAAAATAATTGAAGGTGAAGGAAAGACCGAATATGTGTAATTTTTTAAATACCATGTTTGCAGATTTAACCTTCATCTTTGTATACAATATTCAGATCACTGTATGCAGCACCTTGAGAAAAGATTTAGGTTACATCCGAAATGTTTGTTTTTAATACACTGACATATATATTTGGTCTTTATTTCACCTTCGATCAAGTACTACGGCATGTGGTAAGTTTTCCACAAATTTGCCGTATGTAGTAAACACAATGAACATTAGGGTACAGCTTCTGAGACCATTATGTGCCTCTGTAATCATTTCATCTAAATGAACAGGATGGAAATACTCGACTTAATAAATAAACTAAATTGAAAATTTGATTTTAAACTGATCATCAATAACTAACACTCAAAACAGCAATACCTTTACTCCATAAAATTTTTGAGACTTTTTCGTAATGTATATTAAAGTGAAGAGAGAGTGTTCTTAATGGAACGATAATACATTGAAATAGTATCTTCAATTATCTGTTTCATACATTTAGTTTTGGCATAAATACAATTAGGTTAGTTTATCAAAATACTGATTGTCTTATCTCGTAATGCAGCATAAAAAAATTCAAATATATCGTCATATAATATGATGTCATAACTCGCTCATTAAATAGGTTAAATCGTCTTCAGTTTAGACCCCGGAGCTCACTAGACGAGTGATGTTCTTACTCATTATGAGTCCAATGAACGATTACTAACAATAGGTGACACCATAACAACTTTAAGCCGCCTCTCGTCTTCGCCAAGATAATGTTCACAAACTATTCCCTATTAAAAACCTTAATAAATTAACTAACATAGGAGCTTCTAAAAACGGTTTGTGGTAACTAATAACATAACAGGAGGCACTGTTGTATTATTAGATTGTCTACCATAGATCGGTCAGTACATCGATAAACATCCATTTGACTCCGCTAGTAGCACGCTGAACATGAAGGCGATAGATGATTTCATTCCAGACATTATAGGAACAATGTATTTCGTGACGGTTTATCCTCTTGTGATTACTTTATGAGCTGCTGAACGCGGTATTTGCAGTTTCCGGCTTCTTTGGTGGTAATGGATTGTTTTGAACTTCGATTAACTGCATCCTGAATTTCTGCTGTTCTGTCGCGAGACACTATGCCCACCAGTTCCCTTTTTATGTAGCACACTGCCAGTTTCTTGAATTTGTTTCAGCCTGAGTGACTACTTTGTTCGTGGATTTTTTCTTATTTCTTTTGGAGAGAATCGTGAATTTGTTTTCCCACCGCCAAGGCATCCATCCACACCTGGCCTTCTTCTTCTCTGTTGTTATTGTGTCCATAGTGGAGGGAGAGAGAATGGGAGGGAGGGGAAAATGGGGGAATGACAGGGAAGGGATGGAGATTGGAAGGGATGGAGATTGGAAGGGAAAAACGGGAGAGGGAGAATGGGAGGAGGGGAGGACTGGGAGGGAGAGAAACTTACAAACAGAGCTAGATAGATAAACATAAACCCCGGGCCTCTACGCCTGGGAAGAGAGACGACCCGGGGACCGGCTAGTGCCCCATCAAGTGTTTATATGAATGATGAATGACTATTGGTTCAATAACTATGTAACAAACTTTTCTTGAATATTGCTTCACTGAATTTGCTCCAAGTGTACCTCATAAAATGTTTCTCTCACTCTCTTGAAATACAAATAATATAAAATTCTTCACATTGAGACTCGAAGTAGGTTAAGAACTTTATGAGGGCTCAGGCTGTTTGCCTTTAGCGATGGTTGGATTTTACTGAAGACAGTAGCTGCTGCGAAACGTTTGTAAGTCTCCCCTGACACAATGATCATCTTCCGTATTCATGAAAGAAAATCGGCTCCAAAGACTACGATTTCTTAGGTAACCACAGTGGTCACATTTAAGCTCTCGGTGCCTAAAACGTTTGGGCTCTGAGGAGATCCTGTAAACGCGAAAATGTCGGCAACGGTAAAGATTAAATTTTTAAGACAGTGTGAAGTGAAGTAATATCTCATGAATTTTATGTTCATAAAGTACTCAGGGAGCCGAGAGTTGGTGGTGCAGGGGGATGGGGGGGGGGACTTGATGGTGAAGTGAAGAAGCCACATTGACGAAGATGGTGTAAAGTGGAAACGTGCTTCCTGTTCATCGCTCGAGCAACACCGACCATTTCGATTAAATAATAATAATAAACGAAAACTGTACTGAGATAATTATTTTACATATTTCACTTATCAGTTTCTTTTTTTTATAAGTATAAGGTGATAAAAGTTCTGGAAAGGAGAGGAATACATTGTGCCAAATTAAATGGATATTTTTCGTTACTTTGCCTATCGTTGAGATTCCTTGTTTGTTTACACGTGTTATAGGAACATCCTGGTTCACCGACCACCTCTGACGCCTCTCACGCTGCATTAGGATATCAGAGGCAGTAAAAAGGGGATTGCAAATATACTTTTTCTTATAATTTATTTTTTGTTCATTAACATTCTTTCAATTTGTTGAGAAATCATTGAGTTTTCTTCTGTAATATTTAACACATCAAATTAAAATATAAAATTATACAAGATGCAACACATATGACATTGAAAAATTATATTAACAGTAGTTCCTAACTAATAAAACTCATAAACACATCTGTTTAACAAGTGAAACAAGCTGATGCAAGATAGAGGTTATCAATTATTGTGTTGCTGGGCAGTCTTTAGTAGCCATAAGAGGGAGCATAGCTGGGATGTTTGGCGGTGCCCTGGAAGCTCACGGTAGCATGATATCCGCTACCGTCGGCCCAGTAATCAACCCTCTGGACGCGACCGTCTGGTAAGTTGACCCAGTAGGAGCCCTTGGCGTTGCCATTGTTGCCGCTCTCTTGCTGGCCGAAGTTGGTGGCTCCGGAGTTGATCCCGTAGTTGAAATCGTAGGGCAGAGGCGCCTGTGGACACATCATCAAAGTAACATCATTATTGCCTTCATCACTCAGTATTTTATTATTTTTAATTGTGATATGATAAAAAGTTAAAAAAAATCGTGAAACACATGATGACGTACATAGGATGCTTGCTGGTATCCACCTGGGAGAGCCACACCAGCGGCCACCAGCATGCACATCAACACCATCTGTGGGAACACAAGACATTAACTGCAGTTCATTATGTATTCCTGTGAAATTTCTTTAACTTTCTCGACTGTCAATAAATAATTATGACAACCGGGGACCTTGCCAATTTGATGGCTTTCTTGTAAGCAGCAGACATTTCTAGATTTCTGTCTTTAACCAGATTCCTACTCTTGAACTGAAGAGGCAAAAGAAATTCCACACAGTTATTAAAATCTAACTAATAAATTACATTCAAAGGCGTGAGAGTGCATTTTTATAGGTTTGTTAAGAGAAGAGAAATTTTGAGCTTACAAAATATTACCCAACAATATGGCAGAAACTAAGATTTTTCTCGACATTTTCTTGGACTACCGATTTACCTATATTTGCACATTAATTGCCTCCGTAAACACTATGGTCTATACCCCGCTATATCCTGCACGACCACAGATTTTAATCGTTGTAACATTTGTATTTATTACAGGTGTTTATCTGCATATGAGTGATCTCTCGAGTGACTGAATATAAATGAGAAATATGTTGTTTTATGTGGTACATGTAAAAATAACAGAGGTAGTCTGATGTAAAATAAATGAATTTGGCAAATTAAATGTTAAAAATGTTAATGCTAGTCCGTTACGATGAATGACAGACGTATTTGATATTAAATTACTTCATTATATTGGCCGAAAAGCTGAAATAAACAGATTTTCAATATTGCACTTTATTCTTAGTATTTTATTCAGCTCTCTACATTATTTGTTCTGCAGTCGTAATGGAAGCAATTTTAGTGTACTTGATGATATAATATTTAATATTAAACATTTGCAATATATTTTTGAGTTAACTAAAATGTAATTCTCCATTAACAGTGAATAATACATACAGAAGTGAACATGTTTGGTAGTGTAGTGATGGGGTGATGAGCAGACACTGACTCTTCCCTGGTCTCCAGCCTGGATTTATACCTCCAGCCGGACCCCGAGTCACCAGCCTCACCATGCCGCCGCTACACTCACCCAAGGTCGCCAATGACTTGGTGATCTTTCGTTTTCTTGCGATTAACCAGATAGTGTCATTCGTTTAGTTATCGGTGACATATATTGGGCGCAACATATAATAAAGAAATATTTCTGAAAATGTTATTTATTTAAAGTATATGCTCGTCTTCTAAACATATTGTATATAGTTTTCCAGTTCAGTTGATATTACTGCTATATGAAATAATTATGTGAATAAAGTTTTTGATTGTCATTGACGAGGACAATTGTGTTTGGTAAAGCTTAGTAACCATTGAGTCCTTGGTCTTTGTAGGATGTTATCATTATCTCCAGCTACCGAGTCTAAAATTTAAGTGCTAAAAATTATTTGAAGGTGAAGAAAAACCTAATGTATGTGTGTGTGTGTGTTTTAAACCACCACGTTTTCGGATGTAATCTTCATCTTTCTCAAGGTATTGTGGTACATGTAAATGCCACAATACCACAATAAATGTATCAAGGTGCTGTACCATGTACATAGTACATGTGTTACAGCACCTTGAGAAAGAATTTAGATTACACCTAAAAATTTAGTTTTTAATATACTTTCATATATATTTTCGGTCTTTCCTTCACCTTCGATCAAGCACTTCGGCTTTGTGGTAAGTTTGAACAGATTCTTGAGCCACCTGGGCTCTACCAAATCTACATATGAAATTGTGTATGGAGTCCGCATCCACCACAGATCTGCTTAATGCATTCCATTTGTTAACCTCTCTGACACTGAAAACAAAATACTTTCTAATGTCTCTGTGGCTCATTTGGGTACTAAGTTTCCACCTGTTTTCCCTTGTTCGTGTTCCACCCGTGCTAAAGAGTTTGTCTTTGTGCACCCTGTCAACTCCTCTGAAAATTTTGATGGTGGTTATCATGTCTCCCTTTACTCCTCTTTTTTTCTAGGGACGTGAGGTTCAGCGCCGTTAGCTTTTCCTCGTAGTTCATGCCTCTCAGTTCGGGGACTAGTAATATCTTCAATGATCTGTTACATACCTTAAATTCTGGCATAAATATAATTAGGTTAGTTCATCAAAATACTGATTGTCTTATCTGTTTAATAGAGCATAAAAAACTTTTCAAACATATCGCCATATAATATGATTCTGTAATAACTCACTCATTAAATGTTATATCTTCTACAGTTTAGACCCCGGAGCTCACTATACGAGTGATATTCTTACTCATGATGAGTCCAATGAACGATTACTAACTATAGGTGACACCATAACAACTTTAAGCTGCCTCTAGTCTTCGTCAAAATGTTCTTCACAAATTAGTCCCCATTATAAGCCTTAATAAATTAACTAACATAGGAGTTTCTAAAAACTGTTTGTGGTAACTAATAACATGGTTATAGTGATATCAAAAGGCACTTGTACTATTAATTAGTCTACAATTGATAGTTCAGTGCATAAGTAAACATCTACGTGACTCCGCTAGTAGCACACTGAACATCACGGCGATAGATGATTTCGTTGCAGACATTAAGAACAATGTCTTTCGTGACATTTCAGCCTCTTGTGAACACTTCATGTGCTGCTGAACGCGGAATTTGTAGTTTCCGGCTTCCTAGATGGATGGATTGTTCAGAACTTCGACTGAGCGCATCCTGAATTTCTGCTGCTCCGTCGTGAGACACATTACGCCTACCATCTCCTTTTTTATGTAGCACACTGCCAGTTTCTTGAATTAGTTGTAGCTAACTCCTGAGTGACTATTTTGTTTGTGGTTTTTCTCTTAGGTCTTTGGGAGAGAATTGGCGATTTAGTTTCCCACAGCAAAGGCCTCCATTTACACGTGACTTTCTCCTTCACTGTTGTTATTGTGTCCATAGTGGAGAAAGAGATAATGTAAGGGAGAGAAAATGGGGGAATGAAATGGAAAGATTGCGAATGGTGGGGGAAAAATGGGAGGGAGGGAAAAAGGGAAAAACTTACAGAGCCAGACAGATAAACATGAACCCCTTGTACCGCCTGGTAGTCCATCTTTTAATAGAAGCTTATGTCTGCCTGTCCATGGTAAGAAGCCAGACGCTTGGGGCTAGCCTCACGCACCTCTTCACGATGATCGGTGATTTCGGGAAGAGTCTTAGAAGGTGGTCAGCATCGGCTCCTTTGCCCCCCTCTCCTTTGATGGGGAACCGGTTTCTGAACCAGGTTCACGAAGTTGGTGTATGAGAAATGTGTTTTTAAAAGTCGAAGTGTTGAAGAAAAAGTGTTTTTAAAATTGACGAAGATGGTGTGAAATGGAAAGTGCTTCCTGTTCATCACTCGAGCAACAACGGCCACTTCAGTTAAATAATAATAAACGACAACTGTACTGGAATAATTATTTGATATATTTCACTTATCATTTTCTCTTTTTATCAGTAAATGTTGATAAAAGTTCTGGAAAGGAGAGGAATACTTTGTACGAAATTAAATGGATTTTTGTCAACACTTTGACTACCGTCGAGATTGCTTGTTTGTTTACCCCTGTCATAGGAACTTCCTGGTTCACCGACCACGTCTGACGCCTCTCACGCTGCATTAGGATATCAGAGGATGTAAACAGGGATTGCAAATATATGTTTTCTTATTATTTATTGATTCTTCATTAACATTTCTTTAGTCTGTTGAGAAATCATTGAGTTTTCTTCTCTTCTGTAATATTTAACACATCACAATAAAATATAAAATTATACAAGATGCAATGAATATGACATTGAAAAATTATATTAACAGTAGTTGCCAACTAATAAAACTCATAAACACATCTGTTTAACAAGTGAAACAAAGCAGATGCAAGATAGAGGTTATCAATTCTCGTGTTGCTGGGCAGTCGTTAATAGCCATAAGAAGGAGCATAGCTGGGATGTTTAGCGGTGCCCTGGAAGCTCACGGTAGCATGATATCCGCTACCGTCGGCCCAGTAATCAACCCTCTGGACGCGACCGTCAGGTAAGTTGATCCAGTAGGAGCCCTTGGCGTTGCCATTGTTGCCGCTCTCTTGCTGGCCGAAGTTGGTGGCTCCAGAGTTGATCCCATAATTGAAATCGTAGGGCAAAGGCGCCTGTGGACACATCATCAAAGTAACATCATTGTTGTTATTTTTCATGCAGTATTTTATTATGTATAATTTATATAATTAACATTTTCTTGTATAGTAGTTTGTGAATTATATTTACACAATCGTTAATCATGTGATAACATACGTAGGATTGTTGCTGGTATCCACCTGGGAGAGCCACACCAGCGGCCACCAGCATGCACATTAACACCACCTGTGGGAACAAAAGACATTAACTGGTGTTGGTTGTGTATTGTTTGATTGTATTCCTGTGTAATTTCTTTAATTATGTCGACTGCCAGTGAACAGTTATGACAAACGGGGACCTTGCCAATTTGATGGCTTTCTTGTAATCAACAGACATTTCTAGATTGCTGTCTTTCACCAGATTCTTTCTCTTGACCTGAAAAGGCAAAACAAATGCCACACAATCATTACAATGTAACTAATATATTATATTAAAAGACGTGAGGGTTCCCTTTGGAAGGTTGGTTAGGTTGATTAAAAGTTGAGAATTTTCGTACTTACAGAATATCACCCAACCATATGTCAGGAACTGAGATTTTTTGGCATATTCCTATATTTGCACATTAATAGCCTCCGTACACATTATGGTCTATAACTCGCTATATCCTGCACGACATATTATTTTAACCGTTATAACATGTATTTATTACGGGTGTTGTTTTGCAGTTAAGTGATCTGTCGAGTGACTTAATATAAATGAGAAAGATATTGTTGAATGTGTACATGTTAATATAACTGAGGTAGCCTGGTGTAAAATACATGAATTTGGCAAATTAAATATTATAGTATAGTACTTGTTCATTGCGATGAATGACAGACATATGATATCAAATCATTTCATTTTCCTACCCGAAAAGCTGTAATAAACAGATTTTGAATATTGTATTTTATTCTTAATGTTTTATACAGCTCTCTGCATTCGTAATGCATTTGTTCTAGAGTCGTAATGGAAGCGCTTTTAGTGCACTTGATGATATAATATTTATTATTAAACATTTGCAATATGTTTTTGAGTTAAGTAAAATTTAATTCTGCATTAACAGTGAATAATACCTACAGAAGTGAACATGTTTGGTAGTGTAGTGATGGGGTGATGAGCAGACACTGACTCTTTCCTGGTCTCCAGCCTGGCTTTATACCTCCAGCCGGACCCCGAGTCACCAGCCTCACCATCCCCCCGCCACTACACTCACCCAAGGTCGCCCATGACTTGGTGATCTTTCGTTTTCCTGCGATTAACCAGATAGTGTCATTCGTGTAGTTATCGGTGACATATATTGGGCGCAACATTTAATAAAGAAATATTTCTGAAAATGTTATTTATTTAAAGTATATGCTAGTCTTCTAAACATATTGTACATAGTTTTCCAGTTCAGTTGATATTACTGCTATATGAAATAATTATGTGAATAAAGTTTTTGATTGTCATTGACGAGGACAATTGTGTTTGGTAAAGCTTAGTAACCGTTGAGTCCTTGGTCTTTGTAGGATGTTATCATTATCTCCAGCTACCGAGTCTAAAATTTTAGTGCAAAAACTATTTGAAGGCGCAGAAAAACCTAATGTATGTGTGTGTGTTTTAAACCACCACGTTTTCGGATGTAATCTTCATCTTTCTCAAGGTATTGTGGTACATGTAAATGTGCCACAATACCACAATAAATGTGTCAAGGTGCTGTACCATGTACATGGTACATGTGGTACAGCACCTTGAGAAAGGATTTAGATTACACCTAAAAATTAAGTTTTTAATACACTTTCATATATATTTTTGGTCTTTCCTTCACCTTCGATCAAGCACTTCGGCTTTGTGGTAAGTTTGAACAGATTCTTGAGCCACCTGGGCTCTACCAAATCTACAAATGAAATTGTATATAGAGTCTGCATCCACCACAAATCTGCTTAATTCATTCCATTTGTTAACCTCTCTGACACTGAAAAAAATTCTTTCTAATGCCTCTGTGGCTCATTTGAGTACTAAGTTTCCACCTGTTTTTCCTTGTTCGTGTTCCACCCGTGCTAAAGAGTTTGTCTTTGTCCACCCTGTCAACTCCTCTGAAAATTTTGATGGTGGTTATCATGTCTCCCTTTTCTTCTCTGTTTTCTAGGGAGGTGAGGTTCAGCTCCCTTAGCCTTTCCTCGTAGTTCATGCCTCTCAGTTTGGGAACTAGTAATATCTTCAATGATCTGTTACATACATTAAATTCTGGCATAAATACAATTAGGTTCGTTCATCAAAATACTGATTGTCTTATCTCTTTAATAGAGCATAAAAATCTTTTCAAACACATCGCCATATAATATGATTCTGTAATAACTCACTCATTAAATATGTTATATCTACTACAGTTTAGACCCCGGAGCTCACTAGACGAGTGATATTCTTACTCATGATGAGTCCTATGAACGATTACTAACTATAGGTAACACGATACCAACTTTAAGCCGCCTGTAGTCTTCGTCAAAATGTTCTTCACAAATTAGTCCCCATTATAAGCCTTAATAAATTAACTAACATAGGAGCTTCTTAAAACAGTTTGTGGTAACTAATAACATGGTTATAGTGATATCAAAAGGCACTGTTGTATTATTAATTAGTCTACAATTGATAGTTCAGTGCATCAGTAAATATCTACGTGACTCGCTAGTAGTACACTGAACATCACGGCGATAGATGAAATCGTTGCAGACATTAGGAACAATGTCTTTCGCGACGTTTCAGCCTCTTGTGAACACTTCATGTGCTGCTGAACGCGGAATTTGCAGTTTCTGGCTTCCTAGATGGATGGATTGTTCAGAACTTCGACTGAGCGCATCCTGAATTTCTGCTGCTCTGTCGTGAGACACATTACGCCTACCAGCTCTTTTTTTATGTAGCACACTGCCAGTTTCTTGAATTAGTTTTAGCTAACTCCTGAGTGATTATTTTGTTTGTGGTTTTTCTCTTAGGTCTTTGGGAGAGAATTGGCGATTTAGTTTCCCACAGCAAAGGCATCCATCTACACGTGGCTTTCTCCTTCACTGTTGTTATTGTGTCCATAGTGGAGAAAGAGATAATGTAAGGGAGGGAAAATGGGGAAATGAATTTGAATGATTGCGAATGGTGGGGGAAAAATGGGAGGAATGGAGGAATGGGAGGGAGAGGGAGAAAAACTTACAAACAGAGCCAGATAGATAAACATAAATCCCGGGCACCGCCTGGTAGTCCATCTATTTGTAGAAGAGTATGTCTGCCTCTCCATGGTAAGAAGCCAGACGCTTGGGGCTAGCCTCACGCAACTTTTCACGATGATCGGTGATTTCAGGAAGAGTCTCAGAAGGTGGTCAGCATCGGCCCCTTTGCCCCCTTCCCTTTGATGGGGAACCAGTTTCTGCACCAGGTTCACGAAGTTGGTGTATGAGAAATGTGTTTTTTAAAGTCGAAGTGTTGAAGAAAAAGTGTTTTTAAAATTGACGAATATGGTGTGAAGTGGAAAGTGCTTCCTGTTCATCACTCGAGCAACAACGGCCACTTCAGTTAAATAATGATAAACGACAACTGTACTGCAATGATTATTTGACATATTTCACTTACCATTCTCTCATTTTATCAATAAATGTTGATAAAAGTTCTGGAAAGGAGAGGAATACATTGTGCCAATTTAAATGGATTTTTGTCAACACTGACTACCGTCCAGATTTGTTGTTTGTTTACCCCTGTCATAGGAACTTCCTGGTTCACCGACCACGTCTGACGCCTCTCACGCTGCATTAGGATATCAGAGGATGTAAACAGGAATTGAAAATATATGTTTTCTTATTATTTATTGATTCTTCATTAACATTTCTTTAGTCTGTTGAGAAATCATTGAGTTTTCTTCTCTTCTGTAATATTTAACACATCACAATAAAATATAAAATTATACAAGATGCAATGAATATGACATTGAAAAATTATATTAACAGTAGTTGCCAACTAATAAAACTCATAAACACATCTGTTTAACAAGTGAAACAAAGCAGATGCAAGATAGAGGTTATCAATTGTCGTGTTGCTGGGCAGTCATTAATAGCCATAAGAAGGAGCATAGCTGGGATGTTTGGCGGTGCCCTGGAAGCTCACGGTGGCATGATATCCGCTACCGTCGGCCCAGTAATCAACCCTCTGGACGCGACCGTCTGGTAAGTTGACCCAGTAGGAGCCCTTGGCGTTGCCATTGTTGCCGCTCTCTTGCTGGCCGAAGTTGGTGGCTCCAGAGTTGATCCCGTAGTTGAAATCGTAGGGCAAAGGCGCCTGTGGACACATCATCAAAGTAACATCATTGTTGTTATTTTTCATACAGTATTTTATCATGTATAATTTATGTAATTAACATTTTCTTGTATACTAGTTTGTGAATTATATTTACACAATCGTGAAACATTTGATGACATACATAGGATGGTTGCTGGTATCCACCTGGGAGAGCCACACCAGCGGCCACCAGCATGCACATTAACACCACCTGTGGGAACACAAGACATTAACTAGTGTTGGTTACATATTGTTTCATTGTATTCCTGTGTAGTTTCTTTACTATGTCGACTGTCAGTGAACAGTTATGACAAACGGGGACCTTGCCAATTTGATGGCTTTCTTGTAATCAACAGACATTTCTAGATTGCTGTCTTTCACCAGATTCTTTCTCTTGACCTGAAAAGGCAAAACAAATGCCACACAATCATTACAATGTAACTAATATATTATATTAAAAGACGTGAGGGTTCCCTTTGGAAGGTTGGTTAGGTTGATTAAAAGTTGAGAATTTTCGTACTTACAGAATATCACCCAACCATATGTCAGGAACTGAGATTGTTGGCATATTCCTATATTTGCACATTAATAGCCTCCGTACACATTATGGTCTATAACCCGCTATATCCAGCACGACCTCTGATTTTAACCGTTATAACATGTATTTATTACAGGTGTTGTTTTGCAGTTAAGTGATCTGTCGAGTGACTTAATATAAATGAGAAATATATTGTTGAATGTGGTACATGTTAATATAACTGAGGTAGCCTGGTGTAAAATACATGAATTTGGCAAATTAAATATTATAGTATAGTGCTTGTTCATTGTAATGAATGACAGACGTATATGATATCAAATCACTTCATTTTCCTACCCGAAAAGCTGTAATAAACAGATTTTGAATATTGCATTTTATTCTTAATGTTTTATACAGCTCTCTGAATTCGTAATGCATTTGTTATGGAGTCGTAATGGAAGCGCGATTAGTGTACTTGATGATATAATATTTAATATTAAACATTTGCAATATATTTTTGAGTTAACTAAAATTTAATTCTGCATTAACAGTGAATAATACATACAGAAGTGAACATGTTTGGTAGTGTAGTGATGGGGTGATGAGCAGACACTGACTCCTCCCTGGTCTCCAGCCTGGCTTTATACCTCCAGCCGGACCCCGAGTCACCAGCCTCACCATCCCCCCGCCACTACACTCACCCAAGGTCGCCCATGACTTGGTGATGTTTCGTTTTCCTGCGATTAACCAGATAGTGTCATTCGTGTAGTTATCGGTGACATATATTGGGCGCAATATATAATAAAGATATAATTCTGAAAATGTTATTTATTCAAAATATGTGCTCGTCTTCTAAACATATTGTATATAGTTTTCCAGTTCAGTTGATATTACTGCTATATGAAATAATTATGTGAATAAAGTTTTTGATTGTCTTTGACGAGGACAATTGTGTTTGGTAAAGCTTATTAACCGTTGAGTCCTTGGTCTTTGTAGGATGTTATCACTAGAGAAACTCTAGCTACCGAGTATATAATTTAAGTGCTAAAAATTATTTGAAGGTGAAGAAAAACCTAATGTATGTGTGTGTGTGTGTTTTAAACCACCACGTTTTCGGATGTAATCTTCATCTTTCTCAAGGTATTGTGGGACATGTAAATGTGCCATAATATATATGTCAAGGTGCTGTACCATGTACATGGTACATGTGGTACAGCACCTTGAGAAAGTATATAGATTACATCTAAAAATTTAGTTTTTAATACACTTTCATATATATTTTCGGTTTTTCCTTCACCTTCAATCAAGCACTTCGGCATTTTGGTAAGTTTGAACAGATTCTTGAGCCACCTGGGCTCTATCAAATCTACATATGAAATTGTGTATGGAGTCTGCATCCACCACAGATCTGCTTAATGCATTCCATTTGTTAACCTCTCTGACACTGAAAAATCTTTCTAATGTCTCTGTGCCTCATTTGGGTACTTAGTTTCCAAAGTTCTGTTTTTCCTTGTTCGTGTTCCACCAATGCTAAAGAGTTTGTCTTTGTCCACCCTGTCAACTCCTCTGAGAATTTTGATGGTGGTTACCATGTCTCCCTTTACTCCTCTGTTTTCCATGGAAATGAGGTTCTGCTCCCTTAGCCTTTCCTCGTAGCTCATACTTCTCAAATCGGGGACTAGTAATATCTTCAATGATCTGTTACATACATTAAATTCTGGCATAAATACAATTAGGTTAGTACATCAAAATACTGATTGTCTTGTCTCTTTAATAGAGCATAAAAAACTTTTCAAACATATCGCAATATAATATGATTCTGTAATAACTCACTCATTAAATATGTTATATCTACTACAGTTTAGATCCCGATGCTCACTAGACGAGTGATATTCTTACTCATGATGAGTCCAATGAACGATTACTAACTATAGGTGACACCATAATAACTTCAAGCCGCCTGTAGTCTTCGTCAAAATGTTCTTCATAAATTAGTTCCCATTATAAGCTTTAATAAATTAACTAACATAGGAGCTTCTTAAAACGGTTTGTGGTAACTAATAACATGGTTATAGTGATATCAAAAGGCACTGTTGTATTATTAATTAGTCTACAATTGATAGTTCAGTGCATCAGTAAACATCTACGCGACCCCGCTAGTCGCACACTGAACATCATGGCGATGGATGATTTCATTGCAGACATTAAGAACAATGTCTTTCGTGACGTTTCAGCATCTTGTGAACATTTTATGTGCTGCTGAACGCGGAAATTGCAGTTTCCGGCTTCCTAGATGGATGGATTGTTTAGAACTTCGACTGAGCGCATCCTGAATTTCTGCTGCTCTGTCGTGAGACACACTACGCCTACCAGCTCCTTTTTTTATGTAGCACACTGCCAGTTTCTTGAATTAGTTGTAGCTAACTCCTGAGTGACTATTATTTTGTTTGTGGATTTTTTCTTAGGTCGTTGGGAGAGAATTGGCGATTAAGTTTCCCACAGCAAAGGCATCCATCTTCACGTGGCTTTCTTCTTCACTGTTATTATTGTGTCCATAGTGGAGAACGAGATAATGTAAGGGAGGGAAAATGGGGGAATGAAATTGAATGGTTGCGAATGGTGGGGGGAAAATGGGAGGGAGGAATGGGAGGGAGAGGGAGAAAAACTTACAAACAGAGCCAGACAGATAAACAAACCCAGGGCACCGCCTGGTAGTCCATCTATTTACAGAAGAGTATGTCTGCCTGTCCATGGTAAGAAGCCAGACGCTTGGGGCTAGCCTCACGCAATTTTTCACGATGATCGGTGAATTCGGGAAAAGTCTCAAAAGGTGGTCTGCATCGGCCCCTTTGCCCCCTTTCCTTTGATTGGGAACCAGTTTCTGCACTAGGTTCACGAAGTTGGTGTATGAGAAATGTGTTTTTAAAGGTTGAAGTGTTGAAGAAAAAGTGTTTTTAAAATTGACGAATATGGTGAAGTGGAAAGTGCTTCCTGTTCATTACTCGAGCAACAACGGCCACTTAAGCTAAATAATAATAAACGACAACTGTACTGGAATAATTATTTAACATATTTTACTTACCATTTTCTCTTTTTATCAATAAATGTTGATAAAAGTTCTGGAAAGGAGAGGAATACATTGTGCCAAATTAAATGGATTTTTGTCAACACTTTGACTACCGTCGAGATTGCTTGTTTGTTTACCCCTGTCATAGGAACTTCCTGGTTCACCGACCACGTCTAACGCCTCTCACGCTGCATTAGGATATCAGAGGATGTAAACAGGGATTGCAAATATATGTTTTCTTATTATTTATTGATTCTCCATTAACATTCCTTTAGTCTGTTGAGAAATCATTGAGTTTTCTTCTCTTCTGTAATACTTAACACATCACAATAAAATATAAAATTATACAAGATGCAATGAATATGATATTGAAAAATTATATTAACAGTAGTTGCCAACTAATAAAACTCATAAACACATCTGTTTAACAAGTGAACTAAGCAGATGCAAGATAGAGGTTATCAATTGTTGTGTTACTGGTCAGTCGTTAATAGCCATAAGAAGGAGCATAGCTGGGATGTTTGGCGGTGCCCTGGAAGCTCACGGTAGCATGATATCCGCTACCGTCGGCCCAGTAATCAACCCTCTGGACGCGACCGTCAGGTAAGTTGACCCAGTAGGAGCCCTTGGCGTTGCCATTGTTGCCGCTCTCTTGCTGGCCGAAGTTGGTGGCTCCAGAGTTGATCCCGTAGTTGAAATCGTAGGGCAGAGGTGCCTGTGGACACATCATCAAAGTAACATCATTGTTGTTATTTTTCATACAGAATTTTATTATGTATAATTTATGTAATTAACATTCTCTTGTATAGTAGTTTGTGAATTATATTTACACAATTGTGAAACATGTGATGACATACGTAGGATTGTTGCTGGTATCCACCTGGGAGAGCCACACCAGCGGCCACCAGCATGCACATTAACACCACCTGTGGGAACACAAGACATTAACTGGTGTTGGTTGTGTATTGTTTCATTGTATTCCTGTGTAATTTCTTTAACTATGTCGACTGTCAGTGAACTGTTATGACAAACGGGGACCTTGCCAATTTGATGGCTTTCTTGTAATCAACAGACATTTCTAGATTGCTGTCTTTCACCAGATTCCTTCTCTTGACCTGAAAAGGCAAAACAAATGCCACACAATCATTACAATGTAACTAATATATTATATTAAAAGACGTGAGGGTTCCCTTTGGAAGGTTGGTTAGGTTGATTAAGAGTTGAGAATTTTTGTGCTTACAGAATATTACCCAACCATATGTCAGGAACTGAGATTTTTTTGGCATATTCCTATATTTGCACATTAATAGCCTCCGTACACATTATGGTCTATAACTCGCTATATCCTGCACGACCTCTGATTTTAACCGTTATAATATGTAATTATTACAGGTGTTGTTTTGCAGTTAAGTGATCTCTCGAGTGACTTAATATAAATGAGAAAGATATTGTTGAATGTGGTACATGTTAATATAACTGAGGTAGCCAGGTGTAAAATACATGAATTTAGCAAATTAAATATTATAGTATAGTGCTTGTTCATTGTGATGAATGACAGACGTATATGATATCACATCACTTCATTTTCCTACCCGAAAAGCTGTAATAAACAGATTTTGAATATTACATTTTATTCTTCATGTTTTATACAGCTGTCTACATTCGTAATGCATTTGTTCTAGAGTCGTAATGGAAGTGCTTTTAGTGTACTTGATGATATAATATTTAATATTAAACATTTGCAATATATTTTTGAGTTAACTAAAATTTAATTCTGCAATAACAGTGAATAATACATACAGAAGTGAACATGTTTGGTAGTGTGGTGATGGGGTTCTGAGCAGACACTGACTCATCCCTGGTCTCCAGCCTGGCTTTATACCTCCAGCCGACCCCGAGTCACCAGCCTCACCATCCCCCTGCCACTACACTCACCCAAGGTCGCCCATGACTTGGTGATCTTTCGTTTTCCTGCGATTAACCAGATAGTGTCATTCGTGTAGTTATCGGTGACATATATTGGGCGCAACATACAATAAAGATATAATTCTGAAAATGTTATTTATTTAAAATATATGCTCGTCTTCTAAACATATTGTATATAGTTTTCCAGTTCAGTTGATATTACTGCTATATGAAATAATTATGTGAATAAAGTTTTTGATTGTCATTGACGAGGACAATTGTGTTTGGTAAAGCTTATTAACCGTTGAGTCCTTGGTCTTTGTAGGATGTTATCATTATCTCCAGCTACGGAGTCTAAAATTTAAGTGCTAAAAACTATTTGAGGGTGATGAAAAACCTAATGTATGTGTGTTTTATACCACCACGTTTTCGGATGTAATCTTAATCTTTCTTTCTCAAAGTATTGTGGTACATGTAAATGTGCCACAATACCACAATCAATGTGTCAAGGTGCTGTACCATGTACATGGTACAGGTGGTACAGCACCTTGAGAAAGGATTTAGATTACATCTAAAAATTTAGTTTTTAATACACTTTCATATATATTTTCGGTCTTTCCTTCCCCTTCGATCAAGCACTTCGGCTTTGTGGTAAGTTTGAACAGATTCTTGAGCCACCTGGGCTCTACCAAATCTACAAATGAAATTGTATATAGAGTCTGCATCCACCACAAATCTGCTTAATTCATTCCATTTGTTAACCTCTCTGACACTGAAAAAAATTCTTTCTAATGCCTCTGTGGCTCATTTGAGTACTAAGTTTCCACCTGTTTTTCCTTGTTCGTGTTCCACCCGTGCTAAAGAGTTTGTCTTTGTCCACCCTGTCAACTCCTCTGAAAATTTTGATGGTGGTTATCATGTCTCCCTTTTCTCCTCTGTTTTCTAGGGAGGTGAGGTTCAGCTCCCTTAGCCTTTCCTCGTAGTTCATGCCTCTCAGTTCGGGAACTAGTAATATCTTCAATGATCTGTTACATACATTAAATTCTGGCATAAATACAATTAGGTTCGTTCATCAAAATGCTGATTGTCTTATCTCTTTAATAGAGCATAAAAATCTTTTCAAACACATCGCCATATAATATGATTCTGTAATAACTCACTCATTAAATATGTTATATCTACTACAGTTTAGACCCCGGAGCTCACTAGACGAGTGATATTCTTACTCATGATGAGTCCAATGAACGATTACTAACTATAGGTAACACGATACCAACTTTAAGCCGCCTGTAGTCTTCGTCAAAATGTTCTTCACAAATTAGTCCCCATTATAAGCCTTAATAAATTTACTAACATAGGAGCTTCTTAAAACAGTTTGTGGTAACTAATAACATAGTTATAGTGATATCAAAAGGCACTGTTGTATTATTAATTAGTCTACAATTGATAGTTCTGTGCATCAGTAAATATCTACGTGACTCGCTAGTAGTACACTGAACATCACGGCGATAGATGAAATCGTTGCAGACATTAGGAACAATGTCTTTCGCGACGTTTCAGCCTCATGTGAACACTTCATGTGCTGCTGAACGCGGAATTTGCAGTTTCTGGCTTCCTAGATGGATGGATTGTTCAGAACTTCGACTGAGCGCATCCTGAATTTCTGCTGCTCTGTCGTGAGACACATTACGCCTACCAGCTCCTTTTTTATGTAGCACACTGCCAGTTTCTTGAATTAGTTTTAGCTAACTCCTGAGTGATTATTTTGTTTGTGGTTTTTCTCTTAGGTCTTTGGGAGAGAATTGGCGATTTAGTTTCCCACAGCAAAGGCATCCATCTACACGTGGCTTTCTCCTTCACTGTTGTTATTGTGTCCATAGTGGAGAAAGAGATAATGTAAGGGAGGGAAAATGGGGAAATGAATTTGAATGATTGCGAATGGTGGGGGAAAAATGGGAGGAATGGAGGAATGGGAGGGAGAGGGAGAAAAACTTACAAACAGAGCCAGATAGATAAACATAAATCCCGGGCACCGCCTGGTAGTCCATCTATTTGTAGAAGAGTATGTCTGCCTCTCCATGGTAAGAAGCCAGACGCTTGGGGCTAGCCTCACGCAACTTTTCACGATGATCGGTGATTTCAGGAAGAGTCTCAGAAGGTGGTCAGCATCGGCCCCTTTGCCCCCTTCCCTTTGATGGGGAACCAGTTTCTGCACCAGGTTCACGAAGTTGGTGTATGAGAAATGTGTTTTTTAAAGTCGAAGTGTTGAAGAAAAAGTGTTTTTAAAATTGACGAATATGGTGTGAAGTGGAAAGTGCTTCCTGTTCATCACTCGAGCAACAACGGCCACTTCAGTTAAATAATAATAAACGACAACTGTACTGGAATGATTATTTGACATATTTCACTTACCATTCTCTCATTTTATCAATAAATGTTGATAAAAGTTCTGGAAAGGAGAGGAATACATTGTGCCAATTTAAATGGATTTTTGTCAACACTGACTACCGTCCAGATTTGTTGTTTGTTTACCCCTGTCATAGGAACTTCCTGGTTCACCGACCACGTCTGACGCCTCTCACGCTGCATTAGGATATCAGAGGATGTAAACAGGAATTGAAAATATATGTTTTCTTATTATTTATTGATTCTTCATTAACATTCCTTTAGTCTGTTGAGAAATCATTGAGTTTTCTTCTCTTCTGTAATATTTAACACATCACAATAAAATATAAAATTATACAAGATGCAATGAATATGACATTGAAAAATTATATTAACAGTAGTTGCCAACTAATAAAACTCATAAACACATCTGTTTAACAAGTGAAACAAAGCAGATGCAAGATAGAGGTTATCAATTGTCGTGTTGCTGGGCAGTCATTAATAGCCATAAGAAGGAGCATAGCTGGGATGTTTGGCGGTGCCCTGGAAGCTCACGGTAGCATGATATCCGCTACCGTCGGCCCAGTAATCAACCCTCTGGACGCGACCGTCAGGTAAGTTGACCCAGTAGGAGCCCTTGGCGTTGCCATTGTTGCCGCTCTCTTGCTGGCCGAAGTTGGTGGCTCCAGAGTTGATCCCGTAGTTGAAATCGTAGGGCAAAGGCGCCTGTGGACACATCATCAAAGTAACATCATTGTTGTTATTTTTCATACAGTATTTTATCATGTATAATTTATGTAATTAACATTTTCTTGTATACTAGTTTGTGAATTATATTTACACAATCGTGAAACATTTGATGACATACATTGGATGGTTGCTGGTATCCACCTGGGAGAGCCACACCAGCGGCCACCAGCATGCACATTAACACCACCTGTGGGAACACAAGACATTAACTAGTGTTGGTTACATATTGTTTCATTGTATTCCTGTGTAGTTTCTTTACTATGTCGACTGTCAGTGAACAGTTATGACAAACGGGGACCTTGCCAATTTGATGGCTTTCTTGTAATCAACAGACATTTCTAGATTGCTGTCTTTCACCAGATTCTTTCTCTTGACCTGAAAAGGCAAAACAAATGCCACACAATCATTACAATGTAACTAATATATTATATTAAAAGACGTGAGGGTTCCCTTTGGAAGGTTGGTTAGGTTGATTAAAAGTTGAGAATTTTCGTACTTACAGAATATCACCCAACCATATGTCAGGAACTGAGATTTTTTGGCATATTCCTATATTTGCACATTAATAGCCTCCGTACACATTATGGTCTATAACCCGCTATATCCAGCACGACCTCTGATTTTAACCGTTATAACATGTATTTATTACAGGTGTTGTTTTGCAGTTAAGTGATCTCTCGAGTGACTTAATATAAATGAGAAATATATTGTTGAATGTGGTACATGTTAATATAACTGAGGTAGCCTGGTGTAAAATACATGAATTTGGCAAATTAAATATTATAGTATAGTGCTTGTTCATTGTAATGAATGACAGACGTATATGATATCAAATCACTTCATTTTCCTACCCGAAAAGCTGTAATAAACAGATTTTGAATATTGCATTTTATTCTTAATGTTTTATACAGCTCTCTGAATTCGTAATGCATTTGTTATGGAGTCGTAATGGAAGCGCGATTAGTGTACTTGATGATATAATATTTAATATTAAACATTTGCAATATATTTTTGAGTTAACTAAAATTTAATTCTGCATTAACAGTGAATAATACATACAGAAGTGAACATGTTTGGTAGTGTAGTGATGGGGTGATGAGCAGACACTGACTCCTCCCTGGTCTCCAGCCTGGCTTTATACCTCCAGCCGGACCCCGAGTCACCAGCCTCACCATCCCCCCGCCACTACACTCACCCAAGGTCGCCCATGACTTGGTGATGTTTCGTTTTCCTGCGATTAACCAGATAGTGTCATTCGTGTAGTTATCGGTGACATATATTGGGCGCAATATATAATAAAGATATAATTCTGAAAATGTTATTTATTCAAAATATGTGCTCGTCTTCTAAACATATTGTATATAGTTTTCCAGTTCAGTTGATATTACTGCTATATGAAATAATTATGTGAATAAAGTTTTTGATTGTCTTTGACGAGGACAATTGTGTTTGGTAAAGCTTATTAACCGTTGAGTCCTTGGTCTTTGTAGGATGTTATCATTAGAGAATCTCTAGCTACCGAGTATATAATTTAAGTGCTAAAAATTATTTGAAGGTGAAGAAAAACCTAATGTATGTGTGTGTGTGTGTTTTAAACCACCACGTTTTCGGATGTAATCTTCATCTTTCTCAAGGTATTGTGGGACATGTAAATGTGCCATAATATATATGTCAAGGTGCTGTACCATGTACATGGTACATGTGGTACAGCACCTTGAGAAAGTATATAGATTACATCTAAAAATTTAGTTTTTAATACACTTTCATATATATTTTCGGTTTTTCCTTCACCTTCAATCAAGCACTTCGGCATTTTGGTAAGTTTGAACAGATTCTTGAGCCACCTGGGCTCTATCAAATCTACATATGAAATTGTGTATGGAGTCTGCATCCACCACAGATCTGCTTAATGCATTCCATTTGTTAACCTCTCTGACACTGAAAAATCTTTCTAATGTCTCTGTGCCTCATTTGGGTACTTAGTTTCCAAAGTTCTGTTTTTCCTTGTTCGTGTTCCACCAATGCTAAAGAGTTTGTCTTTGTCCACCCTGTCAACTCCTCTGAGAATTTTGATGGTGGTTACCATGTCTCCCTTTACTCCTCTGTTTTCCATGGAAATGAGGTTCTGCTCCCTTAGCCTTTCCTCGTAGCTCATACTTCTCAAATCGGGGACTAGTAATATCTTCAATGATCTGTTACATACATTAAATTCTGGCATAAATACAATTAGGTTAGTACATCAAAATACTGATTGTCTTGTCTCTTTAATAGAGCATAAAAAACTTTTCAAACATATCGCAATATAATATGATTCTGTAATAACTCACTCATTAAATATGTTATATCTACTACAGTTTAGATCCCGATGCTCACTAGACGAGTGATATTCTTACTCATGATGAGTCCAATGAACGATTACTAACTATAGGTGACACCATAATAACTTCAAGCCGCCTGTAGTCTTCGTCAAAATGTTCTTCATAAATTAGTTCCCATTATAAGCTTTAATAAATTAACTAACATAGGAGCTTCTTAAAACGGTTTGTGGTAACTAATAACATGGTTATAGTGATATCAAAAGGCACTGTTGTATTATTAATTAGTCTACAATTGATAGTTCAGTGCATCAGTAAACATCTACGCGACCCCGCTAGTCGCACACTGAACATCATGGCGATGGATGATTTCATTGCAGACATTAAGAACAATGTCTTTCGTGACGTTTCAGCATCTTGTGAACATTTTATGTGCTGCTGAACGCGGAAATTGCAGTTTCCGGCTTCCTAGATGGATGGATTGTTTAGAACTTCGACTGAGCGCATCCTGAATTTCTGCTGCTCTGTCGTGAGACACACTACGCCTACCAGCTCCTTTTTTATGTAGCACACTGCCAGTTTCTTGAATTAGTTGTAGCTAACTCCTGAGTGACTATTATTTTGTTTGTGGATTTTTTCTTAGGTCGTTGGGAGAGAATTGGCGATTAAGTTTCCCACAGCAAAGGCATCCATCTTCACGTGGCTTTCTTCTTCACTGTTATTATTGTGTCCATAGTGGAGAACGAGATAATGTAAGGGAGGGAAAATGGGGGAATGAAATTGAATGGTTGCGAATGGTGGGGGGAAAATGGGAGGGAGGAATGGGAGGGAGAGGGAGAAAAACTTACAAACAGAGCCAGACAGATAAACAAACCCAGGGCACCGCCTGGTAGTCCATCTATTTACAGAAGAGTATGTCTGCCTGTCCATGGTAAGAAGCCAGACGCTTGGGGCTAGCCTCACGCAATTTTTCACGATGATCGGTGAATTCGGGAAAAGTCTCAAAAGGTGGTCTGCATCGGCCCCTTTGCCCCCCTTTCCTTTGATTGGGAACCAGTTTCTGCACTAGGTTCACGAAGTTGGTGTATGAGAAATGTGTTTTTAAAGGTTGAAGTGTTGAAGAAAAAGTGTTTTTAAAATTGACGAATATGGTGAAGTGGAAAGTGCTTCCTGTTCATTACTCGAGCAACAACGGCCACTTAAGCTAAATAATAATAAACGACAACTGTACTGGAATAATTATTTAACATATTTTACTTACCATTTTCTCTTTTTATCAATAAATGTTGATAAAAGTTCTGGAAAGGAGAGGAATACATTGTGCCAAATTAAATGGATTTTTGTCAACACTTTGACTACCGTCGAGATTGCTTGTTTGTTTACCCCTGTCATAGGAACTTCCTGGTTCACCGACCACGTCTAACGCCTCTCACGCTGCATTAGGATATCAGAGGATGTAAACAGGGATTGCAAATATATGTTTTCTTATTATTTATTGATTCTCCATTAACATTCCTTTAGTCTGTTGAGAAATCATTGAGTTTTCTTCTCTTCTGTAATACTTAACACATCACAATAAAATATAAAATTATACAAGATGCAATGAATATGATATTGAAAAATTATATTAACAGTAGTTGCCAACTAATAAAACTCATAAACACATCTGTTTAACAAGTGAACTAAGCAGATGCAAGATAGAGGTTATCAATTGTTGTGTTACTGGTCAGTCGTTAATAGCCATAAGAAGGAGCATAGCTGGGATGTTTGGCGGTGCCCTGGAAGCTCACGGTAGCATGATATCCGCTACCGTCGGCCCAGTAATCAACCCTCTGGACGCGACCGTCAGGTAAGTTGACCCAGTAGGAGCCCTTGGCGTTGCCATTGTTGCCGCTCTCTTGCTGGCCGAAGTTGGTGGCTCCAGAGTTGATCCCGTAGTTGAAATCGTAGGGCAGAGGTGCCTGTGGACACATCATCAAAGTAACATCATTGTTGTTATTTTTCATACAGAATTTTATTATGTATAATTTATGTAATTAACATTCTCTTGTATAGTAGTTTGTGAATTATATTTACACAATTGTGAAACATGTGATGACATACGTAGGATTGTTGCTGGTATCCACCTGGGAGAGCCACACCAGCGGCCACCAGCATGCACATTAACACCACCTGTGGGAACACAAGACATTAACTGGTGTTGGTTGTGTATTGTTTCATTGTATTCCTGTGTAATTTCTTTAACTATGTCGACTGTCAGTGAACTGTTATGACAAACGGGGACCTTGCCAATTTGATGGCTTTCTTGTAATCAACAGACATTTCTAGATTGCTGTCTTTCACCAGATTCTTTCTCTTGACCTGAAAAGGCAAAACAAATGCCACACAATCATTACAATGTAACTAATATATTATATTAAAAGACGTGAGGGTTCCCTTTGGAAGGTTGGTTAGGTTGATTAAGAGTTGAGAATTTTTGTGCTTACAGAATATTACCCAACCATATGTCAGGAACTGAGATTTTTTTGGCATATTCCTATATTTGCACATTAATAGCCTCCGTACACATTATGGTCTATAACTCGCTATATCCTGCACGACCTCTGATTTTAACCGTTATAATATGTATTTATTACAGGTGTTGTTTTGCAGTTAAGTGATCTGTCGAGTGACTTAATATAAATGAGAAAGATATTGTTGAATGTGGTACATGTTAATATAACTGAGGTAGCCAGGTGTAAAATACATGAATTTAGCAAATTAAATATTATAGTATAGTGCTTGTTCATTGTGATGAATGACAGACGTATATGATATCACATCACTTCATTTTCCTACCCGAAAAGCTGTAATAAACAGATTTTGAATATTACATTTTATTCTTCATGTTTTATACAGCTGTCTACATTCGTAATGCATTTGTTCTAGAGTCGTAATGGAAGCGCTTTTAGTGTACTTGATGATATAATATTTAATATTAAACATTTGCAATATATTTTTGAGTTAACTAAAATTTAATTCTGCAATAACAGTGAATAATACATACAGAAGTGAACATGTTTGGTAGTGTGGTGATGGGGTTCTGAGCAGACACTGACTCATCCCTGGTCTCCAGCCTGGCTTTATACCTCCAGCCGACCCCGAGTCACCAGCCTCACCATCCCCCTGCCACTACACTCACCCAAGGTCGCCCATGACTTGGTGATCTTTCGTTTTCCTGCGATTAACCAGATAGTGTCATTCGTGTAGTTATCGGTGACATATATTGGGCGCAACATACAATAAAGATATAATTCTGAAAATGTTATTTATTTAAAATATATGCTCGTCTTCTAAACATATTGTATGTAGTTTTCCAGTTCAGTTGATATTACTGCTATATGAAATAATTATGTGAATAAAGTTTTTGATTGTCATTGACGAGGACAATTGTGTTTGGTAAAGCTTATTAACCGTTGAGTCCTTGGTCTTTGTAGGATGTTATCATTATCTCCAGCTACGGAGTCTAAAATTTAAGTGCTAAAAACTATTTGAGGGTGATGAAAAACCTAATGTATGTGTGTTTTATACCACCACGTTTTCGGATGTAATCTTAATCTTTCTTTCTCAAAGTATTGTGGTACATGTAAATGTGCCACAATACCACAATAAATGTGTCAAGGTGCTGTACCATGTACATGGTACAGGTGGTTCAGCACCTTGAGAAAGGATTTAGATTACATCTAAAAATTTAGTTTTTAATACACTTTCATATATATTTTCGGTCTTTCCTTCCCCTTCGATCAAGCACATCGGCATTGTGGTAAGTTTGAACAGATTCTTGAGCCACCTGGGCTCTATCAAATCTACATATGAAATTGTGTATGGAGTCTGCATCCACCACAAATCTGCTTAATTCATTCCATTTGTTAACCTCTCTGACACTGAAAAAATTCTTTCTAATGCCTCTGTGGCTCATTTGGGTACTAAGTTTCCACCTGTTTTCCCTTGTTCGTGTTCCACCCGTGCTAAAGAGTTTGTCTTTGTCCACCCTGTCAACTCCTCTGAAAATTTTGATGGTGGTTATCATGTCTCCCTTTTCTCCTCTGTTTTCTAGGGAGGTTAGGTTCAGCTCCCTTAACCTTTCCTCGTAGTTCATGCCTCTCAGTTCGGGGACTAGCAATATCTTCAATGATTTGTTACATACATTAAATTCTGGCATAAATACAATTAGGTTAGTTCATCAAAATACTGATTGTCTTATCTCTTTAATAGAGCATAAAAAACTTTTCAAACACATCGCCATATAATATGATTCTGTAATAACTCACTCATTAAATATGTTATATCTACTACAGTTTAGACCCCGGAGCTCACTAGACGAGTGATATTCTTACTCATGATGAGTCCAATGAACGATTACTAACTATAGGTAACACGATACCAACTTTAAGCCGCCTGTAGTCTTCGTCAAAATGTTCTTCACAAATTAGTCCCCATTATAAGCCTTAATAAATTAACTAACATAGGAGCTTCTTAAAACGGTTTGTGGTAACTAATAACATGGTTATAGTGATATCAAAAGGCACTTTTGTATTATTAATTAGTCTACAATTAATAGTACAGTGCATCAGTAAACATCTACGTGACTCCGCTAGTAGCACGCTGAACATCATGGCGATAGATGATTTCGTTGCAGACATTAGGAATAATGTCTTTCGCGACGTTTCAGCCTCTTGTGAACACTTCATGTGCTGCTGAACGCGGAATTTGCAGTTTCCGGCTTCCTAGATGGATAGATTGTTCAGAACTTCGACTGAGCGCATCCTGAATTTCTGCTGCTCCGTAGTGAGACACATTACGCCTACCAGCTCCTTTTTTATGTAGCACACTGCCAGTTTCTTGAATTAGTTGTAGCTAACTCCTGAGTGATTATTTTGTTTGTGGTTTTTCTCTTAGGTCTTTGGGAGAGAATTGGCGATTTAGTTTCCCACAGCAAAGGCATCCATCTACACGTGGCTTTCTCCTTCAGTGTTGCTATTGTATCCATAGTGGAGAAAGAGATAATGTAAGGGAGGGAAAATGGGGGAATGAAACAGAATGATTGCGAATGGTGGGGGAAAAATGGGAGGAAGAGGGAGAAAAACTTACAGAGCCAGATAGATAAACATAAACCCCGGGCACTGCCTGGTAGTCCATCTATTTGTAGAAGAGTATGTCTGCCCGTCCATGGTAAGAAGCCAGGCGCTTGGGGCTAGCCTCACGCAACTTTGCTCGACGATCGGTGAATTCGGGAATTCTCAGAAGGTGGTCAGCATCGGCCCCTTTGTCCCCTTCCCTTTGATGGGGAACCGGTTTCTGCACCAGGTTCACAAAGTTGGTGTATGAGAAATGTGCTTTTTAAAGTCGAAGTGTTGAAGAAAATGTCTTTTTAAAATTGACGAATATGGTGTGAAGTGGAAAGTGCTTCCTGTTCATCACTCGAGCAACAACGGCCACTTCAGTTAAATAATGATAAACGACAACTGTACTGGAATAATTATTTGACATATTTCAATTACCATTCTCTCATTTTATCAATAAATGTTGATAAAAGTTCTGGAAAGGAGAGGAATGCATTATGCCAAATTAAATGGATTTTTGTCAATACTTTGACTACCGTCGAGATTGCTTGTTTGTTTACCCCTGTCATAGGAACTTCCTGGTTCACCGACCACGTCTGACGCCTCTCACGCTGCATTAGGATATCAGAGGATGTAAACAGGGATTGCAAATATATGTTTTCTTATTATTTATTGATTCTCCATTAACATTCCTTTAGTCTGTTGAGAAATCATTGAGTTTTCTTCTCTTCTGTAATATTTAACACATCACAATAAAATATAAAATTATACAAGATGCAATGAATATGATATTGAAAAATTATATTAACAGTAGTTGCCAACTAATAAAACTCATAAACACATCTGTTTAACAAGTGAAACAAAGCAGATGCAAGATAGAGGTTATCAATTGTCGTGTTGCAGGGCAGTCGTTAATAGCCATAAGAAGGAGCATAGCTGGGATGTTTGGCGGTGCCCTGGAAGCTCACGGTAGCATGATATCCGCTACCGTCGGCCCAGTAATCAACCCTCTGGACGCGACCGTCAGGTAAGTTGACCCAGTAGGAGCCCTTGGCGTTGCCATTGTTGCCGCTCTCTTGCTGGCCGAAGTTGGTGGCTCCAGAGTTGATCCCGTAGTTGAAATCGTAGGGCAGAGGTGCCTGTGGACACATCATCAAGGTGACATTATTGTTGTTATTTTTCATATAGAATTTTATTATGTATTATTTATATAATTAACATTCTCTCGTATAGTCGTTTGTGAATTATATTTACACAATCGTAAGATATGTGATGACATACGTAGGATTGTTGCTGGTATCCACCTGGGAGAGCCACACCAGCGGCCACCAGCATGCACATTAACACCACCTGTGGGAACAAAAGACATTAACTGGTGTTGGTTGTGTATTGTTTCATTGTATTCCTGTGTAATTTCTTTAACTATGTCGATTGTCAGTGAACAGTTATGACAAACGGGGGCCTTGCCAATTTGATGGCTTTCTTGTAAGCAACAGACATTTCTAGATTGCTGTCTTTCACCAGATTCTTTCTCATTGACCTGAAAAGGCAAAACAAATTCCACACAATCATTACAATGTAACTAATATGTTATATTAAAAGACGTGAGGGTACCTTTTGGAAGGTTGGTTCGGTTGGTTAAGAGTTGAGAATTTTTATGCTTACAGAATATTACCCAACAATATGTCAGGAACTGAGATTTTTTTCGGCATTTCCTCGGTGACCGCTATACCTATATTTGCACATTAATAGCCTCCGTAAACATTATGGTCTATAACCCGCTATATCCTGCATGACCTCTGATTTTAACATATGTATTTATTACAGGTGTTGTTTTGCAGTTAAGTGATCTCTCGAGTGACTGAATATAAATGAGAAAGATATTGTTGAATGTGGTACATGTTAATATAACTGAGGTAGCCTGGTGTAAAATAAATGAATTTGGCAAATTAAATGTTATATTATAGTGCTTGTCGATTGCTATGAATGACAGACGAATATGATATCAAATCACTTTATTTTCCTATCCGAAAAGCTGTAATAAACAGATTTTGAATATTGTATTTTATTCTTAGTGTTTTATGCAGCTCTCTGCATTATTTGTTCTAGAGACGTAATGGAAGCGCTTTTAGTGTACTTGAAGATTCAATATTTCATATTAAACATTTGCAATATATTTTTGAGTTAACAAAAATGCAATTCTGCATTAACAGTGAATAATACATACAGAAGTGAACATGTTTGGTAGTGTGGTGATGGGGTGGTGAGCAGACACTGACTTCTCCCTGGTCTCCAGCCTGGCTTTATACCTCCAGCCGGACCCCGAGTCACCAGCCTCACCATCCCCCCGCCACACTCACCCAAGGTCGCCCATGACTTGGTGATTTTGTTCCTCTTAGACAAGCCGGTGGCACCAGTTATGCAGTTATCTGCGATATATCTTTGAAATTGCACAAAAATAATGTCTTTGTAGATGTTATCATATCAAAAAATTGGTAGCCTTCTTTTGAAGTCTTATTGATTATAACTTTTCTGATCTATTGATATTTCGGTCAGTAGCTGAGAAAGCTTGAAGCGTTCTGAGTCCCGTGTCGTTATTTGAGGCTTTTGCATCATCCCAGTTATAGAGTTGTAATATTCCAGGGATAATAATAATTCCGGTAGCTGGTTGTCATAAAGAATATTGGGACCCAGCTCCTGAGCCCATTATGTGCCGCTGTGTCTCTATTATCACCGCCCACGAAATGGGTATTTGGTGCTTAATAATGAACTAACACAAAAGTATATAATAAATGTATAGTGGTTTGTTAATTTTCGTAAAACTTGCCATAAAAATTAAGATTACTAAATTCATAATTTAGGAAATGGTACCAGGCCACCATAGTATCAGGTGACGACAGTACCAGATCACCTGAGTTCCAGGTCACAACAATACCAGATCACCATAGTACCAGATCACTACGATACCAGGTCACTACAGTACTTGGTCACCTTAGTACCAGGTCACTACAGTACCTGGTCACCTTAGTACCAGATCACTACAATACCTGGTCACCTTAGTACCAGGTCACTACAGTACCTGGTCACCTTAGTACCAGATCACTACAATACCTGGTCACCTTAGTACCAGGTCACTACAGTACCTGGTCACCTTAGTACCAGATCACTACAATACCTTGTCACCTTAGTACCAGGTCACTACAGTACCTGGACACATTAGTACCAGGTCACTACAGTACCATGTCACCACCGTACCAGGTCACCACAATACTACGTCACCACAGTACAACAAGGTCACAACAGAACCAGGGGCCAGGTTCACGAAGTAGTTACGCAAGCACTTATGAACCTGTACATCTTTTCGCAATCGTTGGCGGCTTTGTTTACAATAATTAAACAATTGATGAGCTCCGAAGCACCAGGAGGCTGTTTATAACAATAACAACAGTTGATTGGGAAGTTTTCATGCTTGTAAACTGTTTAATAAATGTAACCAAAGCCGTCAAAGATTGAGGAAAGATGTACACGTTCGTAAGTACTTGCGTAAGTGCTTCGTGAATCTGGCCCAAGGTTACCAGAGTACCAGGCTACATCAGGGGTAGAGAGTGTAAAGGTCTTCCACACTAACACTGGCGCGTCCTGGAGGTCAAACTTCTCATCACGCTTCATGATCCACCATCGCTCTCGTCACAGCTGCATATTGCTCACTGTAGTGTAACTCATGATTATGGCTTCACAAGCAACAATGAGACAGTTCAAAATCATCGCCAGTGTATTGATGCTGGCATGAACAAATGCAAAGTGTCGGTCACGAGGCTTTCAACACGCAAGAAAGTCTAATGACTCCTAGTTTTGTAAGTGATGTTCAATGATTTCCTATTTTTTGTATACGATCGCCGCATAACCCATTTATGGCAAATGAATCTTTCTGGACACATCATAATAGTTTCATTGCACAATAGCCTAACGTTGAAACAAAGCATTTCACAATCATGCAATTGTATTCTTTATGAACAGTTAGAAATAGGTAAATATTCTCCGGATAATTTTATACTCATATAACGGTTTTTACTTTTCCCTGATGCTTTAATAATTTGTTAACATTTATTTTGATAATAGCAATAATAATTCTGTAGTAGAAGTAGTAGTTATTTTACCAGTAGTTTTACAGTTTTTTGTTTCGAAGGTCAATACTGTTTTGCTTATAATGTTTATAGTGTTTATAGAAAACAAGCTTCTACTGATTTGCTTGTAAATTATTTGTCGTCGGTGTTGGGTTTAGTCAACCACGGAAGGTTACTAAGGCCACCACAACAGCTTACATAACAATCAGCAAGTACACGTTAGTCTTGAACATAGTCCAGAACTAATGTAAGCTCTCAGCGTGATGCATTAGCATAACATTGCTAAGGCATTATATATATATACATATAAACAAGGGTGCCGCGATAAGATGCTTGAGGATTCTGTGGTCACTGAGACCTAAACAATGGAGCACATTTGAGGTGACAATAGTAAGATGACCCGGTTGGGGGCAGCCTCCCGCCTCCACTCTTCAAGGCTCATTTCATATTGTTGCAGCGGACACATTCTCAACTGTTACGGCGGACAATTGACAATTTCATCAACAGAAAGTGATCTGTAAATCCCAAGGCTTTAAGTTAATAAATACTAAACTTGTTTAATATATATATATATATAAATCTAGAAAATATAATATCTGTCTGTATGTTTGTTTGGAGGCCAGACAGTTACGGTTAGACTCAAGCAACTTTCCACGGTGAACTTTGATTGCATGAAGAGACTCGTAGGGTGGGTAGGGCCGATCCCATGCCCCTCCTTAAGTAGGATTTGCTCTAATTGCGACACTAACAATTCCTATTATCTATAATTTGGGATTGATTGTCCATAGAGTACTTACCAACAGATTTTTTACAGTTGTTATGGACACAGAATCATCGTCGATAACGTAGATTCAACATTACTCGAGTGTGTGTTTGTCCACTGGGAGGGTGAATGGGAGAGATAAAAGGAGATAGAGACCAGGACAGAGGGAGAATGTGAGAATGGGAGGAAAAGAGGAAGAGAAGAAGAATGAGAGGGGAAAATCGAGGGAGAATGGGTTGGGACGGAGAGAGAAACAGATCCAGGCTCCGCCGGCTGCCCCATCCATCTATGAAGGAGACTATTTATCTCTCGTAGGTTGGAAGCCGGACGCTTCGGGGTAGCCTCACGCAGCTTTGCATGGTGATGTTATGGAGAATATCACAGGGGGTCGGGGTCGTTTATAGTGATGAAGCAGTGTGTGTGCTGTGAGAATGGTTACATGATGAGCCGTGATGGGGGAAGGTGTGGAGCGGGAGGGGAGAGTGGGGGTGGGGGGAGGGGGTAGAGGGGAAGGGGGAAGGGAAGTTTGCATGTTGGAACATAAAGGGAGGGTGTATGTGGGGGAGAGACCTAGGATCTCAACTAGTTCATTCAACTTCCTTCCTGTGATTGATGTTCGTGTGTTAAACAGTCTGCCTCCTGCTAATATATTGATACATCTAAGTATCTTATATGTCTGGGTCATGTTCCTTCTGAGTCTACTTTCTTCAAGTGACATTATAGCCGCCTCAGCTTGCCCTTAAGTGCTGACCTCACGGTTCTGGCACCATCTTTGTGTTGTTACTCCATTGTCCATTTCTGCTTTTAAAATATTTTCTTCAAGTTTCGTCTTTGTTAGTGCGACAATATCTGGGACTTTGAGTTGAATTATATCCTTCAACTCCAATATTTTCGATCTCACTCCATCTATGTTGGTATATACTACTTTCAGGAATATGTTCCCCTTCCCTTTGTTCTTTACACCTTTAATGATTTTGTTGCGTTGCTTTATGTACGGTTTCACAAGCTTTCCATTTCTTGACACTTTGTAGTAAAAAGAATTCCTTTCTTCTTCATTTCTATCCCCATTTAGACGTTTCGCTTCAATGAGGTTCATTTTTAGCTTTTCTCTGTCTTCTTTTAAGAGGTTTTGTCTTACTGACCAAAGTTTGCCATCCGCGTCACATTGCAATTTTCTGGTGTTCCGAAGCACTTCTGTCATATACTTTACTCCATTAAACGTCACCCTTAAGGGGCGGTTCTTGTCTTTCTCATATTTTCCTATCCTCCTATAATCACTGACATGCTCCTTTGAATTTAGGCCTTCTCTTAATCCTACAAATTTTTCTATGATTTTTCATCTCTGCTGCTGCTCTGTCCACCCTAGATGAAATTTCCTTCTCTAAACATCCAAAAATTATTATGGACTTACTTCTGTCTACAGTATTTTGTACCAGTTTACTGTTGGTAACCAGTTCTTTCCTAATTGCTTGCCTAATATCCGCTTCTTGTTTATCATTTATGGTTTGAACTTCCAAACACACTTCCTTAATCGTCTCTTTTACAACTTGGGCATACGTCTCTTTTATTTCTTCTTTATACTTTTCTAGTTCTTTATTAACTTCCTCTATGTGAGTTGTCAATGAAGTTTCCAGTTGTAGATCCTAACCTAAATCTATGTTAGCCCTCAGGCTAACATAGATTTCAGGCGAACTAGGACAGAGGGACAGAGGCGAACTAGGACAGAGGCTTCGCCTCAGGCGACCTCCGTTGGAGTTGTTACCATACCATACAGTTGTTACCATAAGGCTGTGACTGTAATATCTCTATCTTTCTGTCTCCCCCTCCCTCACTAGTTTCTCCCTCTCCCTTTTGCCTCACTTGCTCTCGTTCTCCCTCCCTCGCTCTGACTCTTATCAGAGGAGGATAAGAATAACAGGAGGATAATAATAAGAGGAGGATAAACAGAGGAGAGATAGTAAGGAAGAACCAGAACGAGAGCGAAGGAGCGAGGGGAGAGAGCGATGTTCTCTCTGGTTAGCCCTCAGGCTCTCTCACTCTCCATGTATGTGTGTGTGTGTGTGTGTATTTACCTAGTTGTGTTTGCGGGGGTTGAGCTTTGCTCTTTCGGCCCGCCTCTCAACTGTCAATCAACTGTTTACTAACTACTTTTTTTTGTTTTTTTTTCCCAACACACACACACACACCAGGAAGCAGCCCGTGACAGCTGACTAACTCCCAGGTACCTATTTACTGCTAGGTAACAGGGGCACTCAGGGTGAAAGATACTTTGCCCATTTGTTTCTGCCTCGTGCGGGAATCGAACCCGCGCCACAGAATTACGAGTCCTGCGCGCTATCCACCAGGCTACGAGGCCCCTCGTAGCCTGGTGGATAGCCCCTCGTATGTGTGTTTGTGTGTGTGTGTGTTAACTCGTCTATTTGTACTTCTATTTGTGCCTGCAGGATTGAATCGAGCATTGACTCTTGGATCCAGCCTTTCTAGCCATCGGTTGTTTACAGCAATTACTCCTGTCCCATTTCCCTATAATATCTAAGTTTTAAAATTATGTATAGAGTAATTCTATACGAGGATGCGAGGTGACTAGTGCAGCTCGCTCACAGGGACACTAATGCAGCTTAGCAAGTTAGACCACTTGCGCCAATACAAACTCCCATTTGGACCTGTTCTTAAATAGACGAGATCACTGGCTTATTTTATTAGAGTGAAGGTCGGAGAGGAAGGGTAACCAGCAGGATGAGAGACGGAAAGGGGGAGATGGGTGATATTTTGTGAGGAAAAATATTACAAGATAAAAAAAGAATATAGTTTTATGGTTATTTAATTTTCAGTTATACGTCTCACATTTTTTTTTTTAAGTGATGTGTATGAGCTGATAAATGCTGACCTTCATAAGTACATGAACGACCTACTTGGTCATTCGATGCGTGTCAGACAAAGCAGTAGTTGCTCCAATGTGAGCTGACATTCCTGCACATCAACCAGCGCTGTGACAATGGAAGGAATGATACAGATTCCTCCAGATTATATAAAACGTGAGAGATCTGTAGAAGCTGTCAAGGCATCACACACACACACGCTTCCTGACAGTCACGCCACGTCGCAGTGATCCACAACATTAACTATCTGAAGCAGGCCGGTTCCGGTGGCTTGGCCCCCACTCGACCACGGCGGCGTCAGGCGGTACGCTGATGCTTACATCTCTACTCTTCCCACCACCCATGACAAAGAGCAATATGCAAACAGATTATATATATGAGTATGTGTGTGTATGCGCGAGTGAGCATGCGTGTGTGTAATTACCTAAGTGTAGTTACAGGATGAGAGCTACGCTCGTGGTGTCCCGTCTTCCCAGCACTCTTTGTCATATAACGCTTTGAAACTACTGACGGTCTTGGCCTCCACCTCCTTCTCACCTAACTTGTTCCAACCGTCTACCACTCTGTTTGTGAAAGTGAATTTTCTTATATTTCTTCGGCATCTTTGTTTAGCTAGTTTATATCTATGACCTCTTGTTCTTAAAGTTCCAGGTCTCAAGAAATCTTCCCTATCGATTTTATCAATTCCTGTTACTATTTTGTATGTAGTGATCATATCACCTTTTTTTCTTCTGTCTTCTAGTTTTGGCATATTTAATGCCTCTAACCTCTCCTCGTAGCTCAAGCCCTTCAGTTCTGGGAGCCACTTAGTAGCATGTCTTTGCACCTTTTCCTGTTTGTTGATGTGCTTCTTATGATATGGGCACCACACAACCGCTGCATATTCTAGCTTTGGCCTAACAAAAGTTGTGAACAATTTCTTTAGTATATCGCCATCCATGTATTTAAAAGCAATTCTGAAGTTAGAAAGCGTGGCATAGGCTCCTCGCACAATATTCTTTATGTGGTCCTCGGGTGATAGTTTTCTATCTAGAACCACCCCTAGATCTCTTTCTTTTTCAGAATTCTTTAAAGATTTCTCACATAATATATAGGTTGTCTGGGGTCTATGTTCTCCTATTCCACATTTCTTAACATGGCATTTATTAACATTAAATTCCATTTGCCAAGTGGTGCTCCAGATACTTATTTTGTCCAGTTTGTGTGTGAGTGTGTGTACTTCCCACTTCTCTTATTTGTGATAACTTTGAATAAATAACAGGAATAACTTTGAATAAAAAATTGATTAAAAAAAGATTTTTAATCAAAGAGAGAGAGAGAGAGAGAGAGAGAGAGAGAGAGAGAGAGAGAGAGAGAGAGAGAGAGAGAGAGAGAGAGAGAGAGAGAGAGAGGGAGAGAGAGAGAGAGAGAGAGAGAGAGAGAGAGAGAGAGAGAGAGAGAGAGAGAGAGAGAGAGAGAGAGAGAGAGAGAGAGAGAGAGAGAGAGAGAGAGAGAGAGAAGGAGAGAGAGAGAGAGAGAGAGAGAGAGAGAGAGAGAGAGAGAGAGAGAGAGAGAGAGAGAGAGAGAGAGAGAGAGAGAGAGAGAGAGAGAGAGAGAGAGAGAGAGAGAGAGAGAGAGAGAGAGAGAGAGAGAGAGAGAGAGAGAGAGAGAGAGAGAGAGAGAGAGAGAGAGAGAGAGAGAGAGAGAGAGAGAGAGAGAGAGAGAGAGAGAGAGAGAGAGAGAGAGAGATGAACCATCAAGGACAGGAGTGTAGCGGAAAATGAAACTCTTGTCTTGTTACTCAGTGTCTCCGTTGTCAGCATTTCTGCTCCACTTACTTTGTTATATATAAAATAAAGATTACATTGTTTCCAGATAAAAACTTGCTTTTATGGGTCACTCAATAATTCTCAATTATATATATATATATATATATATATATATATATATATATATATATATATATATATATATATATATATATATATATATATATATATATATATATATATATATATATATATATATATATATATATATATATATATATATATATATATCACATTTTATTTATGGTCTGACGCCTAGAAGCATTTCGCATGAGACTTTTGTTGTCGCTGTATCGGATACAGCGACAGCAGGAGATTCGACGTCAGCAAAACCCTACACATCAAAAAGTCTACACAGCAATCAACAGCCAATTAACACATACTTACATTCTACCCACTTCAAGACCCCGAACCAACACAGAAGCAAGAAGATAAAATACGCAATGTACCCATTGATTTGTGTTCTGTTACCTCACCCAAAAACATTTGTCATATAACCTCACCCAAAAATGAATATAAGCATGAAACAGTACGCAAAATTTGTCTTTGAAAATGTAACAAGTCTTTTGCGAAACGCTTCTAGGCGGCAGACTATAAATACAATGTGAAAATGAATCTTGGAGAATTAATTTTTTAATTACCCTCGACAGTGAAGAAAAATGTAAGAAATATTGAGAACGAGCTTGAATGGTCCCCAAGCATACATGCGAATGAAAACTCCTCATCCCAGAAGTGACTCGAGCCCGGACCGCCAGGAGCACATTGCAACTGGGGTACTCGGCGCCTTAAACCACTCGACCATCAGTAACCGTACAAAAAGTGGTGATACAAAAAAGAAAAATCCAAAACGCCCAACAAACCAAAAATCTAAAACGCTCACCCCCTAAAAAAAATAATACAAAACGCCCAACAAAAATGTGTGACAAACGCTGTCCAACTAGCACCTTAGGCCTTCCCTGGAGTGCCATTTTAGCATGCTTATGTTAGGTGATCCACGTCCTTGACGTGTATTGCTGTGTCTGAGCCTCGGGCAGTGTGATGATACCAGAAACGGTTTTGTACATGGTTATCCATGTAATTTACTCTGTTTCTAGGAAGGGCGTTTTTATTTTGATAAAGGTTTTTACTATTTTTGTGTAGGGGAGGGGAGGAGAGTTGGTACAATGTCGAGTATAGTGTGATGTTAAGGTAAGTTTCGCTTGGGTAGGTTAAGTTACGTTACGTTACGTTATATTAAGTCAAGTTAGGCTAGGTTTTATTAGTTTAGGCTAGGTTAAGTTAATTTAGAAGAGGTCATGTTAGGCATGGTTTAATTAGGCTCGGATAAGTTACTTTAGGTTAGATACATTAGAGTAGACTAGGCTTGGTTAAATCGTGTATTTGATTGTAGTGAAAATTTGCACTTTTTCTAATGTTGGACATTAAGTGCTGATTCCATATATTGAAATCTTAGAAGATGGTTTCCGAGTAGAAGTTGCAATTTTGATAATTAGGAATAATTTGAAACAATTCTATTCAAATTTCGTAATAATGTTATAGATCCAATTTTGGACTTAATAAAATGAGAACGTGTTGGATAAATAATATAATTCTGTGGTTTTGAAAACCTTGTGATCACATATTTCAACGCTCCTTGGGTGTCTAACAACTGGATAATGCTGTGTAACAATCAATTCACTCGTTCCAAATATAATCACAGATAACAATAGTGGGAGCTGAATGCACCGGAGCGCTCGCTTATGCAAGACTTGAATTGATGTAGTCATCATCACGCCATGAAGACCTCTTTCTCTTGGACAAAAATTGACTGATTGAAACACAAAGAGAAATCACACGTATTTCCAACTCCCTCATACTGGAGGCCTTGTGAGGTACGACCACCTCACACTGGAGGTCGTGTGAGGTATGACCACCTCACACTGGAGGTCGTGTGAGGTATGACCACCTCACACTGCAGGTCGTGTGAGGTACGACCACCTCACACTGCAGGTCGTGTGAGGTACGACCACCTCACACTGGAGGTCGTGTGAGGTATGACCACCTCACACTGCAGGTCGTGTGAGGTACGACCACCTCACACTGCAGGTCGTGTGAGGTACGACCACCTCACACTGCAGGTCGTGTGAGGTACGACCACCTCACACTGCAGGTCGTGTGAGGTACGACCACCTCACACTGGAGGTCGTGTGAGGTACGACCACCTCACACTGCAGGTCGTGTGAGGTATGATCACCTCACACTGCAGGTCGTGTGAGGTACGACCACCTCACACTGGAGGTCGTGTGAGGTACGACCACCTCACACTGCAGGTCGTGTGAGGTACGACCACCTCATACTGGAGCCCGTGTGAGGTATGACCACCTCACACTGCAGGTCGTGTGAGGTACGACCACCTCACACTGCAGGTCGTGTGAGGTACGACCACCTCACACTGGGAGGCCGTGTGAGGTCCAAGTCCCCCACACTGGAGACCTCTGATAATTGGTGCCTTCTTGCACGCTGCGCCCTAAATACATATTTTTCGTTAAGTGAAACTTTTTTTTATGACTTTTTATTTTTATGTGTCATTTCTGTTTCGAATTGTTTTTATGCAGACCATAAAAACTATCCGGTGTAATCGCTACTAATTACCGGGTAAAGTAAAACACTTACATGAAAGTTGTGTGGCTGTAGGTGGTTTACAGTGATAATGATCGCTGATAGTGAAGATGGTTACAATGATTAACGTCGTGCAAGTGTGTCTATGACGAACAGGTGTAAACATGACGTTCATTATCACTTTTTTATGAACTTTTCGGTTTTCTAATTTCCACCCAAAAATACATAAAGTTTTTTTTTTTTTGGAAAGGTTAGCTGCAACCTTCAACCTCTCAAAATTATTTGTCTATTTCTGAATCTTGTTAATGGCTAGATAATATTAAACCCCAAATGCTACGTCTCATCTGGGGTAGCCTGCAGCCAGCTCTGGGACACCCTGCATCTTTCCATAGATTATTCATTTTAATTTAATTCATTTTATGGGAGACAGGCAGCCTGTTTCAGACAGGCATAACTTATATCGAGGTCTCCCCCTGAGGTCGAACTACTGACCCTTCCCTGGATGCAGTCCCACAATTAGCTGACTAATTCCTGGACACCTGTTTACTGCGAGGTGAACAGGGGGATTAGGTGAAACGAAACGTGCCCAACAATTTGTGTTTAGCTCGGGATTCGAACCCGGAATTCCCGTTTGTTCGAATGTGAGTCAAGAAAGAACTATCGAATTAGCCTATCTATACAACCGAGATAGATTTGTTTTGGAGTTCATTAATATAATTATTCCAACCAGCCATACCTCCTCTTGTATTTTTTTAAGAGGGTTTCTACCCCCCCCCTAACTAGCACTGATGTGACAGATATAAACAAGACATATCTAAGTTAATTATCATAAAGTGAACTCTATAAATTTGTAGATCTCACTTGAAATTGTTCTGAATTCTAAGTACCATACGATTGGTAATCTTTGCGCTTTGCGTTACACTTTGCGTTACGCTTTGCGTAATAGTGGCTTTAGGCATTGTATGTACTAGCTCTATTTATAAATCTATCAATTTTTGTATAACCTCTTGTATGTATGTACTTTACCTGAATAAACATTTGAATTTTGAATTTTTTGTAAGTTGATTCAAGCGGCTGCTGTCCACGTCTCTCAGACAGTTAGGTGAAGCAAAGCTGGGTTTGGCCAAACACTGAATGTGCAGCACTTCTCTCTTCAGCGAGCCACTCAAGAATAAACAACTGCAAGCTTGCCAGATCATCTTCTAGAACCACTAAGCAGAAAGATCTCTTCTCTAAATGTTAAACCAGTTTGGCGAATCCCTTCAAACAAATGTTTAATTTTATTATATAGTTGGAAGAGCTTAACACAAGGAATGAGAATACCATCCAAAAGCTTTAGGTACCTTCTCCTCCAAAACTCCAAGACCATTAGTAATAACTGTTGTAAGGTAAGTAGGTTGCACGTGAATAAAGCGCACATTGGTTTTTAATGCAGACCCACCTTTACGATAGCGAGAAAGAACCATTTTCTATGTTGATGCCATATTAAGAAAATGTTTGTGTACGATGAACTTTCATAGATTTTTAATGCATTTTCGGATATTTACTCTTTTACAGTTAGAATTGGTGAGCTTAAAGCTGCTGCCACTCGTGTGAGTCACGTCGGCCTTTTAAAAGTAGGGGAATCTACCTTAATCAGTATTGTATGATTCTGATTAAGTACCCTTCCCTTAACGCTGGATCCTGATTGTGGAATTGTTAATCCTGAGACCCTCATCCCAGCCCGTTCTCTGGATTTGCCACTCAGTAAAAAATTCGACCCCTCAAACGTAACCAGAAACGTACGAATCCAAGTAACCCACCTAACCTATCGATCCCGAGGCATAGAATTCCCATTAATTTGCGAGCCGGAACTTTAGGTTTCTGGGACGTTTCTCATCGCTCTGCGGGGAATTTTTTACAACGAGATGAATAGTTTATGAAAATGAGGTTTCTGTACTTGGACGTGGCACAGCTGGATGGCTAAATTAAAATCTCAGTACCAATTTCACTTTAATTTTACATTTAAACATGAAAACATAGCATAATTAGATTTAGTTTACATAGACAGCGTTATATTTAAATACTAGTAGCGAATATATTATTGGGATAATCTTCTCGCTACATACTTAATACAAAGCCACTTAAATGAGACCTAAATTGTGGCATTAATGACCACTTTATTTGTTTTTGTTGCCCCCCAGCGGCTCCTAGTTTACTGTGCACCCCATACTCATACTGTGAGTGGTAGTTTACTGTGCACCCCATACTCATACTGTGAGTGGTAGTTTACTGTGCACCCCATACTCATACTGTGAGTGGTAGTTTACTGTGCACCCCATACTCATACTGTGAGTGGTAGTTTATTGTGCACCCCATACTCATACTGTTTGTGTGGTAGGTTACTGTGCACCCCATACTCCTCCTCCAAGTTATTTGAAGACATCCTCACCACGTCCCAGCTGCTTGAGGACAGCACGCCACGCTCTCACAGCTCGGGGGCACTGGGAATGATGTTGGATAATGCGACTTTTCAGAGCCATATTTCTGCTACGTTGTTAGGTCTCCCGGAGCCCTTCGGGGCGCATCCCTGACCTTGACTGGTGACCGGTTAAGACGCGGATACACTGATATTTCTCCCTTGCCGAATGAGTCAGTTTCCGGATAACGAGAATATTTGCAGTGTAGCAGCCGTGGAGTTTTTTTTATTTAAATGATATTTATCCTGGTGACGACGGCAGAGCGGCAGAGCGGCAGAGCTATTATTGTCGGCGGGTTTCCTGGTGAGTGTCAGGCGAGTGTTGACTCGCCCGGCGGGTCAGACACGTCGTGTTGGGTGTTGGAGCTCACGGCGCACTCTTCACCTGCTGGTCACAATGGCTAGATGCGCTCTCGTTGTTAGTGTTTTGTTCGTTATGTGGGCGGTGGCGGGAGCGGACGAGTTCCAAAATAATGTTGTAGGTAAGTAGTGTGCTTACCTTACTGTGGTTATGGGGAAATGAGGTTTAGTTCTCATTTCCCACCCTTTTACTAGCTTTGATTACCTACCGTTCTACAGGCGATGAGTCACAATAACGTGGCTGAAGTATGTTGACCAGACTACATACTAGAAGGTGAAGGGACGACGACGTTTCGGTCCGTCCTGGACCGAAACGACTTGAGAATGGTCCAGGACGGACCGAAACGTCGTCGTCCCTTCACCTTCTAGTATGTGGTCTGGTCAACACCTACCGTTCTGATTATCTACCACTGCTGTTTATACCTGACGTGCTAATTATAATCTTTCTTATCCACTTATTTATCTATCAATCGTTGATGATTTGTTCTGATTTCTGTTTACTCATATATATTTATTCTCACTTATATCAACTTGTGAAGATAGTTTTTTTTCACCACCTCACCTGGTCGTAGGTCTCCATGTGGTGGTTCTGGCCGGCAACTCCACTGATAAGGAGGACAGCTTCCTGCACTCAGCCTGCAGGTTCCAGTACCCCAGCGTTCAGGTGAGTGACTCAGCCTGCAGGTTCCAGTACCCCAGCGTTCAGGTGAGTGACTCAGCCTGCAGGTTCCAGTACCCCAGCGTTCAGGTGAGTCACTCAGCCTGCAGGTTCCAGTACCCCAGCGTTCAGGTGAGTCACTCAGCCTGCAGGTTCCAGTACCCCAGCGTTCAGGTGAGTCACTCAGCCTGCAGGTTCCAGTACCCCAGCGTTCAGGTGAGTCACTCAGCCTGCAGGTTCCAGTACCCCAGCGTTCAGGTGAGTCACTCAGCCTGCAGGTTCCAGTACCCCAGCGTCAAGGTGAGTCCCCCTTTAGTCGTCTTGATGAGTCCATCTTCTGTTAATGTAGTCCACTTCCAGTTCAGTCTGTTGTTGAGTCAGTCTGTTGATGAGTGTTAGGCAAGTGGATCTGCTTCCAGCTGGTCTGTTGACTCACTGATCGGTTGCAGATCCGGCAAGGCGGCAAGTTGTTGTTGTTGTTAAAGATTCGCTACCTGGAACATAAAGTTCCAAGCAGTACGGGCTATGGTGAGCCCGTAGTACCTTAGTCGGCAAGCCAGTTCGTCACCCTAACAATTCGGAAGACTGAAATATTTCTAACTAATCATAAATGTTATGTTCCAATATGGTACATGTTTTCTAAAGTGTCTATTACATAATAATAATAATAATAATAATAATAATAATAATAATAATAATAATAATAATAATAATAATAATAATAATAATAATAATAAATGAATAAATAATATTAAACAATAATACAATTATACCGAAAAGTTGCTGATCATTTCGCTCTGCTGACAGCAGTCAGCCTGTGAACAGAAGATTAGTAATACTCCTCCGTCGGTGGGTGTTTCTCGGTGACAGGTGCTGAGGAACTGGTGTCCCACAGGAAGGTGTGAGGAGGACTCGAGGCTCGAGGACCACCTGAAGCACTTGCCAGAGGACGACCTTGTCATCGTCGCTAATGTGTAAGCTGAGTGGGGGACTTCTTAACTCACTTCACTAAGATGTTATTAGTTTCTTGTGCGTTATTTTTCTAGTTAATGCAATTAAGAAAAGAGCTGAATATAAATGAAAATGTGTACAATATTGTGTGCTTTCCTGTCATTGTTTATCTATTAGTCTTTATGGTAGGCAAAAATCTGGGTCTTGGGTCCCGCCTCGTCGCTGGTGTTAAATGGACTTGTAATTGCTTTAGGCGTTTTAGTTCCAACTGTTTTTCCTCTTAAAACCGTTGGCTAGAGGTGGTATTCACCTCTTTTTTTAGTGCATTACACTTGCTTATCTCCCGATCCACAGGCGTGTTTTACTTCCACACTTAATCTCTCTTCCTATTTTTCCGAATTTTTAGAAGGCTGTCCCTGTCTGCCTAGTTTCTTTAGACGGCCCTAAACACTCTTTTAGAGTGTTTTTACTCTCTATAAACACGATATTTGTAACGTTTATCTGTGTGTGGTGTCAGAGTTCAGAAGGTACTAAACACTCTTTTTAGAGTGTCTAGGACCTTCTGAACCAGCCTGTGAGACTCTTTAGTTGAAACTCTCTCCATTAGATTCCGTCATCTGTAAACATTGACACGTGGGAGCCTTTCCGCCTCAGGAAAGGTCAGCACCATCGATGAGGTTCAGCAGAGTTCCAAGGGTTGAGTCTTGAGAGGCCCAGCTTCCTCCATCAATCCATTTCGACATTTTCTTTCTGACTGTGACCCCGTTTCCTATCTGTCACAAGCTCTATTACCCATTCTAATATCTATCCAGTTTTCCCAGCTTGTTTCTCCATCTCATACAAAAAGCGTTTTAGTAAATAAGAAAAATGCAATCAATCCAGTTCTCTCCTGTTTTGGTTAATCTCGTTAAGCTCTGTAAACTTTGTCAGGCAGAACTGCACTCTCTGTAATCATGTTTCTCCTCATTACAAGAAGAGAAATTTTAAACTGTTGAGTGTGATTGTAAAACTGTTGTTAAAATAGTGTATGTAGTTTGCGCATTTAAGATGCGAAGTTCGTCGAAATTACTCTATTAGAGGGAACATGAATCTGGCCGTCCTCTTGCCTGGTGTGTTGAAGTGTGTGAACATATACGCTGGTGTCGGGTAGATTAAGTTTAGTTGCATACATTAAATCAACTACTGAGAAAATCACGACAATATTAAAATATGTGATAGCCAATTTATATAAATTAATTAACTAAGGAACAGTTTATATAGCTTTGAGCTTGAATGTATAATATGTATCAATACATATATATATATTTTTTTTTCAGGAGAGAGGAGTTTGTTTACCTTGTGGCCAGTTACGAGGACGCCAGAAAACAGCTGACTGGTAAACACAATTCACTCATCGTGGCCGATGCTTCGCTCTTATCAGCTGACGTCGAGTCGCAGAAGCAGGCACAGCCGCAAGAGGAAAAACACGCAGGAGGAGAGGAGGAGGAAGGCAAACCTCCAAACGAATATAAAGACGGAGACGACGTGCAACAAAGCCATGATGGGAAGCACGGCGTAGAAAACCCTGAAGAAATGGCGGCAGATCTCAGCGTTCCGGATGAAACTACAAACAAAGCTGAAGTTACTTCTAAAATTAGGCACAAAGAAAACGAGAAAATCGAGAAAATGGACACCATGAACACGATCGAAGTTTCTGATAAGTTTGGCAATAAGGGAGATAGAATTGACAGGAAAGTTGGAATAGAGGATGAAGCGGACATTGCCAGTCAGCGTGGAGTGGAGGACAAGCTGACGAGGGCCGAGGCTGACAGTAGTGGAGGAGACCAGAGGAAGACCAACTCGGACCTCATCCGGGCAGCTCTTACAGGTAAACTCCTCTCTGCTGATTTTCCTGGAAACTTATATCATCTCCTAACCATCCCCCTTGAAACTCTCTTCCCTCTTCCTGTTTTCCCTTAAATCTTATTTCTTTATTTTAATTCAATGTTTTTTATTTTATTTTCGTCAATTACTGAGAACATGCACGAGTGTAGTGTCTGAGTGAACGTTTATGATCTTACATTTTATTATGATAAAAATATATAATAATAATAAGCTCGGAAACTAAAGAAAAAGATTAATTCTCACTCTCTGAAAAAGACTGAAACATTTATTTACCGGCATTACACAATTTATTCCGTAATGATTATCTTGTATTGTTCACATTTTATATTGCAATTAATTTTTGGCGCAATGAAGTGAGTTGAACCAGCGCTCTCTGTCATGTTAGGAACTAAACATCCTGTAGAGTACTAATTATCCTCATCTTCTAAAATAATCTTTCCTTCATCAACTCTTCACAGACGCCGTCTTGTTGACTCAGATCCCATACACAACATTAATCTTAGCCCCGGCTTTGTTGCTGATGACTCTGACCTTCCTCAGTACATACTTAAATGCTCTAACCTTCTTAACAACATGATCTGACATAGCTTCAGAACCTCTATGATCTCTTTTTTCTCTGTGGCGTTCTTTTTTTGTTTCTGTCTCACCCCTTCGCCACAATCCCTTCTACGGTTTTCTTTATGCTTAATCTCTTATGGTTTAATTCTTACGTTCTCGCTTTTTACGTCACATTCGTACCTATTACTTTCTCCACCACTTTCTTTACACGACATGATTATGGTCCGGGAGGGACCGAAACGTCTTCACTTTCTTTGCTTTTAGATGTGTGGGGTTTGGCGTCTAATTTTCAGCTCCGTTACTCTCTGCGACTGGCAAATGCTTTACAAAATTGAAAAAACAAGACGTTGCATATAAGACATAAATGCACATCACAGCTATTGTATCAACAACACGGCCACGTAGCAGATTGATGGAGGCGAAAAGCTCTCCTAATCTTTGGAATAATCAAACTAATCTTTGATTTCATGGGGAAAAATGTGGCAATTCTTCTGCACACATGTCTGGTGCGTCCTCATCTGGACAACTGCGTCTAAACATGGGGAAATCTTCCTCAAAGGACATGTCTGCTCTGAGAAATCTTCATCACTGAGAGGTGGAAAAATATACCAAAACTAAGAACAAATCCACAAGGGCCGTGACGAGGATTTTAACCTACGTTCGGGATCATCCCAGACGTTATCACGTTATTGGGATCTGTGTGTGTACCAAAACTAAGTTTGTTCTCAAATAAGGACCGGTTGAGGGCCACAGAACCCACAGCACCACAAACCAGACATGATGGGCCTGATCTCACGAGACCTTCAAAACACTAAACAAACTGAAAGATATCAATCCAAACCCCTTCCTAGAAAGGTTCAGTGTGAGACTCACAATATGTCAGAATTAGTCGATTATTTTACTCATACATTAGGGTAATAAACCCATGGAACCATCTATCCACAGAAGACGTAAATGTCAGTTTAAAATTAAAATGTGTTTGACAAACCGGCGGGTTCCTGTCCCGGTCAAGGCCATTAGAGATGGTGGCGCTAAGGCAAATTCAGGTTATTGAAATTAATTAAGACATAACTATTGCTGCAAGTTTCATATCCTGAGACAGATTTACAAAATGTTGAATACAATGCATTTTTAACAACAAAATATATTGTTTTTTCTCATTAGGAAAGTAAAAACTAATCAATTTAATTTTGTTCTGAGTATTTAGAAAATTTTACGCTTTGACTTTACCTCTCACCTTTACCTGAGAAGTTTAATGACTAATAACGAAAGAAACAGATCAGCTTTAAGCAGTTTAGCGAACAGTTAGCACCACTTCTCTAACAACCATCATTTGTTGT
>NC_091188.1:2887680-2900180 GCF_040958095.1 Procambarus clarkii | reverse complement strand
ACCCACTGACAGCACACTACTGGAGTACACTTGTGGTTTAATACCACTAATAGACTAGTGAATATAAGTATACGCGTCAACATATACTGCATTACAGTATTCCTTGATAATGTATTAAATCACGAAAGCGTTTTGATTGTTTTCATTTCATTCTCCTATGTGTTTACTTACGCATATCTCGCACAGTCTCAACACCCATCCTTATGTATTGCTGCACACGAAAGACCAGTTCGGGATTTCCCGATGGGAAGTTCATCGAAGTGGCGTACCGCTTCGTCTCCCGCTTCCCCGACCACCATCCCCAAAAGACTACTGACTGGCTCCTTGGATTAGTTAAGGGATTCGCTGTTCCTTCTTGCGTCCTGGAAGCTCGGCTTGGCCCTCGGCTTCGACGGATTGGTGCAGGTCTCGTTCTCATCGAACACGGGTAGCAGTCAGTGTCTTGTCAGACCAATGCGGCCACCGTCCTCCCATATGTCGTAAATCAGACAGGAAGATCGGGAACATGAAATTAACAGCATGAAGAGAGGTCTCGTCCTCGTCCGCTGATCAGTACAACGAGAAGTCCAACAGTACTCTGTTGTTCCTTTGTTTTCTCTCCATTATTCTGCTTCACACAACCTCTCAACGCTCCTCCCTCATTTGCAAGTGAAGTGTAATTGCTTCCCGTGCTGGCAGTTTGTAACTGGTAGCTCTAGGTAGTTTATTCACCCTGGTAGTACTAGGTAGTTTGTTCCCGCTGGTAGCTCTAGGTTGTTTGTTCGTGCTGGTGTTTGTAATCTTCTTATAGCCACTTTCCTCCTGTATTTTGTTATTGAAAATCCACTTTCGTTCCTCACCGCACTACACATCGCCTCACACCCAGTGTTGCTACACACACACACACATCTTGGTTCATATTTGACTCCCTTGCCCATCTTTAACTAACCCCATTTTCAGATTGCTGTCCTGTGTGTGTGTGTGTGTGTGTGTGTGTGTGTGTGTGTGTGTGTGTGTGTATACACTCACTTATTTGTACTTACCTATTTGTGCTTGCGGGGGTTGAGCTTTGGCTCTTTGGTCCCGCCTCTCAACTGTCAATCAACTGGTGTACAGGTTCCTGAGCTTACTGGGTGTGTGTGTGTGTGTGTGTGTGTGTGTGTGTGTGTGTGTGTGTGTGTGTGTGTGTGTGTGTGTGTGTGTGTGTGTGTGTGTGTGTGTGTGTGTGTGTGTGTGTGCGCTAATTGGCTTGGACCGCTCATCTGTGAGTTCCCTGCCTGATCATCACTATTTTTATAATAACTCGGTTCTTAATCTTCTGAATTTCTAATTATCCACTGTCTGACGTTATCTTTATTCTTCGCCTTGTAATTATTGCACATTTTTGTTTATCTCACTTATTAATATATTCATCCCCTTATTCCCTTTTCATATTAATTATTACCTATTTGGTCCTTTTAAATTCCCTTACTATCCGGTCTTAGTATATTCTTAAACATTTTTATCCTCATAAAATCCCATGCTTTTTCGTCCTTATAAAATTAAATTATTTTGTTTCATTATAAAATCTCTTATTTCCAAGTCTACTACGGGCTCGCCATAGCCCGTGCTACTTAGAATTGTTGTTCCGAGTAGCTGAATCTTAAACAACAACAAACAAACAAACTGTTAGATAAATATAACCGGAAAACTTCAGATAAATTTACTCATAAAATTCCTTAATGTCCGTTATTCAAGAAATTCCTCATAAAATCTAAGCAATTTCTCAATACAACGCTCATAATAATCCCTATCCCTCACTATAATCTTTCTCCCTCACTCCAATATCTCTCTTCCTCACACACACACACATCACTCCTACAGGTAACCTGGTGATGGGTTACCCGCTCCGAGCAGAATTCACCCATGAGATGAGTGAGGGCGAGGCGTCTGGGGGACCCACCACCGCGCCTCTCCTCGTCTACGGCGTTCAGGAGAAGCTCGATTTCTACAACGTTATCGAGGCGATGGGAGAGGGTCGAGGGGCGTGTTCCTACTACAGCCACTCCTCCGACACTACGACCACTCAGGTGAGGAGCCTCTACACTACGACCACTCAGGTGAGGCGCCGCTACACTACGACCACTCAGGTTAGGCGCCTCCACCGACGGCAAACGACACACTGACATCAATGACTAGTTTCAGAATGCTCAGTGTTTTTCTTGTTTCTATTTTGTTTTGCAGGCTTTGTTAGGGAGATGCAAAGCTCCAGTTCTTTGGAATGTGTTGATGTTTGTTATTCGCATATCCATAATTCTTCTATCAGAATCTGTTGCTGTATGGAGACATGCCTAGATGAGGTGCTACGAGCACTCCGTCATGCTAAGGAAGAGAGCAGGCAGCCTAGAGAGGTGTAAACATTGTGGGAAAGTTACTGTCATTTATCAGTGTTGAGGGAAACAGATTACGGAGGATGGAATAATGCTGACGATACAAGCGGGTGAAATATGGCACAACGAGAGAAGACACGGTGATTGATTACGTAGAGGGGAGTGTGAGGGAGAGAAGGAGTGTGTGTGTGTGTGTGGGAAGGTGTGTAGAGGAGATGTGAAGAGGTGTGGAGAGGTGTGGATAGGAGGTGTGGAGAGGTGTGGATAGGAGGTGTGAAGAGGTGTGGATAGGAGGTGTGGGGAGGAGAGTGTGAATGTGTGTGTGTGGGGGGGGGGAAGGTGGTGTGGAGAGGAATTTGTGGGAAGAAGAGTGTGAGTATGTATGGAGAGGTGGTGTGGAGAGATATGTGTGTGTGTGGGAGGAGAGTTTCAACAAGGAGTGTGGGGGAGAAATCCGGATAAACTTAGCATTAAGTCATATTAAGTTAGCTATAGTTAAGTTGCCTTCAGATGGTTAGGTAGGGTTCCGAATAGTTTAGATATTATTTGGTTAAATTAGTTAATGTGCTGTTTTCAATAGCATCATATATTTGAGGTTGACAGTGTTCTATGCACTATTTCTCGCTAAATATTACTCCGCTCCTTCCTGTCAAGTCCACGTGACCGGAGGCTGTTATCATACGTTTCGAACACTGAAGAAGATAGCAGCAACTGACTTTCGTGCATCTCCCCTTCTACAGGGTGAGGGCCAGCCTCGAGTCCTTGTGAGCATCCTGCTGGGTGGGGCTTGGGCGCCCTTCCTCGAGGAGGTGCTGAGAAGTCTCGCTACTCAGGACTATCCCAAGGGCAAGATGGACGTTTGGATACTGGCTAAGGTAAAGTAGGGAGAGAGAGAGAGAGAGAGAGAGAGAGAGAGAGAGAGAGAGAGAGAGAGAGAGAGAGAGAGAGAGAGAGAGAGAGAGAGAGAGAGAGAGAGAGAGAGAGAGAGAGAGAGAGAGAGAGAGAGAGAGAGAGAGAAAGAGGAAGAGAGAGAGAGAGAGAGAGAGAGAGAGAGAGAGAGAGAGAGAGAGAGAGAGAGAGAGAGAGAGAGAGAGAGAGAGAGAGAGAGAGAGAGAGAGAGAGAGAGAGAGAGAGAGAGAGAGAGAGAAAGAGGAAGAGAGAGAGAGAGAGAGAGAGAGAGAGAGAGAGAGAGAGAGAGAGAGAGAGAGAGAGAGAGAGAGAGAGAGAGAGAGAGAGAGAGAGAGAGAGAGAGAGAGAGAGAAAGAGGAAGAGAGAGAGAGAGAAAGAGAGAGAGAGAGAGAGAGAGAGAGAGAGAGAGAGAGAGAGAGAGAGAGAAAGAGAGAGAGAGAGAGAGAGAGAGAGAGAAAGAGAGAGAGAGAGAGAGAGAGAGAGAGAGAGAGAGAGAGAGAGAGAGAGAGAGAGAGAGAGAGAGAGAGAGAGAGAGAGAGAGAGAGAGAGAGAGAGAGAGAGAGAACGCTAATATTGTTATTTTTTCATATTTTGTTCTCCTAGTTTTATTATGTTTTGTTATAAATGTTTAATCTTAATGTTATTATTTTCTGTTATATTTGTATTAAGTTTTTTGTTTATTTATAATTTTGACGCTGTAATAATTTTTTTATTTATATTATTGTAAATATTTTATTATTTATTCATTTTAAGTATTTGTTGCACTAATTTTATTATTTTCGTATAAATTTTGTTATATTCGGTATTATTATGATTTTATCATCATCGCCGTCACCATTATGACATTACTTTCTTTCAGACGGGGCAACAAGAGTCAGAAATCACGCAATTCACGGAGCGTTACAGGGACCAATACTCATCCATGGAGGTAACCAGGGACCAGGCGCTAGACGCCCACCTGGCCAGGTAAGTCGTCCATGGCAGTGACCCACCTATGACCATCCCCAAACAAGCACCAGTCACCCTGCAAAGTCCAGTCAATCCAGCCCCCCCCTCTCAAAGTTCTGACTCCAACTTAGAAAGGACCCTGAATTGAGCCCTGAATGCCTGATCACAGCGAGTATCGGAGACATTTACGCGTCTGACGTTCTAGTATAAAGTCGTTCATGCAAATCAATGTAGAGTTTTGTTATTCTTCGGCTGGTAAGGTAGTGGATGAGGCAGAGAGTGTGTGGGGGAGGAACCCGGGCAGCTTGATCTTCAATGACCTTCTCTCTCACCAGCTGCCTGAAGCCTCAAAGCGTATGGCCTTTCTTATTTTTTAGACACTTTTTTCCCCCACGCTTCGGTAACCTTTACGCTCCAGCAAGACTTGATCATTAAAAAATTCCTTTGCCGAGCTTCATCTAAATTGGTAAATGCTTCATTATTATTAATAGTTACTTTGCTTCCATTCTTTATTTATGTTTAATCTTGCGGCTGTGAATACATCAAGGCGGAGACGCCGAGTTGGCGGGCTGCTTGGAACGGTGCCAAGACTTCTCCTCCTCCTCCTCATCCCGGGTAGTTGTTGGAGGTGTTGAGGACGAACAGGTGTGTGCTTGTGAACACCTGCCTGTGGAGGAGCTGGCCCAGGCACGCGGGGGGAAGAGAAGGTGGAAGGGTGGACGAGGAGGGGCTAAGAAGAGATGAGGGTGCGACAAGATGTGTTCCAGCGTGCGAAGGGGAGAAGAGAGAGGGGGATGAGGAGGACGAGGATGGGAGGGGATGGGGTGGACGAGGATGGGAGGGGATGGGATGGACGAGGATGGGAGGGGGATGGGGTGGACGAGGATGGGAGGGGGATGGGATGGACGAGGATGGGAGGGGGATGGGATGGACGAGGATGGGGTGGACGAGGATGGGAGGGGATGAGAAGGAAGAGGACAGGAGGTAAAACAGAATATGAGGATTCAGGCGGAAGCAGGAAACACAAATGAACAAAAAAAAAAACTGTGAGGAAATACTGATATCCTGCACGGGTGGTCCACACGTGCAATGTCCTAGAAGATGAAGTCGTGGAAACCTACTCCATCCAAAACTTTATGACCAAATACCTCAAAGAATTTTAAAGTTTATCCCAAATAATTCAGATGAGCTAAGGTAGGATAACAGCTCTTGCTTGCAGTTTCACTAGGTACTTAAATTGAAAGCCCTAATAAGCCCTATTTTTAGTTAACGAAAGAGGAAGCAAGACAGTAAGAGGAGAAGGAAGAGGATATGGAAGAGGAAGCCAGGCAACAATTGATATGCACTTCTGGAGTGTATGCAGCGGTTTATACATATGTATGACTGGTTGAGGTTGGATATAAATAGGAACTGTCTCACATGGGGCACTAGCCCTTCTGCAGTTTCCACTATTCCTATGTTGCTTTGTCCTTGCAGATATATGATACAGAACATGGGGTGGTCGGGAGTCAATGAATAGGAAATTAAACAGTTGGCAAGGCAGGGTTCAAGAGCCAGTATATACATACATATTGTAAACAAACACGTCAACAAGGACCAAGGGGGTGAAGGCAGAGGTTGAGAGATTAATAGAACAGCACAAATCCAATTTTGGTTGACAGGTTAATTACTCCGGCTGGATGTGTTGACGATCTGAACCTCAGAGTGAGAGAGGTCGCACCGCTTCCAGAGTCCAAGCACTTGGGCTGGACGGTAATATATATATATATATATATATATATATATATATATATATATATATATATATATATATATATATATATATATATATATATATATATATATATATATATATATATATATATATATATATATTTATTCCGGACGAAACCGGAGGAGAGTGGCTCAACTTTAAAAGATGATCACTTGGTTTTATTTTTATCCTTGAAGTCTGGGCTAAGGTAAAAGATGTGATTTCTCTGGTTTGCCATCATAGTTTAATTGGTCTAACTGCACTACGTTTATAAGACCGGTACATGCATCTATATGTTCCTTTTCATATAAGTACGGATGTTCTATTTTTTAATCTGGCTCAAGACGTCCTATTCTTGAATCTAAGACTAAAGTGTTAGCTATTCTTAATTAAAAGGTTTATCATCAAATTCTAAGTCTAGACGTATTGTAATGAATTCTAAGTCTTGATAAAGTATTTTTGAATCTAAGTGCAATACTTCTCAACCCTAGCGTCTGACAGCTGAGTGGATAGCGCTTCAGATTTCTTTGAACTTCCGTCCTGAAGTTTCAGGTTCGATCCCCGGTGGAGGCGGAAACAAAATGGGCATAGTTTCTATCAGCCTGATGCCTCTGTTCACCTGGCAGTAAACAGGTACTTGGGAGTTAGACAGCTGCTACGGGTTGCTTCCTGGGGTTGTGTAACAAAAAGGAGGCCTGGTCGAGGACCGGACCGCGGGGACGCTAAGCCCCAAAATCATCTCTAGATAATCTCAAGATAGTGTACTACTTCTGAACTAGTCTAGTATACTACTTCTCAACCAGTCTATCTTGAGATGATTTCGGGGCTTTAGTGTCCCCTCGGCCCGGTCCTCGACCAGGCCTTCACCCCCAAGAAGCAGCCCGTGACAGCTGACTAACACCCAGGTACCTATTTTACTGCTAGGTAACAGGGGCATAGGGTGAAAGAAACTCTGCCCATTGTTTCTCGCCGGTGCCTGGGATCGAACCCAGGACCACAGGATCACAAGTCCAGTGTGCTGTCCGCTCGTCCGACCGGTCTAGAGTACTACTTCTCAACCAAAGTGTACTTCTTCTAAATCTGTCCAAGTGTACTACTTTGGGATCTATATCGAGTCGAGGAAGTCTTGAACCTCAAGCCATAATTTGCTCTTACTGTGGGATTGGCGTCCACCTGTACCCTGTGGCCAGGTACCGCCCCCAGCCCTCCAGGGGGGAACAGACGCCGGCAGTCATTTAACGCATATCCATTTTATTAATCCTTCAGTGGTGTTGTTATATATAAATCAACACATGAAAAGCAAACCAGAGTGAGGATAACGAAATTAATTCACTGACGTCAACTGCAATCCGTTTTTTTATGAATTCTATGTAATGCAGTCATGGGCGTTCATGTGTCAGGGTGTTGGGGAAATGGGTTTAGCATATTTTATGTTTGATAATTAATTTGAGAGAGAGAGAGAGAGAGAGAGAGAGAGAGAGAGAGAGAGAGAGAGAGAGAGAGAGAGAGAGAGAGAGAGAGAGAGAGAGAGAGAGAGAGAGAGAGAGAGAGAGAGAGAGAGAGAGAGAGAGAGAGAGAGAGAGAGAGAGAGAGAGAGAGAGAGAGACAGACAGACAGACAGACAGACAGACAGACAGACAGACAGACAGACAGACAGACAGACAGACAGACAGACAGACAGACAGACAGACAGATAGACAGAGAGAGAGAGAGAGAGAGACATTGTCTGTCTGTTCGTCTGTTCGAGGCTGATAGTCAGTCACTCTTGGAGCTAGCATACACCTGGGTATAGGTCTCTAGCAGATAATCAGACGAAGTAGGTTTCCGGTTTATGGGTCTTGACACTATCATAGGTATATCCAGACTTGTACTCTTCAGTGGCTTTCGGCAGGTGAAATTCAGGCCATTTGACAATATTAGTCTCAACCAATCTGTTTACAATTGCTATCAATTCGGCAGTAGTATCCCTAAGATCCATTCATATTTAGTTTGGTAAGGGAGAGAATGAGATTTATTTTCTAAATATGTCATCCATTTTTTTAGGATGACGTATATAAACGACTAATCATCTCTTCCTGCTTCTGTAGTTACCTCTCACCCCTGAAGCATTGCATTACGAAATGAAACTTTGAAGTAATAATTTAAAAAAAATTAGTGAATCATATACAGAAGTAAAAGACATTGATTTAAACAAAATGTATTAACCTGTTTGATGTTTGTGTGTTCAGGAGCAAGTGTAGGGCGGTGGGCTGCTCCTTCCTGGTGCTGATGGAGCCTCAGGCCCTCCTGGAGGACCCGGCCACCCTCTCTAGCCTCGTCGCCTCCGGCAGGTGAGTACTTGTGGGGCGTTATCTTGAGATCTTGAGGTTATCTTGAGATCTTGAGGTTATCTTGAGATGATTTCGGGGCTTTTAGTGTCCCCGCGGCCCGGTCCTCGACCAGGCCTCCACCCCCAGAAAGCAGCCAGAGACAGCTGACTAACACCCAGGCTCCTATTTTACTGCTAGGTAACAGGGGCATAGGGTGAAAGAAACTCTGCCCATTGTTTCTCGCCGGCGCCTGGGATCGAACCCAGGACCACAGGATCACAAGTCCAGCGTGCTGTCCGCTCGGCCGACCGGCTCCCCGGCGTGAGAGAGCAACACACACACAATAGTGGTGGAAGAGGACGGTAGAAGAACAAATCCACAAGGGCCGTGCCGAGGATTCGAACCTACGTCCGAGAGCATCCCAGACGCTGCCTTAATCGACTGAGCTACGACATGGTGTAAGAATTGCAAACAGAAATTCTAATGAATTTACTCGGATCCTGCAGCCTCTCCGAGACACAAACAAATGATGTATTTGTTCATTTGATACATCACGCTATTGTGATTTCTGTGTGTAATGAGGGTAGAAGTACTCAGATGTGATTATAGGGTGCAGCTTCAGATCCTGAAACTTGCCTTTCGACCCATTGGTAGTTCATGAAACCACAGGATATCTGTTAATCAATTTTCTTTTTTATGTTGCGTATTGAGGTAGCTCCAATACATTTTTTTTTATCTCAAACATTCCATTTATTAAAGAGTTCTAACTTGAAGAAGTTGTTTGTGATTTCTTTATTTGTCATTTGCGTCTCTGGGTTGCATCTATTATCCCTCGTTTTGCTATTCCTAACCTTGAACAATTTTTTTATCTACTTTGCTAATTCCCTTTTAGAATCTTTAATATCATTATCATGTCCACGCTATTCCTTTTGCTTCTCTAGTGTGGCGAGGTTCAATTCCCTCAGTTTCACTACTCAAGAAAGAAGTCTTGGTGCAAATCTTTCAACCTGCAGCCCAATAATAATAGTATCTATAGTTATCTTGGATGGAAGTGCATTGTTGTTGGAAATGTGGAAGTGTCTGTTCAACACTATGATTCTCTTGACTGATTTTCTACATCTTGTTGACCAGACCACACACTAGAAGTTGAAGGGACGACGACGTTTCGGCCCGTCCTGGACCATTCTCAAGTCGATGTTTCGGTCCGTCCTGGACCATTCTCAAGTCGATGTTTCGGTCCGTCCTGGACCATTCTCAAGTCGATGTTTCGGTCCGTCCTGGACCATTCTCAAGTCGATGTTTCGGTCCGTCCTGGACCATTCTCAAGTCGATGTTTCGGTCCGTCCTGGACCATTCTCAAGTAATTCTACATCTTGTTGTTGAGTTCTTCACCCTTATTTGAACGTCGAAGACAAATTTATGTGTTCTAAGTGTTCCTGGAGCCTCATTAGGATCGATCATCCATAAAAGAAGTCTACACAATTATTCAGCGGCCTCTTTTAGTGTCATTAGTGAGATCTGGGACTCAGTGCTTTTCCTCGCTTTCAGTTCCTGGAGCTGTCCTTCTGCTGGTCGTGGCACGTTTTGGTGCGCCTATCACGTGGAGTTGTGTGTGTCCTCTTTTGGTCTTGTGAAGTTCCAGCTAGAAAACATACAGTTTTTTTTTGTATGCATTCCACATACTTCATTTTCCCCTCTTCAAGTCTTGTCGCTGTTGTGTGGGCTCATCACCTGGTTATTCACAGACACATTTCTTGAACACAGCGAAGGTTTCATGGCAGAACACTTTGGCTGTCTGTTTGTGAATAATAATAATGGTCTCAGGACCGAGCTGATTGACACAGCAGCAGTGTCATTGACTGCCCTGACTGAAATGCATTGCATTGACTAACGCCCATCGGCAGTGAGCGTCACACATCAATAGAGACTAACAGACATCAGCAGTGACTGACTCCTATCAGAGCTCAGCTCTTGCAATTGAGTGTGCAGAGGTTAATTAACCTGTGTTCCCGGTCTGCCTGGATCTCAAGGGATAATATCCAGTGACAATGGCCGCCCGCCCTGCGGGTTGGAATCCTTCCAACGATAACCGATCAAAGGAGGCGAAGCTAACGCCGTTACGTCCCCCAACGTTTCCTTAGCCGAGGTCTGAAGGTGACCCCTGGTCTGAGGCAACGCCAGGTTTAATGGCAGCCCCCAGAAGCCAGATTCACGAAGCAGTTCCGCAAGCACTTAAGAACCTGTACATCTTTTCTCAATCTTTGGCGGCTTTGTTTACAATTATTAAACAGTTAATGAGCTCCGAAGCACCAGGAGGCTGTTTATAACAATAACAACAATTGATTGGGAAGTTTTCATGCTTGTAAACTGTTTAATAAATGTAACCAAAGCCGTCAAAGATTGAGGAAAGATGTACACGTTCGTAAGTACTTGCGTAACTGCTTCGTGAATCTGGCCCCCTGTCTTGACACAAGTGACTTGACACCTGACCTGAGACATGTAACTTGACACCTGACCTGTCACGACATACTCACCTCAGTGTCACATCGCTGTTACACTTCGTAATCCTCAACAAAACGTTACACTGAATAAATGGAATCAACACTGAATAATTCCAATGCAATGATTACTCAACACAGAAAATAATTACTGCGAGGAAATTAAATAAAATTGTATTAAAAATTTCTAAGAAATATTTATTTCATAAACACACTTTTCAGGTCACAGCCTTCAGACACGTCAGCGAACACTACACAATATCCTTCAGAAGCCTTTACCAGCGCTCATAGCCTTAACCAGCTGGAAATTAGTTTATCCCTTACCAAAAACAGTATAATAAGCCTTTGTCGGCTTGAAACATATTTAAACACAGTTCTCATCAACTTTGAGACCACTAGAGATAGCGGCGCTCGGGTAAACTCAGGTAAATAAACAAATATCATATTAACCTTTACATAGTTAATGTTTAAACATCAATATTTCCCAACTACATTGTTGTAACATTCATCTTCACAATTAATAAAATCTTAGTTATTAACCTGTTATTTATGTTATGTGAACTCAACTTAGTTTCAGTTCAATTCAATTTTTAGGATTATTATGCCCCCGATACCCATCCTGTGGGCGGTAGTGGATCCCATACGCATCCTGTGGGCGGTAGTGGATCCCATACCCATCCTGTGGGCGGTAGTGGATCACATACCCATCCTGTGGGCGGTAGTGGACCCCATACCCATCCTGTGGGCGGTAGTGGACCCCATACCCATCCTGTGGGCGGTAGTGGACCCCATACCCATCCTGTGGGCGGTAGTGGATCCCATACGCATCCTGTGGGCGGTAGTGGACCCCATACCCATCCTGTGGGCGGTAGTGGATCCCATACCCATCCTGTGGGCGGTAGTGGGCCCACATACCCATCCTGTGGGCGGTAGTGGGCCCACATACCCATCCTGTGGGCGGTAGTGGGAAAGGTTACAAAGGCACATAATGGTCTCTGGAACTGAACCCCAGCAGTTGTTAGCTCTTGGACTCCGCCTTTCTATCCGTCGGTTTTTAATGTACGGACAATCTAACTATAGTTCCTATATTATATCTACAACATAGATTTATCTCTAGCATACGCATACACATCCCCAGGATGCAGTCCGCAGCAACTGTCTAATCCCCAGGTATCTATTTACTGCTAAGTGAACAAAGTCATCAGGTGAACGAAAATCTGCTCATTGGTTTATTCCTTGACCGGGAATCAAACCCGGACCCTTGGGACTACGACCCCAAAGCTGAAGACCTGTGTACTCACCTAGTTGTGCTTGCGGGGGTTGAGCTCTGGCTCGTTTGTCCCGCCTCTCAACTGTCAATCAACTGGTGTACAGGTTCCTAAGCCTATTTGGCTATCAAATCTACATTTGAAACTGTGTATGGAGTCAGCCTCCACCACATCACTGCCTAATGCATTCCACCTGTTAACTACTCTGACACAGAAAAAGTTCTTTCTAACGTCTCTGTGGCTCATTTGGATACTCAGTTTCCACCTGTGTCCCCGTGTTCGCGTACCAGCAGTGATAAACAGTTTATCCTTATCTACCCCTGTCAATTCCCCTGAGGATTTTGTAGGTAGTATGTGTGTGTGTGTGTGTGTATGAGTGTGTGTGTGTGTGTGTGTGTGTGTGTGTGTGTGTGTGTGTGTGTGTGTGTGTGTGTGTGTGTGTGTGTGTGTGTGTGTGTGTGTGTGTG
>NC_091188.1:2812680-2882680 GCF_040958095.1 Procambarus clarkii | reverse complement strand
TAATAAATTAAACAAATTAGTAACTCTCAGTTAATTGCATAACTTTTGCCTTTGTTTCTGTTTTACCCTTTAATGGTTAGTGTTTTATAATCTAAATTATATATAATTATCGTAGCCACTCTGTATGTAGATTCAAGTGAATATTATGGAATCTGCATATTCGAGCCACACTGTGGGGCTCCAGATGTCCTAAAATTGTGGATTTAATTGTTGAATTACGAACTACAATCTAATGAGGACAATATATATGCAGCTCTGACGTCATGCAGGTTGCTATTATGAAGCGGAATTTAAAGTTAATTAAAGGACGTTCTTTAAGTGGAGAAGAGTGTTACAAATTATTTCAATAAAGCCACAATTGTGAGTCGTTCAACCAAACTATGTGTGTGTGGGGCTAACCTATTCGACCCCCAAAGAAGGTCAAAGGCTGTGTGTTGGGCTTCAGCTCTTGGGTCCAATTTTTAGCGATGATTGCTGCGGTTCAACATACGTGTTCGAAACTCCGTTCCTTAGAATGCTTTACTCGCGTTCCGTAAAAGCAAATTATATGCAACGTTTCCCTTATTGAACCAGAGGGAGGTGATAGATAATGTCGTGTTCCAGCTCCTGGGCTTTGCCTTTAATAAATGTTGAATATAAGAATAATAATAATATTGAATAATTTTAATGTCCTTTTAGTTCGTACACGGCAGTTCCTATTTACACTGCACTATAACTACGCGTATTGTTATCTGACCTTGGAGGCCTGGTCAGAGACCGGGCCTCTTGGACGATGGTCCAAGGAAGCAACGCTAGGTAACGCTGAAAATACTCCACCTAATCCCCCCCCTCCCGTTATTAGGTGGGGGGTGGGGGATTATAATCCCCCCCACCTAATCCCCCTTCCTCCACTCCACGTATCTTATTCAGGGGTAAAGTAAGATTTTGTCGGCCCCTGGACCTACATACTCGGTGAATGAGGTTAGTGAGTAACCCGGACCTAAACGGCGTCGTTTCTCCCTTTTCTGTTGTGTGGTTTAGTCACTAGAGGGTATGTAAGGGAGGAAAGGGTAAGGGAGGGTATGTAAGGCAGGGAAGGGTAAGGGAGGAGAGAATAAGGGAGGGAAGTGTAAGGGAGGGAAGTGTAAGGGAGGGAAGTTTAAGGGAGGGAAGGGTAAGGGAGGGAAGGATAAGGGAGGGAAGGGTAAGGGAGGGAAGGGTAAGGGAGGGAAGTGTAAGGGAGGGAAGTGTAAGGGAGGGAAGGATATGGGAGGGAAGTGTAAGGAAGTAGAGGATTGCAATAGGCGACTCATCACCATCGCGTGTTTCCCTCTCAGGGCGACGCTGAGGGTGCAGAAGGTGAAGACATTCACGGTGGTGACGAGCGGCGCCCTTGAGGACTACTTTGCAGGCAAGGTGAGTGAGTGTGGCGGCGGTGGAGGCGAGGCGAGGGGCGGCTACAGAGGGAGCCAAGATGAGTGAGTGATGGTGAAACGTGAGGTACGTGAGTCCAGGGTGTACCTTCGGGGGTCCCTGTGTTGGAGGTATTCAATGTGGAGCCATACAGGCCGAATGAGGGCCTCTTACGCTACCACTAGAATTGGTTCTTCCGAATCGCATTCACTTCACTTAAATATCCTTTGAACGCTTTACACCTCAGCGGAGCTCCGCCTTTAATATGTGGGGGAATGGAAGCGACTGTGGGCGGTGATAGAGGAATGCTAAGACTGGCAGCATACAGCAGACGGTACGTCTGAGGAACGGGAACGATGGAACACATAGCTTCCTAATGCTTTCTTTACACATATATGCTTTCAGACAAACCGATGAGGCTGATACTAATGCAGGAATAACACACACACATCGTGAGCAGAGACAGCATATTAACCTCCTGTGGTGTGTCTCTCACAGACTCAGCACTTCATCGACACATCAGTGCATCCCGGGATGCTGCTGGATCCTCGCGGCTACAAGGCGGGCAAGAAGCACCCGGACCTGTGGGGCATCGCCCACAACAAGCCGACCTGGGCCGCCCGCTACCTTCATCCCGACATCTTCAAGATTATCAACAAGAAGATGGAGCCTGAGCAGGTGAGAGGGTGACAGGGAGAACAATATGAAGAGTAGAGAGTGAGGTATAATGGAATACTCAAGTAAATCACAACCGCGTGGTATATCCATGAGAAAATCTTTGGAGTAGGGCGGGTATCGAACCAGTTAGGCATTTGGGCCTAGCCTCAATCAGCTTTACTGGCTGATTGGTGACAGTTTGATGATTGACGGATCACGTTTCGCACCCATTGCTTTCATTACAAGATGTTCGACTTCCCTGGCGGCCCCCATCAGATCGGTGCATGTGAAATGTGGGTGGCAGAGTCCTTAGATTTAAACAATTTTGAACCAACATTATTCAGGTACTAGACTCGAGGGTCGGCCCTCAAGGCGCAACCTTATGGTGCTCGGGTCGACCCAAGCACTGGGACGACCAAAGTAGTGGGTCAACCCAAGCACTGGGACGACCCAAGCAGTGAGTCAACCCAAGCACTGGGTCAACCCAAGCACTGGGTCGACCAAGGCACTGGGACGACCCAAGCAGTGGGTCGACCCAAGCACTGGAACTTGACAGTGCAAGTGTAAGTCTTACTGACAATTTATTTAACATGTAATATATATATAAATGTGTTCTGCTCCAGGTGGGACCTTACCTGTACTACGTTCCTTTCTTCACGGAGCGCTTCTGCAGAGAAATGATAGAGGAGATGGAGCACTTCGGCAAGTGGTTCAACAAGGACGAGGTGAGTCACCGCCACCTGTACATTGAGAACGACGGTAACTCTTTTATGTTCCTCAGTTCCCAGTAGCCCGTGTGACGCTTTGTGTCGAGGCTCTCTAGTATGCTCCTTGACCTTTCCTCGGAGCGACCCAGATTAGTCATAGAGATGTGAGTACCTGGTGCTAGGTGAGGTCTCTGACCGCTGGTGCAAGGCGAGGTACCTGACCGCTGGTGCTAGGCGAGGTACCTGACTGCTGGTGCAAGGCGAGGTACCTGACTGCTGGTGCTAAGGGAGGTGTCTACCCGCCAGCTAGGACTTGGTGTCTCCTCTAACCCGCTTGAGATGTGTTACAGGACGACCGCGACGAGGCCCACACCTACACCAGCGTCAACATCAACCTCAGCCAGATCGACTACTTCGACGAGTACCACAAGATCATCAACTCTGTCAAGATGGTGAGTGGAGAGAGAGAGAGAGAGAGAGAGAGAGAGAGAGAGAGAGAGAGAGAGAGAGAGAGAGAGAGAGAGAGAGAGAGAGAGAGAGAGAGAGAGAGAGAGAGAGAGAGAGAGAGAGAGAGAGAGAGAGAGAGAAAGAGAGAGCTCCCACTACCACAATTGCCACAACCACCACTCCCATTAAGCCTAGCACCACCCACGAACACCCGTACTACCACAACCACTAACCACCTCTCTCGCTACTCTCACCACAGGAGCTGCTGAGTGCCCTCTACGGTTACCGCTCTCTGGGCATTACTCTCCTGCTCTTCGTACTCAAGTACTCCAGTAACTCTCACTACAACACCTTCAAGTACCACCTTGACGGAGCCACCTACACCTTCAATCTCGCCCTCAACAGTGACTTTACGGTGGGTTGTGGGTCTGATATATATATATATATATATATATATATATATATATATATATATATATATATATATATATATATATATATATATATATATATATTTATTTATTTATTTACTCTATGTCATTCAAAGACTTATTTACATCTTATTGATTTGAGTGGAACTAAATTCGCGTTTAATGTTTCTTGTGCTTTATTTAATTTTTCTCAATAATGACTTTTGCATTGCTTCGACCCGTCCTCAAGCCAGGGATTTATCAGGGGGAAAGCGCCCAGCCATTATAACTATACAGCACTTGGACGGGGTCAGGATGAATGGTGCCCAACTATTTGAGCGGTCGGGGATTGAACGCGCCGATGTTGCATAAAGAGAGACCATCGCTCTACCATCCAGCCCAAGTGGTTGGACCTCTAAGCGGGGAATGGAACAATGGTTGTAATCGACAAGGAAGAGTCCGTGAGCCTCAAGACCCAAGGTTCGCATCTCCAAGAAGGCGCTACACTGAGAGTGAAACAGTTAGAACATAAACATTTGCATGTGCTGCTTGCTCCTTGTGCGATAAACATGCCCTGCTCTCATGTATTGCAAAAAGGTTCACATAAAATAACTTTTCAATAACTAAGATCGCAACGATTGCCAGAATGTCTCATCTTTCCTTATCACCATTTCGTTGCATTTTGACGGAATGTGTGACGGCCGTCACGACGTAACTGTGTTTGGAGCGGACTTGGGTGTAATTTCTTCTGGTCTCATTGTGTCGGGATCAGACCGTAGCCTTGACAACTTAATGCAGTTCCCCGTTATTTTACCCTCCCTTCCCCCTGTCCCAAGCTGGCTCAGGGCACTGCCTCATCCCGCGCCTCTGATCACTGTCTTTGGCGCGAGGGAAAAAGTTCCCTGGAGCTGTTTTACCCCTGATTTAAAATCTGTTCTTTCAGGACTTGAAAATGTTTGCAAAATCGACAGAAAATCTTGATAAAAAGCCATTATAAATAACCTGATCTCTGCTCAGAATCAAGGGTTTTTGCATCTCTTTTGCATGGATACTATCTCATATAAATATATGAAGGAGATGGGCCCATGAGCCCTGATGGGCTAATCACCCTGATTAGCCCATCAGGGTGATATAGACACAGCAGCCAAATCATCATGCAACAAGAGATGAAGCTGAACAAAGCCTAGGTATCCCCCAACTGTATTGTTAAACCATTTAAGTCTTATAGTCTAAATATCTCAAGCTGTCAAAGGCCTGATAGCACTAGTATAAAAATATGTGAATGATTTAGCTCTGATACCTAAGTAAACTGGCTGAACAACACGGCCACCAGACAGTGCCACACTGTGGTGGTAGCCAGGATCAGGTCAGGCAACCCTGTGACAGGATTATTTAGAATCACACACAGGTAGCTCACAACACCCACGGTACGTCGTGATGCTATTTTTTTGGTGGATACGTTGTAACAAAATAGTTGTTACAACTCTGTGTGTTTGTTGTGTCGCGGCTCTTGATTGCAGGTCGGCGTTCAATCCCCGACCGTCCAAGTGGTTGGGCATCATTCCTCACCCCCCGTCCCATCCCAAATCCTTATCCTGACCCCTTCCCAGTGCTATATAGTTGTAATGGCTTGGCGCTTTCCCCCCTGATAGTTTCCTTCCCTTCCCTTGATGGTTGGTGTGTGGCGAGGCTGGCGATCTCCACTACTGTGTTTACTATATACGATATCAGGGGGTACAGACGATATCAGGTTGGATATAGTGACTACAGTGTCAGCTTGGATAAAGAGGCACGTGTCATCTTAGATAGCATATGAAAATAAGAATAACGGAACCTGCAGAAGGCCTATTGTCCCAAACGAGATAGCTGCAATTTATATCAAATAGAACGCATTTATATACATGTCTAACCTACACTTGAAACAATCCAACGATCTCACTTCTATTATGTTCTCGTTAATTTGTTCCAGAAATCAACGACCCTTTTCCCTAACTCAGTCTCCTATCACCTGAGGGACGTGACCATCACGCTGATATTAATTTGGAAGACCAAATTAATATCATAATAACTAATATACTAATTCGATCTTCCTGCATATAATATTACTACCACTATTAACACAAGTACCAGTAGCAAAACACCTACCAACGCAACTTCTACAAATTACTGTTACCACCACTTGTTGTAATTACAATAATTAAACCAAAGATAACAATAATAATACCAGAGTCCCCCCCCCCCCCACTTCGTTAATCTTTCCAGGGAGGCGGTCTGGAGTACAAGCTGGGGAACCCATACTTCGGCCAGGAGCGGGAGTTCTTGGTGCCCCATAACCGGACCGGATGGGCCGTAGTGCAGCCCAACCGGCCCATGCACATGCACCATGGGGTCCCCCTTACCTCTGGGGTCCGCTACGCCCTCATCGCCATCACCGCCACTAATGACGAGGGCTGCAAGGGCGGGCCCTCTACAGTGATGGAATGAGAGAGAGAGATTGAGAGAGTCGCGTCAGGGTCATGTTTAGAAAGGTCAGAGTGAACTTGTTATGGGGCAGAGAGATCACACGTGGTGTCTGCTGTTGTGAGAGCTCCGCGCTGCTCTACCAAATACGGTCTCGTTACTCCCGATGGTGAAATATTGACTAAAAAAGTTTCATTTATATCAAAAGAGATTTGTATCTTTTTTTCCTTGGGAGAGAAGATAACAAGAGGAGACATCACAGTAGCAAGACAGAGAGAGAAAGAGTCAGTCACAGTATGAAGTGAAGATCATCACAGTAGCAAGAGGAAGGAGGCAATATCAGTAATAGGAAATTTAGACTATCACAGTAGCCAGGGTGGGAGACCATCACAGTAGCCAGGGTGAGAGACCATCACAGTAGCCAGGGTGGGAGACCATCACAGTAGCCAGGGTGGGAGACCATCACAGTAGCCAGGGTGGGAGACCATCACAGTATAGCAACATGATCACAGTAGTGGCACAGTAAGCCCAGTAATGGAGGCAAGGTTAACTGCATTTCCCCGCGCCAGGCAATGGAGGACTGTCACCACCGTAGCCGACACCGTCACGGTGACACCACTGTAGAACTCATCACGAGGACCCACAAGATGAATGACTCGGGTCTTGACACCTGATGATCTTCACATAAATCATCATGCCAAAATTTACTAAAATAAATGATACTTTTAACAAGTGATCTTATCATCCAAAACAATAATAGTGACAATAATAATTATAATTATTATTTATGTGTTTGTAGAACAAAAATATGTACTTTAATCACCCACTACAAAAGGCTTATGCTAATGTGCTGTTTTATTGCCCTTTTTCATAATAAAATATGAATAAAGTATACAGTAGAAGGGCTGTTGACCCAATCGAGGCGGCGCCTTCGTTACTCCGGTCAATATATCATATATATATCAATATATCACACTTATATGGTCAATATATCAAACATTTCATTGACTAAGACTTACCTACTCAGCTCACCTCTCCGACCGAGATTCTGACTATTAAATAACACTATTATATATATGGGTGAATCCGGTGGAAATATCATATTATGTCAAAACCGTTTTGCAGTATTTCCTTGGAATATTTGTACCACTTAATATTAAGTTAACGTGAAAGTTTGCTTTGTTCATCCTTATCTTTCTCTTAAACAAAAAGTATGATTGATATAGCGCTCAACTTTAACGCAGTAAGGTTAACCTAATCACAACAATTAACCTTAACACAAAATCAAAACACTACCTTAGGAGCCGGTCGGCCGAGCGGACAGCTCACTGGACTTATGATCCTGTGGTCCCGGGTTCGATTCCTGGCGCCGGCGAGAAACAATGGGCAGAGTTTCTTCCACCCTATGCCTCTGTTACCTAGCAGTAAAATAGGTACCTGGGTGTTAGTCAGCTGTCACAGCCTGCTTCCTGGGGGTGGAGGCCTGGTCGAGGACCGGGCCGCGGGGACACTAAAGCCCCGAAATCATCTCAAGATAACCTCAAGATAGGATAAATATTGAGGGTAGGTGTCTGACTGACTGACTTGACAGTCTGATTGACTGACTGACTCTGTGTCTACTGACTTGCTGAGCCATTAGTGTCTAGCATTCTCTGGTCGTCTTCTAAGTTGCGATGATAGGCAAAGGAGCTCATTCCTGAGTCAAGAACTCATTCTTGGGCAAGGAGCATCTAATATTATATGCTCCTTCCCCATATTTATCACCTGCCACCCCGGCAAAGTCTCCTTCAGGCGAGTCTCCCTCAACTCATTTTAAAGCCTTTCCCTTCCCATCCTCTCCAGAACACGAGCCATTACCCGCTTTACAACCAGGCCCCTCTGTGCTTTATTACTTTCCTTTGATGGCATAATTCAAGCTCAGTTTAGGGACATTATTATTTAGTCATTAGTTGATATATAATTTTTATTCCCATACAGTCAGAGATCTCAGGGGCTGGAGAATGTTCTGGGAAAGGCCTGAAACATGGGGCCTGAAACATGGGGCCTGAAACATGGGGCCTGAAACATGGGGCCTGAAACATGGGGCCTGAAACATGGGGCCTGAAACATGGGGCCTGAAACATGGGGCCTGAAACATGGGGCCTGAAACATGGGATTAAACAAAAAGTTGAAATCGAGAAATCTGAACGCGGAAAAGGATTTGAAAGTCCTGATTGGTAATGATCTTAACTCCCCCCCAAAAAACCCAATGCATAATTATTCGAAATGAGGCCAATGGAATACTGAGATTTATTTCTAGCATTGTTCACAATAATACTCTAACGACAGTCTTCGGCTTTATATTGCTCTCGTTAGGCCCTCATTTAGATCATGTAGTTTATTCTTGGTATCTGTAATATAGATCGGATCATAAGCAAAGAAATATAAGCTTCACTGACATGATTCAAAATTAAATAATACAACAAACACATCAGTATCTATAAAACGGAATGTCTGTCTATCTGTTTGTGTGTCCATGGTTCGAGGCCAGAAGTTCACCCAACTTTACAGGGAGAGTGGAGAGGGAGGTAGAGAACTGCAATCGACTGGACGCAGTCAGCCCAATTAGAGGTGGTCACGTCCCATTACCGCCGCCCCCAACGGCTACCTGGAAGTCAGAAATGGTTTCCTTTTCCCGGTACCGTTTCTACTGTTTATAATATTACTGCAGGTCTGTTACTGAGCTCCTGTTACTTAAATGGCGCACTCTTCCGGTGTCGATCTGGGCTCCCGTCTGGTAGGAAAAGTAAAGTGACGACGTTTCGGTCCAGGAGAGACCGAAACATCGCCACTCTCTTTATCACGTGTGTGGGTTGGTTGGGTTATTAATATTGATATGAAATCTATTAAATGCGTACAGAAAGGGATGACAAAGTAATTCCCAGAAATTAGAAATCTCTCTTATGAATGGAGATTAAGACAAAGATTCATTACATTTTATAGAAAGGGAAGAGAAAGTGGTGATATGTGTTTATATATATACAGGAGAGGGTATTATAAAGGGCCCATTAATTAGGGCTCAATATATACACCATCACAATATATCACTCGAAACAATGGCTACAAATTGGATAAATTTTGATTCAGAAAAGTCCTAATAAATACTGATTTGGAAACGGGTGTTGTATATTTATGAAAAAAATTAGATGGCAGCCTAACAGACGCGAGATTACCGGAGTGTTTCAAGCGTTGGTTAGACATATATGAAGGAGTTTGGATGGATGTATGTATAGGAGTTGCCTCGTATAGGCCAACAGGCCGTCACGCATATGGTCTTACCCTGACGCAGAGTTCAGTGACGTCTTGTGGTTTCTGAAGGTAGGATCCTCCTGTGGTATTCCTTATAACAAAGCCCTACGTAGCCTGCTGTAAGTCGCGGCGCATGTGACCTAGACAATCAGATAAACCACGAGTTTCTCTTTTGTTTCATCAACATTTGTATGGTCAAGCCGCTTGTCGAATTCTCGCTCGTTCTATTAAAGAAATTATCTGAGAGCAAATCTTTCGTTAATTCTGATGCTCCGCAGTAGTTTCTCAAGGATGTGATTGGAGGAGCGGGGTGTAAAAACTGCCTACCAGATGCAGGGAAACGAACACAAGTGGGAATACGAACGCAGCCGTGGGCAGCGGGCGAGTATAAAGGCTCAGTACTGGAGGACACTACGTCAGTGCCACACTCAAGCAGGGAGCCTCCAGTCGTCTTCTCCAGCAGCCGACACGTCAACAAGACCCAAACCAACCATCATGATGATGATCAAGGGACTCATAATATTCGTGCTGATCGTAGGCACTGTGCTGGCTGACCATCCCGTGGTAGGTAGTGAGTGAGTGAGTGAGTGAGTGAGTGAGTGAGTGAGTGAGTGAGTGAGTAGGGTGTTAGGGGTGAAGAGCCAGGGGAGAGTGAAGATTGAGTATTTATGAGGTATGATAAGGGAGAGAGCAACGGGAATGGAGAATGTAGTGGATGAGAGTATCCAAAGGTAAGTGAATATCACTAATAAATTCATGGCTCACCTTGTGTTACCTGTGGTTCATATTCCTCACCTGGTGTTACATGAGCTCATATTCTTACTCTATGTTACATGTTGTCATATTCCTCCCTTTGTATTACCTGGGGGTTTGTCTCATCTGATCTCCCCTGCAAGGGTCCAGCGGTTCCCAATTGGGGGCCAATGAGAAATATTTGTATTTTAATATATGTTAATCTTACCAGAATTAGAAGAAAAAACCGCATTACTTGGACAAATTCATAGCAAACAATCCTTAAAATTGGATGTTCAAACGCTAGAGTTGTTCAACACTGAACACTTTGCATTTTCATAACATTCAACATAAAAGGAAAATGTTCTCAATAGGGGGGATCTAAAGGTGAAAACTTTGGGGAAAAAAGGGGAAAATGGTAGACAAAAAGGCGAAGAACCACTGTTCTAAATGCTCTCTGCTCTTCCTCCCCCCCCCCTTCCTTGCAGAACGGTCCAGTGTGTGCAGAATGTGAAGTCAACATCCACGGCGTTTGTAAGCGCATAAAAAGCTGCATCACTAAGGACAGTGGTACCCACGAGGGGCTGTTTGCGGTTCTGGAGCAGAAGAAACAGCGCCAGGAAGAGTTAGCAGCTGCCGCTAGAACGCCCTAGACGACTCCGACACCAGCAGCTCTCTACACTCACACTCTAAGCTCTCTACACTCACACTCTAAGCTGTCTGCACGCACGCGCTAAGCTTGTAAATGTGGCCGCACCTAAATTGACGCTTAGTTTGACGCAACATCTTACAACGTAAACGAGGTTTTCTCTACGCCACCTATGTCACACCTCCACACCTGCAAAATAAGCTATGCATTTACAATCAGGGAACTAGTGAGTCAACAAACACAACTCTGCTTGCATTGCTATTCAAACACCACCCGTCTGAATCTTTTTTTTTTGTGTGTGTGTAAAAACTGTATTTCAGTTCAAAGCTATTTATTCACACCTTTACTCTTCTCATCTGACATGTGCAATGCATGATATATTTTTGGTCCCTAAGCCAGATGGGCGTCGAATATTCGTTTCAGTACACACACACACACAGCGTTGCTGGGGATAAAAATACATTTTATAGGGTTTGTAGCATTTATTGATGATGCAAAAAGCAATTAAAAGATTTACTTATTTTGGATTTGCCTCGATTACAGTGAATTAGTCAAGATAAATTGTGTTTTGTATGGCACTGTTATTCATCATTGTAAGATCCATCATATGGTGTCACATTGTTCATTATATTATGCCAGAGTTCACTCAATAAGTGCCACACAAGTCATCTTCATTTAAGTGCCATTTTGCCTATTAATAAGTATTGCGCAGTATATCATAAAGTTCCCATTTTCTCCTGTGTATTTTTGAGTGGATATCAAGTGTTATACTGTCCATCAGAGTGTTATACTGTCCATCAGAGTGTTATACTGTCCATCAGAGTGTTATACTGTCCATCAGAGTGTTATACTGTCCATCAGAGTGTTATACTGTCCATCAGAGTGTTATACTGTCCATCAGAGTGTTATACAGTCCATCAGAGTGTTATACTGACCATCAGAGAGCGCTCACAGTAAATAAGATAATTTATTGTGAGCATCTAATATAATTTTTACTGTCTAATAAAAAATTTATCACTACCGCAATAAAATGTTTTAATGATCACCAAAAAGTGTTGCAATGTTTACACACCTGAGATAAGGAGAGCACCTGGCTCAAGTCAAAATAACTCTTTACAACACCTTCAGAGAGAGAAGGGAAGGAAAAGAGGGAGGGAGGGAGATAGAGAAAGCGAGAGATAAAGAGATAAAAAGATAGAAAACAAAGAGACCCATTAATTCCATGGATATTGACTGTAGAGTATCCATAGTGAGTATCCATAGAGAATCTATATCCATTTCAGTGACGTAGTATACCAAATAAACTGATCAGTCAAATAATGACCCGAAGTGGATAACTATCATTTCGGATCATTATTGATAAACACTTGATAAAATAAGCAAGAATTATGAAACAAAAGGTAAGAAAACAAAAGATAAGGAGTATAGGTATGAGGAAAGACAAACACAATACCAAAAAAAGGATTCTTTTATATATAAAACAAAGATTAAGAGAGAACTGGGCCATTAAAAAATGAGGCAGATCAGGTAGCTGACAATGACAAAGTCATGGGTGATGTCCTTAATAAGCATTTTGTCTCTATACTCTCTAGATGCGAAGTTGATATTTGGCCTGAAGCTGAACAAATCTATGTAGGTGGTGAAATAGACACGTTGATTGCTTGATTGGTCACACGAGAGGAAGCCATTAAATAAATAGAAAACAGATCCTCAGGGCCAGACGCCATGGTGTCAAAAAGTGTCAAGATAAGATTAATGAGACCCTGTCTTGCATATATGATTAACTCATTATAGTCAAGCTGAGCAACGGAATCGTAGAATTGCTAATTTTTTTTTGAAGGGAGATTAGTCATTTGTGTCAAATTATCGGACAATTAGTTTGATGTTCATTGAAGAACAATTGCTTGGATCGAATATTGAAAATACAATTCACCCAGATCTTGAAGAATAGACAAATAAAAGTAAAAGAACACTGCTCCGTTAAGGGCTCAACGAATGGTCTCTCATTCTTCTCCAGATGTTAAATAGTCTAGTGAGTCTTTTGATCCTTGCTCTCAGATTCTTTCCAGGGACCCAGATTCACGAAGCAGTTACGCGAGCACTTACGAACGTGTATATCTTTCCTCAATCTTTAACGGCTTTGGTTACATTTATTAAGCAGTTTACAAGAATGAAAACTTGCTAATCAACTGTTTGTATTGTGATAAACAGCCTTCTGGGGCTTCGGAACTCCTTAACTGTTCAATAATTGTAAACAAAGCCGCCAAAGATGGAAAAATGATGTACAGGTTCGTAAGTGCTTGGGTAACTGCTTCGTGAATCTGGCTCCAGTGTTACATAATAATACAGGCGTAGTGCTATCTTTCTTACTTACCCCACTTTCGATTGCAAGTGGAGTGCCTTTTCCACCAAGAAATGTGCAAATCCTCGCTAGCCGAAGGAAAAAGCTATGACCTATATTGGCCAGATTTTCAGGTGAAAGTCACTGATTGCTATGGAGTAGACTGAATGAAAAAAAGATAGAAAAACGGCTATGCAGGAAAGCCAAATAATTTTTAGGCCCAGAAGAAAGTGGACTCAAAAAGAGAAGCACAGAAAATGCATAATATTGAAACAGGCAAACAAGCCATACACACAAAGCAGAATCGAAGCGACTACCACTACTACTGCTACGACAACCAAGACAACTACAACTACTACTACAACTACTACTACAACTACTACTACTACAACTACTACTACAACTACTACTACTACAACTACTACTACTACAACTACTACTACTACTACTACTACTACTACAACTACTACTAGTAAATCTTCAGCAACTTATTTACTTTTCTGAGCTACAAATTTTATGATTCCATTGGATAAGTTTACCTCTAGTTCAGTCTCCCTTGAGACTTCCTGCACGGGCGCCCGTTCTTGGAAGTCGATCTTTCTCTACGTAGTTCTGTATGAATTCATATGTATACCAATTTTAATATTAACTTATACCGGGTGGCTTTATCCATGCTAAGGAGCTGGGAGTTCCCGTTGATCAGTACACAAGAGGGATAGACCCTGGGAGGAGGTGGACAGGGGAGTTGATCAAGGTTTGTATATTCTCCATGACACACCTGCATGCATCTCCCACAGGGTACAGGTGTGTGGTTGGTTGGGATGTGGCCAGCCTGCCGTACCTTCCTGGAGGACTGTTCTGCTTGTATACTGCGTTTTCTGCCTTGAACGTCCCCTGTCATACAGTCATATATACAGTCATTCCTAATCTCAGTGGCTGAATTAATCGCCTGGCTTTCGTGGAAAATCCTGTTACCCCGAGTCCGTATTCCTCTCGTCTCTCCGTCTCGCTCTCGGAGCTTATAAATGATGATGGACTTGTGACGCTCCGTTTCCTGTCAGCTGCATAACACAGCAGACTGCTCGGTTTTTACTGCCTCCAACATCGCTGATTGGATTACCAATCCTGCCTCTGTGCCTCTTGCGGCTGCTGGGAGATAGTTCATCGTGGCAGCTTCTCCCTCACTTGTCAGCTGCGTTGCTTCCTGTTCTCTTCCTTCTCTCGCCTTAGTTTCCTCTTTGACTTGATGATATTCGTCTTTTTACTTCTACTAGATTAAAACTATTTTGCTGGGATTTGTACGGTGTTGTGTTCGCATGACGACTTATGACGTGACAAGGGTGGTGGTAGGAGTGTGGTGGTAGGAGTGTGGTGGTAGGAGTGTGGTGGTAGGAGAGTGGTGGTAGTAGTGTGGTGGTGAGAGCATGTGGGGGAGGTCAGAGGGAGCTTGGTGCAGGAGTGAGGGCCCGAGGGTCCTACGCGACTGTAATGTTAAGGTCACCTCAACCTAGCCAAGGTAACACCCCCACCACCACCACCATCACCACCAGCACCCCCACCACCACCACCTCCACCAGCACCCCCACCAGCACCCCCACCCCCACCACCAGCACCACCTCCACCAGCACCTCCACCACCAGCACTGATGACGTCAACAAACAATATGTCTCCTATTCCATGTCTATTTAACGCACTTCTCAACTTCTCAACTTGATAACAGGACAATAAAATCATAAACAAATGTATCTGACAATTGAAAAACGAGACCTGTCACATCACCAACAGTAAACAAGCGGTGTTTAATCTTCTCAGAGCAGTAAATGCGGTTGATAGTACGTGGGAAGGCTGATACGGTTTCCTTTGATGCATTAATTTCCTTTTTATGTATTATTTCGTAGTACAGCGTTCTGTAGGGAATACGTAACTCAACCTTTGCTTCGTTGTACACCGGTCGGCTCTCCCTCGCTCCAAACTGGGTGCCAGGACTTCTAAATCTGGTTAAAAGGGGTTATCTATACGCCAATGACAATGCTGTTTCACAGTTCATAAAGTTTATATACTATATATATATATATATATATATATATATATATATATATATATATATATATATATATATATGTATATATATATATGTATATATATATATATATATATATATATATATATATATATATATATATATATATGTATATATATATATGTATATATATACTGACATGTTATGGGATGTATTATTTGTATTTACTAGTTAGTAAATACAATGATTAATTGAAAGACAACAGTAAATGTGACGTTACACTGAAAATTTTCTGATATTTTACAATTAACTTAACTGGATAACTCAGGCATCTTATATGATCAAATAATGTTGCAGCATTTTGGCTGTGACATTTTTCACTTCTTTTGTGAGAAAGAGAGAAAGAAAAAGAAAGAGAGAGAGAGAGGGAGAGAGAGAGAGAGAGAGAGAGAAGAGATCAATGTGAGTAGGTATGACACCTTGAATCAAATCTTCAAGCTAATCAGGGACTATCTTCAAGACGGGTCTATAAGTGTACCTCAATAGTGCAGCTTCTGAAAGCCAGTCAATTAGTGCCCTAGCACAGGGCTGTGTGCTTGATCCCATGTTGTCGAACGTCTATATCAGCGATCTACTTCTACTCATATGTTATATATATGAAGATGTAAGATGTAAACATACAGTTGTATTGCTGTTTACAACTCTCACTGTGACTATACTCTACACACCGGATGTGATGTTCTACTCTAGAATAGAAACGGTTTTGTAAACACGTTATGATATCTTGGCTAGTGAAGGGGTTTTCCCACTGTTCTTGTAGTAAACAATTTTGTTTGCGTGTGTATGGTTGTGAGTGCGTGGATAAGTAGTTGTGGTTATGTACTCACCTAATTGTGCTTGCGGGGGTTGAGGGTCTAGCTCTTTGGTCCCGCCTCTCAACCGTCAATCAACTGGTGTACAGATTCCTGAGCCTACTGGGCTCTATCATATCTACATTTGAAACTGTGTATGGAGTCAGCCTCCACCACATCACTGCCTAGTGCATTCCATTTGTCTACTACTCTGACACTGAAAAAATTCTTTTGTGGGGGGGACCTGTTTGAGTGCACGTACTAATTGTGTGCTTATGTGCATGATTGTCTGCACGTACCTTTGGTTGATTGTGCACGTGTTGTGTGCATATGTACTTGGCTAATTGTGTGCCTGTGTGTATGATTGATTGTGTGCCTGTGCGAATGATTGTGTGCCTGTGCGTATGAGTGAGCGTGTGCATGCACAGATGTAAACAAGGCTATTTGTGATTACGTCTCTCTCTCTCTGTGCATGTGCATATCATCTTGTTTTTGTGCCTGTGTGTGAATGTAAAACATTCACCATTTCACAGTGAATGTTTTATTGTTAAAACACCACAACACAGTTCGGGCAAAAATAAATCCAGCATAACGACTGTGCCTCTATTTTGGAAACAAGAACCAACGAGAGAGAGAGAGAGAGAGAGAGAGAGAGAGAGAGAGAGAGAGAGAGAGAGAGAGAGAGAGAGAGAGAGAGAGAGAGAGAGAGAGAGAGAGAGAGAGAGAGAGAGAGAGAGAGAGAGCGAGAGAGAGCGAGAGAGAGAGAGAGAGAGAGAGAGAGAGAGAGAGAGAGAGAGAGAGAGAGAGAGAGAGAGAGAGAGAGAGAGAGAGAGAGAGAGAGAGAGAGAGAGAGAGAGAGAGAGAGAGAGAGAGAGACAGAGAGAGAGTAAGAGAGAGAGAGAGAGAGAGAGAGAGAGAGAGAGAGAGAGAGAGAGAGAGAGAGAGAGAGAGAGAGAGAGAGAGAGAGAGAGAGAGAGAGAGAGAGAGCGAGAGAGAGAGAGAGAGAGAGAGAGAGAGAGAGAGAGAGAGAGAGAGAGAGAGAGAGAGAGAGAGAGAGAGAGAGAGAGAGAGAGAGAGAGAGAGAGAGAGACAGAGAGAGACAGAGAGAGAGTAAGAGAGAGAGAGAGAGAGAGAGAGAGAGAGAGAGAGAGAGAGAGAGAGAGAGAGAGAGAGAGAGAGAGAGAGAGAGAGAGAGAGAGAGAGAGACCCTAGGCCAACTACTCCAGGATGCCAACCACAACAGTTGTCTAAGTCTCCGGTACTGTTTTACTGTTATTGTACAGAGGCATGAAATGAAAGAAACTCTGTCCGAACTGTACCATCCTGTCCCGCAAAGCGATCCCGGGACCATCCGGTTGACAACGAAGACCACTGCGCTACAGAACACCAGTTTCAATCACAACACACCACAGTGTTGTTGAACAGGCTCAGGGGGGGGGGGGGGAGGGAGGCACCCGGTGTTGGTTTTTTTGGATTTTTTTTTCAAGTATCTTCAATATATATATATATATATATATATATATATATATATATATATATATATATATATATATATATATATATATATATATATATATATACACATTAATGTTGTTTTGCTGCATATTTATACATTTTCATATTTTAGAGAATAATTTAGGTTATATTTTTATCTTTTTTTTTCCCCCTCTCATTGTGCCATATTTTCCTCCATGGTTCCTATTATTCTCATCATGGCTCCTATTCTTCCCTCCATGGTTCCTATAAACCTCTTAAACTGGTCATTACCTAACTCTCAGGGCGCTAAACAACCCGTAAACTGTGAGCGGCCTTGACCCCTCACGCCGCAGGAGGACAGACCCAACCTTCAGCTCCGCGCCCTGGAGCGGAACCTTCCGTGGACCAGCCCCTCTACTGACACTGAAATGGTCTTACGGGTATCGTTGGCAGCCCTCGACCCTATTTTCTCTGTATGTACCCCTTTTTTTCTTTGCTTCCCCCTTTTTTTAACCTCGACATGCATATGGTAGGTTCTGTGGGTCGTTACTTCTAGGTGGACCAGAGGTGGCAGCGGGCGGCAGCGGGCGGCAGAGGGCGGCAGCGGGCGGCAGCGGGCGGCAGCGGGCGGCAGCGGGCGGGAAGGAGATTTACGCTGTGTAATATGAGTTTCCAGACACCTCCCGGCCGCTAACTGTTATCTAGGATCCCACACACCAGACTCCAGCCCTTGTACCCATTCACTCCCCTCCCTCTCCCCTTACCCTTTATCCATAAACCTTCTTCCTCTCATCTTTATGTCTTGGAAGGACGAGCTTCAGCTCCTGGGGCCCCGTCGTCAAGATACACACACACATTGTCCAATGCAATGACTCCAGACGGTCATGGTTCGTATCATATTTTGTAAACATTGCGTGTAGAAGGGGGATCTCTCCCCTCTCCAACTCATCCCCCCTGGCTTATTCCTCTTAGAATGGACACTGAAGAAAGTTTTCTTACATCTTTATGGTTCATCTGGGATTCTATGTTCTCTCGTCACGACACTCTTCAGGCTCATGATTTCAGTTTTGCGCACTTTTTAATAATGTCTCTAAAATTGTTATATGTCGTAATCCTGTTGCGCTTCTCTCTTCTTCTTTTTCTTTCCAGTTTTGGTGAAATCTGGTTCTGTTAGCCTTTCCTTGTAGCTCAGTCCTCTTACTTCAGTGACCAAGCTTGTAATTTCCTTCGATTTTTTTGTATAATATTATTTTGTACCTCATAAGAAGGGTGTTCCACACTGAGTAAATATAATCTATTACTAGTCAAATATTCGTAGTGTAGAATGTTGTGATAATTTAGCTCCCCAGGTTCCTAAAGGCTACACAAAGGTCGGCCAGCTTAGCATACGCCGCTGATGTTATCCAGTTAATTTGCGACTCCGGTGATAGGCAAGTGGTTATGTATGCTCCCACATACTATTGTAGTTGGGACTCGACTATCTGCCTTCCCCTCATCGTGTGCTGTCTCTCCATCCTCATCCTAGTTAGCATCCTCTTCAATTTCTTCTCATAAGAAGACATGTATATCAGACCATCTCTCAAATTCATACCAGGTCTTCATGGTCATCCTGCACGCCTCCATACATCTACAGTGACAGGTGTGGACACATCTACAGCGGCAGGTATGGACACATCTACAGTAGCAGGCATGGACACATCTACAGTGGCAGGTGTGGACACATTTCAAGTGGCAGGTGTGGACATATTCACATCTACCCCCCCCCTTCCCCCCATCATCCATCCTTTACAGTATCTCGCCAGCTTCCGGTCCCCCCCCCCCACCTGGTCTTCCCTACACACCTTCTTGGAACAATTAATCCCCCATTAAACATTATATTAACACAAAACAATAATACAACAATCAAAATCCTGTTCTTATTAACAGTAGAACTATTATAATAGAACTATAAACAGTAGTTAACCTATTTTTAGTATTGTCAAAGCTGCTATCGTAAACAGTAATCCTATTTACAATTTAAATATAGCAAATAATAATTAGAAGAATCTAGATGATATAAATGGCAGAATCAGCGACGAATTCAAATCAACTGTACACACACCGTCCCAGGAACATTACCCCCTAAGTCTGTCAAGTTGGGACAGACGCGTCCAGACAAGACGGGTCAAAAGATCCCGTCCCAAGGGCATAGAGAAAGGGGGTGGGGAGGGGTTTTGCATCATCTGTTCCATCTGTTTATTATTGCCTTCAAATGTCACTACATTCCTCTCCTATAGCTGCTGTCTCTCAAGAAACATTAAGTCATAGCAGAGAGAGGGAGAGAGCCAACAGTAAAAGGGAGAGAGCCAACAATAACAGGGAGAGAGGCAACGGTAAAAGGGAGAGAGGCAACAGTAAGAGGGAGAGTAGCCACAGGGCAGCACAATGAACGCCAGAACAAACAGAACAGCGCCATCAGCAACAGGAGCAAACATCACGACCTAACAACAGGACTGCATCCCTCTGGCGGCACGAGTACTGTGTTGATGGCGCTCCAAGGGCAGCCAGGCATCAGCGTCAGTGTAAACCAGTTGTCAGAACATCAGCGTCAGTATAGACCAGTTGTCAGTGGAGTAATCACCAGGTCTGGACCGCAGACATGCTGTAAAAACCCTTGTCTCCTCAGATATTCTGGCAAATAAGGGAAATGAACCTTCCTTTCTCACCTGGTGTGTGGTGGAGCCGTCAGAGCCAGTACTAATAGGAGCAACAACATAGCAGCATCAGCAGCAGGAGCAACAGCATAAGCAACAACATAGCAGCATAAGCAGCAGGAGCAACAGCAGTTAAACAATAGCCCGGGAAGACGAGACAATACGTGTAGCTCTTATTCTGTCATTACATTTAGGTAACTACACTTAGGTAATTACACTTAGGTAATTACAGTTAGAAAATTGCACTGACGTAAATACACTTAGGTATTTACACTCGAGAGCCTTTCGGTAAATATGGTAACGAGGCCTAACGCTATAAAACGAGTTTTGGGACGAGAGTGAAGAAGAAGAACGAGTGGCGTTACCAGACAACGCTGGTGTCCTCTTAAACCGCTGGACCGCGCTCTCGCCTCTACCATTGTCCGCACTCACGCACTCACGCACTCACGCACTCACCTTTAACCATTCAGTAAAGTGAGTGAGGAAAACGAGTCACTTGAGGGCAAACCATTTTGCTGCCAACGATGCCTTGGTTCAGAGCGATAACGTCCACAGATTGACCCAAAAGCAGAGTGTGTGTGTCACAGTTGTCTACGGTGGTTATTAATTCTTCCCATGAATGAATACAGTAATTGGTCAGCAAAATCATGGAACATTGTGTCTGTAATTAATGCAGATCTGGTCAGCTTCATTTGAGTCTGCCAGTAATAAACGCAGTCCTTCGTTAGTAGTTCCATGGCGTTCTGATTAACAATTCATGAAATCCTGCTCGGTAATTACTTTTTCTAGATAATACACACCGTAAATGGGAGCTTAATTGTAGGTATAACAGGACCTGGCATATATATATATTTTTATTAAACAAATCACATGCAGTTTTACAGTAAAAAATATGCACTACAAAATAAATAGGCAGGCACTAGGGAGTAACTAAGAGGCAAATGAAGTTCAATCTATAAATACAGCTGTATCCACATGGGAGCATCGGAGTCCAGTTATTTAGAGAAACTGTGTTGTCATCAATAAGTTAGGTGCACAATGCCAGCCCTAGGAAGAGGGTTAAGGGTTAGTTGTCCATATATCATTCCTCCCTCAACGTATAGTCTCCAGTGCCTATATGAGTGTCTCTTTCAGTAGGTCGCTGCTGGGGGTGCTGTCGAGGTGGTAGGACTATCAAAGACGTGGCCAGTCCATGGACTTTTCATGACGTCCGGAGCGTCCTGAAGTTTCTGATCTGAAGGATCAAAACAAGGCGGTGAGTTAATTATATATACGTAAACCTTGAGTGAGCTGCATGTCAGTTAATCTACTTTGTTCTGAAGATCAGCTTTTGGCTCCCACATAGTACTATACGCAGTTCTTGAGTCTGTACGTCTATGAAAAGAATGCTTTGAGTCTGGCCACAGAGATAATTAATTCCCATTTTCTTTAAAATTATGAAAACGGGAATTGAACGTCAGTGGAGTGACTGGCTATTTTTTTTCACCAGCAGTGACTCGATCACTCTACACTCCTAGAGGCAAATATAAACATCATAAAGTGAAGCTCTTATCAAAATAAATAATGAATATTATAAAACGTAAAAAATACGTGTATGATCACAATTTTAGTACATCTCCGGTGGAATTCACCGAGAGCAAGAACCAAGGTAAAAGAATTGTTCGTAAATGTTAAACAAAGACGGATATGTAACCCGAACGTTATACCCCGTTCTTGCTGTATATTCACTGAGTTTACTTTAGTCCTGGACTATTATCAGAAAGTATACTTTCTGGCTGGTCAGCAAGCTACTGTGGTGGCATTAATAACCCTCCAGAGGTTGTTATTGTTGATTTCAGGACGACGATGCTCAAGGGGTTAATATTGGCCTTGAGCAGACGATGAGTCACAATAACGTGGCTGAAAAATGTTGACCAGACTAGAAAGTGAAGGGACGACGACGTTTCGGTCCGTCCTGGACCATTCTCAAGTCGATTGTGACTTGAGAATGGTACAGGACGGACCGAAACGTCGTCGTCCCTTTACTTTCTAGTGTGTGGTCTGGTCAACATTGGCCCTAAGCTCAGCCCCAACCTTGGAAGTAATGCCGGGCGCGGAGCATTCTTTTGGGGTACTCAGCCTGTAAGCGCCCTGACGAGCCCTTAGAACATCCACTTGAGCATAACATGATTGAGTACGGAACATATCCTAACACTTACAGTAATCTTTCCTAAATAAATTCCGTCGAGTCCAAGTGGTTGTGTAAATTAGGTTAATACGAGCCGCCTCCTCGCTGCAGTAGCACATTCATGAATTATTCAGATCAGGCAAACTTACATATAAATGTTATAAATAAAAGTGACATAATGATACTAATCTGTTGGTCGTGTGAGCTATAACAGTTGGTAAGTAGTTTGTAAACTGTTTACCTCCTCATTGGCTGCTGGTGTTATCAGCGAAGTTAGTATCCCCCTCCTAGTCCATAGCCGCTTCCACCAAAGCCATAGCCGCTTCCTCCATGGTCATAGCCGCTTCCACCAAGGCCATAACTGCCTCCACCAAGGCCATAACCGCCTCCACCAAGGCCATAGCCGCCTCCATGACCCCCGCCGCCGCCATGACCGCTTTGCCCGTAGCCTCCACCACCACCGTGGCCATATTGGTCCCTATAGCCACCATGGTCGCCGTAGGAGCTCTGGTGACCCTCGTGGCCCTTGTTGGCGAAGTAGCCGTCGTGGCCAGCATAGTGGTTGTGGTACTTGCCCTTGTCGTGGTAGCCCTTGTTGTCGTGCTGGTCTTGGTGGTGTCCTCCCTGAAAGGGGACGAACAATAGCCTTCCATCAAGGGAAGAGTTTAACCCCTCACTCTACTGCTACTCCTTAAGAACAGTCTTCATCTAGATCACTGCAACGTGAACACATACAAGAATGCAGCCAAGAACACGTTTTGGAACAGTCAGACCTGGAAAGAAGCCGTTTACAAATATTTAAATATTCCCATTTTCTGTGCGTTGTTAGGTTTGGTTAGCTTAGTTTAGGTTAGGTTAGGCTAGGCTAGGTGGGTTGCATGGGCTAGGTGGGTTGCATGCATCAAAAGCACAGTGATGATTATCCATAAACTACACAGCACCGTTGTGTAGTTTATGGATAACCAACACTGTGCTTTTCACTGTGGTAAAGTTCCCAAATCAAACGTTTACAATTTAAACCATAAAAAGTGATGTACCTCGTAGTGGCCGCCATTGTAGTCGTTGCCGCTGTGGGCGCTGGAGTAGTCGTCGTAGTCGTCGTAGCTGTTGTAGTATTTGGTGTCGTCTTCGTCGTCGTAGAACTTCTTGCTGTGGTGGTACTCCTCCTTGTGATACACTTCCTTGTAGCCCTGTGGCACAGTCACCCAAGTTGATAAACACGACCACATAATTGTTCATGTTAGACCTAATTACCAAGCCCTTGTGCCCTACCCTAACCCCATATTAAACTACATTAACGACGAAAGTCCTGCCGAAGGCCCTCACGACTGTGACCTAAACTTACAGGTCACGGGGGTTATAATGCTCTACTTGAACGACCTTCATAGAGGCGCGACTGACCTTATCTTTGTGACCCTTGTTGTGGTGACCTTTGGAGCCGTCGTGGTGACCCTTCTGCCCCTTGTGACCCTTGTGAGCGCCCCCGTAGTACCTGTTCTTGTCGCCGTGGCCCCGATAGTAGTCGCCGTGGTCGTTGTGGTAGCTCTGGTAGAAGGGGGGAGCAGGAGGGAGAATGCTCACAGTGTTTACATATAGTAATGGCAGGTGGAGACAGAGCTGATGACAGGTGATGATTCGGATAATGACAGGTTATGACTGACGGAGATACAGATAATGCCAGGTGGAGATACAGAGATAATGCGAGGTAGGAGATACAGAGATAAAGTCAGGCAGTTGCTGAATTTATGAGTAATGAAGCAGAACTGTATTGTCCACCATCGATCACTGAAACCCAATATTACATGAAACTTTGTCATTTAATATTTCAGGAGTCTGTACCAATATAATATTGACAGTAATAGCTAACATAATAGTTATATTAAATAATTAACCATCACTAAGATAAAGTGAGGGTTGTATTGAGAAAGACTTACGCTATATCCGGCCTTGCCATGGTCGCCATAGTGGTTACCACTATGGCCATGGTTGGCATGGTAGCCGTCATTACCCTTGTAGCCTCCTTGGTCATAGTAGCCGCCATTGTCATGGTAGCTTCCATGATACCCGCCATGGCTCTTCACTCCTTCGTAACCTGTTTAAAACCGGTGAACGACTTAACTGGTGGTGATGCGAGAGAGAGAGAGAGAGAGAGAGAGAGAGAGAGGCAGAGAGAGAGAGAGAGGCAGAGAGACAGACAGACAGAGAGACAGAGAGACAGACAGACAGACAGACAGAGACACGCACACACACACACACAATGAAAATATTAATGGATTCTTGCACAACAGGATTAAGGACACCCAGAAACACAATCCATTTTTAGTACGCATTTCACCTACCAAAGCGGGGGGGACTAAATTAGGATTCACTTGGTTTAGTACATGTGTACGGTGTACTATTGGCGAATTTACACAGGGATTCCTCTATAAAATAGTCAACTAATCATGTACTGTGCTTTGAAGTTATACTCAGAGGATTATTTTCTAATTTATATTTATGATCTGGGACGCCAGAGCTAAAGTCGTACCTGTAGCGAAGGTGAGGAGGTCTGTAGCGGCCACAAGCGAGACCTGTTGACTTTCCGCCGGCAGGACGAGGTCCACTTCTACGGGTTCCTGTTGGAGGCCAACACTGACACCGGCCTCTGTGGGGTCCTGGAGGAGGCTAACATTGAGCTCGGCCTCTGTGGGGTCCTGGAGGAAGCTAACATTGAGCTCGGCCTCTGTGGGGTCCTGGAGGAGGCTGACACTGAGCTCGGCCTCTGTGGGGTCCTGGAGGAGGCTGACACTGAGCTCGGCCTCTGTGGGGTCCTGGAGGAGGCTAACATTGAGCTCGGCCCTCTCCTGCTGCCCCCTCGTGGAGGCCATCAGCATCGCCGCCATCAGCAGAACGCTGGCGGTCTGTACCATAAGAACGTTGCCACATTATCCTCAACACACGTTGGTGAAACATTCACATTTGAACTGAATGTATTACGGAAAAAATAAACCTAAATAAATTAAAAAAAGATACAAGCATGTCAATTTCCCGAGTGATAAGAGGCCGGAAAAATCAAAACTGTAAACATCATCTCGGTATTAAAATCCTGTAAAAAGTTATCACCAAACACCCCCAGAACGTCGAGGTGTTTACCAACCAATCTAATTTGGGTCATAGCAGCGGCGAGGGTCCTTCAGAGGAGGCCGTGTGGGAGTGCCAGGAGCGGGACTCAAGTGCAGTCACCTGGTGGTGGCTGGTGCTTATATACTGGGCCCTCAAGGCCCCCTGCTGGCCCTTGTGGGCCAGCAGGTGGCTCTCTCTGGATCGTGTCTCGTAGATGATCATCTGGTCGGTGCATATGTTTAACATATGCACCAATATGACCAATATGACACAAATGCAGGGTATCCAGTAGATCTGGAACTTTACCTAGCCTAGCCTAGCCAGACCTAATCTAGCCTAACGTAACCTACCCTAGCCTAACCATTCGCCTTGTGACTGCTAAATAGATACATCAACTTTCCTTTGTGTCACACACAACAGTGGACCCAATTCTCTGTATAAAACCAACCAACACTAAAGGAAAGTTAGGTTTATTATTTGGTCCTATTGTTCCAGACGTATAGTTATAGCACATGTACTCATGAGTACAAATACGGATCTAAATACAATCATCTTCAACACCAATATGTGTTTCGTGCAATAGTAGTATAGTCTCTATCAGTGGGAAATGAATTAAGATTAATTTCTATTTTAATTAATTTCTTAATTAATTAAGATCACATTGCAAGGCGTCGTGGGTATTATCTTCATAAAACAGTAAATCTTTCATTTCACATCAGATAACCGTGATTTGATTTGACTCTGGAGGCGGCTAGTTTATTGTGCGCCCCACATTAATCCTGTGAGCGTTAGTGCATAAGGATTACAGAGGGCACAAAAGGTCTTTATCAGACCTCAATGGAGATTATTACATTAACAATTTCATCTATCCTTCACACCATATAATTACAATGTCTGCTAGTTATGGAGAATGTTCTATTTCAAGAGTTTTATATTTACAATTGCTCGAGCAATGGAGATATTACAGAGTGATAGAGGAGCTGCTGTTTGCTATTATTAGTCTTCACTACTTGTCTCTTAATCTCATATGTCGTTTATCTACTGGGAGTGAAATATGGATACAGTGCAAGGATTTCAGGTGAGACGTTTCTCGTCCGGGCTGAGAAAGTTCTCCAGGGCGGGGCTGAGTGGAGACAGTTCCCAGTCAACACAATACTGGAGACGAATCAATTATCTGTAGTCCAGTTGACGGGTTGCGTGAGTCCACCAGACACAATGATGGTGGTGTGGCAGCGACCAACGCGTCTGGTTATGCGTCACTGAACTGTCTTTTTTAGCATTTTGTTTAAGTCCAAATGTTAAAAAACACCTGAAGCACAGTAATGGAGTGAGATGTTATTGTTATGTTTCTTTTGGTGACCCAGATATTCAGTCTTTGCGTTCTGCTAAAGTGTCTATAATGATATATTTATTATTTTATCTAAATTATCTCATCAATGATATATTTATTATTTTATCTAAATTATCTCATCAAATTGAATTGCAGGAGTCTTCTTCAGTTACCTATTATAAGAGAATTTAATACATTAATATATGATATATATATACCTTTACTAATATTCTTCATCATATTATGTCATTTGTATTGAAGTAAATTTAATAATATTTATGTATTAAATTCTGTATTATGTATTATGTATATTATTAAATCTACTTCAATACAAATGACATAATATGATGAAGAATATTAGTAAAGGTATATATACCATTTATTAATGTTTATGTATTTATTATTTTTATTGATTTATTAATAAAGAGATTTTTAGTAAAACTATAGTATATGAGCGCTGAATGCTGTCTGTGATTGGTGTTTGTTGTTCGAATGGCCAATTGTTGTTGTTGTTAAAGATTCGCTACCCGGAACAAAAAGTTCCAAGTAGCACGGGCTATGGTGAGCCCGTGAATTTATTTTGAGTAATTACATGTCTGAGGTCATTGAGGCTTCCCCGGTGAAGATACCACAAGTCAGATATATGGATATATGAGTAAATAACAGCAATCAAGGCAGAGCACATATATCTACATATATCCATATAGCTACATAGTACCGGACTTTAGAGAATATTCATGCCTTTTAGATGCTTTTATATTTGTGTATATTGTATAAGGCAATTGAAATTAAATTTATTGTCAACGTGAACTTTCTTAAGGAAGTTCCCTGCAACTCTGTTCTCAGTTTGGGTGTTATTTATTACTAGTTCAGTTTGATTCGTTGATTTATTTCGGATTGTTATTCGTTTTTTTTGTGTTGTGTGAGTTTGTTTGTGTTCTGGCATACATGTTTTTTTGTTTGTTTTAGTTTAGTATTTACTGTGAAAGTTATATTAAATGTTTCAGCATTTGAGAAAATAGTGCTTGTGTCATCAGCAAAGAGTATTGGGTTAAGGTGTAGTGTGGCATTTTTTTTTATAATTTCTGCAAATACAGAAAAGGAGTGGGCCAGGTAAACTACCCTGAGGAACGCCAGTATTAACTGACAACGTCTGAAAACGTGTCGTTCACGATAACACACTGAGGACTGACGCCGAGGAAATATTTATATCCATCTTTTACTAATTATCTCACCTGTGTTTCTCATGGCAACCCAACTCGTCCTCCTAACAGAACCCTGGATAAATCCATATTAAATAATGCCTATTACATGTAAAAATCACAATAGTACCCCAAAGTATGCTATTTTAAATGAACAAATCCACAAGGGCCGTGACGAGGATTCGAACCTGCGTCCGGGAGCATCCCAGACGCTGCCTAAATCGACTGAAGCATCACGCAATTGTGATTTCTGTGTGTATGTTATTTTCTCGGGTGTTAACAACTGACAGCCTCACCAAAATAGTAGACTCAGGACTCTAGTGATAATCTTAAAGAAACATAAAAGTCAACAATAGAAGCAGAGGGGCTATTAACAGTAAATATTGCGCAATGAAGCCAGGTATATTAACTCTTAGTGACCGTCTGACGGGATACGGGTTAGAGGCTTGGGGCCACAAAACCAGCCATGGAACAATAACAAAGTTAGTAAAGGTGGTTCAGCTCTAACTTAATCCAGCTTTCGTATATTGCCTCACTATCTTTATTAACTTTCCTATCACAATCAGAGAGTAAAAGCAGGCGATTCATTTACCAGTAGTAGATACATTACCCAGTGGTGGATACATCAACTTGTGTGGGGATACAATCAACTGATATCCAGCAGGATATCAGTTTTCGTTTCATCCTCCAAAAATACATTGGAGCTAAGAAGAGATTTATGTAACTGGCCAACAGCCATATATTTTATTTAATGTCAGGGAGGAGCGGTTATCCGCGAGGCAACGCCCCCGGAAGCAGGCTGGTGCAGCTTCCATGTCTCACCTCGTTATCCACAAATTATTGGGAGTTGGAATGATACTAGAAGGTTTTGATTAGAGCGCTGCGAAGGTGTATAATTTACGCATTTGTTAGCTCACTTTTATGGCAAGACTTATGCGTGGGAGGATTGTGAGAGGTGGTTTGTAGAGCACAGCCACTCACGCTAACTTCAACTGGTGATCAGAGTCAATACAAGCACTCACGCCATTGATTGAGATTGATTGTGATTGCAATCAGGCGTGATTGATTCACGCCTTCATTGCACGAGGAGTTAAGAAAAAAATACAATAATTAAGCAGGCGATGAGTCACAATAACGTGGCTGAAGTATGTTGACCAGACCACACACTAGAAGTTGAAGGGACGAAGACGTTTCGGTCCGTCCTGAACCATTCTCAAGTCGATTGTGTCGACTCAAGTCGATTCACAATCGACTTGAGAATGGTCCAGGACGGACCGAAACGTCGTCGTCCCTTCAACTTCTAGTGTGTGGTCTGATCTACAATAATTAATTTTTTCCGTAGTGGGTAATTTAAGCTGTATCTAATCAGGTCATATTATCTCTTCAAGTAAGACTGCTGGGATAATTAAACCACCAAGAACATAATAAAAACATTGGAAAAATGCACAATTAAACCCTGCCTTTGCCAAGGTAAACGGCACAAAATGTGAGGTAAAATTTATTACAAACAGATTAATAGGACTTGGGAAACATATTTATAACACCTGTTATAAAGCCCAACTCTAGCTCCAGTAGGAGCCCGTTAAGCCAGTCACTGTAAGGTCATCATTTCTAGTACCTTGTAAAAAAATAGTAGTTTAAGAATTACCATGAGCCTTAAGGGGATTAGAGAAACGCTCTCTGTTTGCTAACAGATGTCTGAAGTCGTCTGCTCCTGTATCCACCTGTGTAAAAAAAAGGCAATTGCAACACACTTCTAACCACAAAGCGATCCATGAAGTGGCTATGGATCATTAAATCTGAAACAAGTCGTATGTTGTGGTTTATCGTTCTCCTTACTACCTTGAATCTTGAATGTATTTTGTGCACAGGCCGTATTCCAGCCCGTTCTCCAAAGAAACACCTAAAGTCCATTCCATCCACCTGCCAAGCCTCCTGTTCATGACTGAAAAATGGTTTACACACGACTCACAACTGCTGACGTTCGAACATATCCGGAACAAGTGCTTCACTGACGAATTTTGTTCGAACCACCACACTGTTAACACAGCCCGTCCTCCAAACAAAGATCCGAAAGTGATTCCATACACCCGCCAAACCCCCTGTTTATGAATGAAAAGCGGTTTACACACGACTCATAACTGCTGACGTTCGAACATATCCGGAACAAGTGCTTCACTGACGAATTTTGTTCGAACCACCACGCTGTTAATGCTTCACCCACGTACTACAAATACAAATAATCACCAACAGAACCTCTTAACCAAACCTAAACTACGCCTAACTGTACAATGAATTTTAGTGTATATTAATATTAATTTATATATGAAAACTAATCTATTTTTATTACACAGTATGAACAAGTTGATAAATAGTTATATAATACGCTATAAAAGGGTAAGGTAAGGTAATTAGCAGGAGAAAACATTAACCATTACGACTATATAGCACTTGGAAAGAATGTGAGGAAAAGGGTTTAGGATAGGATCGAAGGAAGGAAGGAATGGTGCCCAACCACTTGGACGGTCGGGGATTAAACGCCGACCTGCATGAAGCGAGACCGTCGCTCTACCGTCCAGCCCAAGTGGTTGGGCACTTCTGCGTTGAACATTAAAAAATAAAAGAATATTTTTATGCACCACGTAAAGTTAAAAGTTTTTATTTATGCAATTTTATATTTTTACTTTATTTTACAAGAGTAAAACATCATATTATTGTCTATTACATTACATAGGTTACAGGTGTTGTTACATACGGTCGAGATGTTACAGGTGTTATTAATAGGAAGATCTCAAGAAGTATCCTTACAGGTGTTCTCATTAATAAGGTTAATTAAACGTCGCATTAATGCCCACATTTCTTGTCCGTTTAAATGAAATAATCTGCATCTACGTTCCGGGCTCCAAAAAGAAGCTCTCTGTTGTATTAAAAAATTAATTTTTCAATCCAATTTGAGGATTTTTTATCGTACAGCATAAACAAGTTTTGACATTTGAAAAGTTTTCAGATTCAGTCAATGAAATCTAATGCTATATTCCCTTCAGGCAAATTACTTTTAGTACCAAACGTTCCTCAGCATTAAAATTCTCTAAGCAATTCTAGTTCATCATCGACAAATTCTTATAACTCCTGCAAACATTCTATCTTTCGTTGTTATCACTTATTATAACTCTTTCGAGCACATACTAAAATTATTGTTGTATATTTGTTATCCGTTGCATTCTTAATTCTATTTAGCCATACTATTTTGTAAATTATTTTGTGATTTAAAAGGTAAATATACTGCGGGTTTCTGTTCGTATGTTAGTGGAGCATACTATTGTCTGCAAGACCCAGTGGAACACTGGAGCCCTCGTGGAACACTCCAGCATTGGTGGAACACGCACGGGCAAGAAAAGTACCATTGTAAGCAGTTCTAGGCGTTGGTAATTGTCCTGGGGGGGGGGGATTAAAATGACGAGAGATGACGTCCAATCCATTTAAGATTAAACTTAATTGAATAGACTTCATTCAATAATCTTAATTTAATAAAATCGGGAGTAAAATCATAACGAAAAATATTTTAAATATATCTTGAAATACAGTTTCATAAGTACGTAAAGTGAAGCCCTCCCTAAGGACTGGCGACTTTGCCAACAAACTTCACAGGGAAAGAAGGATTATAGACAAGGACCGACCTGCAGGTTTTCCCTTTGTGTGTCTCTCTCTGTCTCTCACTCACTCTCTCTCTCTCCCTCTCGCCTTTACTTCATGTAACAAGTTTATCAAAGTGGGTTGTTAAAGCAGGAACTGGTGAAGAGGAAGGTGGTCTTAGGAGAGGCGGTGCAAGAGGAAGGCGCGTATATGCACCACACTGAGGTACCCTGGGTGAGAGTTACTCAGGGGAAAAGAGAAACAAAGCCACAGCGGTGTCAGACAAAATGTATATGCCGTAGAAGAGACAGGGGAAAAAAAGAGACAGTATTGAAGGACAGAGTCAGGGCAATAGTGTAGTAAGGTTACCTGAAGAAGGTCACTGCTGCCGACAGAACAGTGACGTGTAGTGCAGCAGTGAGGGCATTGATGTTACATCCGGCTCGTCCTGAATTTCATTCTCAGGCAGGTCGAAACGTCTGGGCACGTTTTCTCAAACCTGCTGAGAAAGTTAAAAGTCCCCGTTTAACATGATACTGAGTGGTGTAAATTGAAAATAATTCTCCGTTTACAATTTACAAATACTAAAGAGAAACATTATAGAAGACTTGAAACATAGCAAAAAATTGCAGAAAATCAACAGGTTGCACCAAATTTCAGTGATAACTAAAATATACCAATTGAACAAGACCTCAACATTTCACATTAACAAATTCAGGGAGAAACTGTCAGAATCAAAATTGATGACACAACTCGTGTAACAGGAAACTGATCTCAACAGGATCTAAACAACTTGTTAACAAGCCATCTCTCTGTGAAAGTAATTCCTTAATAATGTTTTCTGGATGGATGATTTCATTCAGGGAGCCGGATATCGTTCTCTTGTGAATTATTTCCTGAAGTGCAGATGTGGACACGAGGCTAGGAAAAGATGATTGAATATTTCCTCATGTCCCATTTAACCTTATCAAGGTCAGCATTTTGTATGACTCTTAGTTCGCATCCATACAAGCTGAGACATTGATCAATAATTGTAATTTTAACCAATCAAGATGATCAAAAAGAATTATAATGACACTTGTTCTAATCTTCAGTCTGGTGCCATATCTCTGAACTTGTGTGTTTTTAGTATTTGTGCCTGCAGGATCGAGATGTTAGCTCTTGGACCCCTGCCTTTCGAAGCACTGGTTGTCTAATGTGCTGACACCCGAGATGTTTTTGCACTATCATGTCTAATACATATTTTTCTCTCTCATACATACACACATCCCCAGGAAGCAGCCCATAGCAGCTGTCCTATTCATAGGTACATATTTACTGTTAGGTGAACAGACGCATCCGGTGTGAGTGTGTACTCACCTATTTGTGCTTGCGGGGGTTGAGCTTTGGCTCTTTGGTCCCGCCTCTCAACTGTCAAGTGTGTGTGTGTGTGTGTGTGTGTGTGTGTGTGTGTGTGTGTGTATGTGTGTGTGTGTGTGTGTGTGTGTGTACTCACCTAGTTGTACTCACCTAGTTGTGCTTGCGGGGGTTGAGCTCTGGCTCTTTGGTCCCGCCTTTCAACCGTCAATCAACAGGTGTACAGGTTCCTGAGCCTATTGGGCTCTATCATATCTACACTTGAAACTGTGTATGGAGTCAGCCTCCACCACATCGCTTCCTGTGTGTGTGTGTGTGTGTGTGTGTGTGTGTGTGTGTGTGTGTGTGTGTGTGTGTTGACTATTTGTGCCTGCAGGATCGAGCAGTTACTTCTCGCGCAGAGTAAATCCAGGTGCCAATGGTGGAATTGAAGACGTCAGTTATTGTCGCTCCAAATGTGATCACTGCAAGGTTGACTTTTCCTGTTTTTATGTCAATACATTCGTAACACCTGAGAGTCTGAGATTAGAGCTGCCTTCCAGAGTTGAATAATTTGGCCATTATGATAAAATCTCTGGAGCCGGACGAAGGGGGGGTTTTCCTCTCCACCCTGCTGTGAATTCTCTGTGTAATGTATTCGGAGGTTTTGAAGTATACTTAAGGTTGCTTTAGGCAGACAGCGTGGCATTCTAATCGTTTCAGATACCATATACTGTAAGTTTGTATTTCCGTAAGCCAGTGCATTATATGGTGGCTAATTGACAGCTTAAACACTGTCCCAAAGTGTTTACACATCTACACACACACACACATATATATATATTGTGACGGTAACGCGTTGGTGTTCGGCTGTTTAAGGCTAGGGGTATGGCCTCGTCACATAGTTATAAAAAAAATAGAAAAACTGGAACTTCGTCTGTGGTAAGGTAAGGAGAAGACACACAAAACACAAGTAAAACTTTAACAATGAAATTTTAATGACGTTAAATAAATCAAAACATGAAAATAATGCACAAACAAATTCTTATAATAAAATCAATGAATCAAAATAATAAGAATTCTTAAATGACAAAATGAAAAGTTACGTTAAGGCAAAATAACAAGAAGTGCAATACAACAGTAAGTGGGAGGTGCTGGAATATTGGCTTAAAGCCACCACCTCTCTCAGTACACTCTAGAGTCTAGCTGGGAGGTGTGCTGGCTACGAAAGCACGGAACATTCTGAAGACTGATGTTGGGGCGACCCCAGACATCGGGTAGTATTGGGGGGCGAGTGCAGGTGCAGCCAGACCGGCGACCAATCAGCGGAGCCGTAGCGATCAACGGGTAGTTTGGTGATTTGGGTCCGAACAGGTGGCGGGCTGCATACGTTTCTGCTCACCCTTGCAAGCCTTGCTGGTGTTGTTGTCGTTGTTGGACATTTCTTCCATAGTCTTTTTATATAATTGTGAAGACGTAATTTTGGAGGGAAGAGCAGGCTCAATCTCTTGAAGGAGATTATCGTCACAACTCTCCCCCGAAGCCTGCGGTTCTGGAAGAAGTACGTCGTTATGTGGTGGAGTATTAGATGGAGTTGCTTCTACTTCATAAACTCTGGAGAGATCATGGGCTAAGATGTTGTCAGACTCTTGGTATAGCGTGTCTCCAGGTTGAATTTCTGCAGTTAGCAAGCCCATAGTAGAAGACGTTGAGATGAGAAGTGGGCGTGCTGCAGGAGGTGTAGGGTGGTGTGGTCCGTATTGATGGTGGACCGAGCACTTTTCAGGTGTGGAGTGAAGTGCTGAAGCTTCAGGATGAGGAAGAGTAGCTCCTTGCCAATTGTTCCGTCGTTCCTTGTAGCAGTAGTCGCTGACAGGTGTATTCTTCTCGCCTCGTTGCTGCATCACGACACCACCATCGTCGGTACCATTGGCGTCGACATGGAGGATGTAGGGCTTATCTGACGAGGTGAGAGTGGAATTAGAAGAGGGCATAGGAGCACGAGTATTATCCTGAAAGCATTTGGGAAGATCATTAAGGATTTTGGAATTAGAAAGCGCCGACTCCTTGTCAGTGCTTTCGGGAGAAGAAGCCGGGATGGTCTCACTGTGGATGTAGGGTTCTGTGAAGGTAGAACAATTAATCAAGACAGTGGGAGGAGTACCATTATATTGCTTCAGGAGGTTGACGTGGCACAGCTGGGTCTTCCGCCGCCTATCTGGAGTCTCTATCACATAATTATTATTATTCCTGCACTCTTTGACGCAGTAGGGTCCTGAAAATCTGTTCTGTAAAGGTGAACCTGGGATAGGGAAATAAGCAAGGACGAAGTCTCCCGGCTTGAATTTTCTTACTTTGCTGGTCTGGTCGTAATGAGTCTTCATTCTCACCTGGGCTTTCAATAGATTATCATGGGCAAAGCGGTGGACTCTCTCTAGAATGTGCTGAAGGTTTTGAAGAAACTGGGGCACATTCTGATGCTCACTGAAGGTGGCATCTCTGAGAGAGTCTTTGAAAGCCTTAAGGGGAGTACGGCACTTACGGCCGTAGAGCATCTCATAAGGAGATACTCCTAGGGACTCATTGGGGAGACTTCTGAAAATACACATTATTAGGTCAATCTGCTTATCCCAATCCTTTGAGGTTTCACTACAAAACTTTTTCAAGAGTGCTTTGATGGTCTGATGACTACGTTCAAGAGAACCCTGTGAAGCAGGATGATAGGGGCTGGACAATACCTGTTTGATGTTGAACTCCTCCAGTGTTCTTTTGAAGAGATCACTGGTGAAGTTGGTGCCACAGTCACTTTGAATCTCCCTGGGAAATCCGTATTGAGTGAAGATCTTCAGTAGATGTTTGATAACCGTAGCAGCCGTGATGTTCTTCACTGGAACTGCTATGGGAAATCTGGTGGTAGGACACAGGATGGTTAGGATGTAGGCGTTACCTGAACTGGTCCGAGGTAAAGGACCAACACAGTCTATTATGAGTCTGTGGAAAGGTTCCGCAGGCACCTGTATGGGAATCAGTGGTGCTCTGGGAATGGAGACGTTCGGTTTGCCTGCCCTCTGACATGTATGACACTGTTTTACGTACTGTTTGACGTTGTTTACCATACCTGGCCAGTAGTAGTCTTGACGAATCCCATGGTAAGTCTTGTTGAAGCCGTAGTGGGAGAATGCTCCGTGGGCCAGGTGTAGAATAGTGGGCCGCAGGCAGGTGGGAATCACAAGTTGTTCGGTGTTGGCCCAATCGTCCTCCTCCTTCAGTTTACTGGGTCTATATCTGCGGTAGAGCAAGTCGTTCTCTAGGAAGAACCCAGGAATACTGTCGGGTTGAGTCTCAGCCTGGAAAAACAATGGTGTTAAAGTAAGATCTTCCCTCTGCAACTTACGGAACTCCAACTTGGTCAGATGCGGGGGTAGTTTCTGAGGGTCTTGAGGGACAGCGGTAGCAGTAGAGTCAGCTGGCTGTGGACGTGCGGCTTGTGCACGGGTGGTCACGAGAACCGGAGGAGAAACTTCACTCTCTTGAACCTCTGCTGGAACATACTCAAGAATAGGGTTACTTGGCACAGAGTTACACACCTGGGGTTTGTCCATGACGATCAGGTTGGTCGGTTGCAGGTCTTCTGCCAAGTCGTTGCCTAGGAGAAGTTGCACTCCAGGCATGGGAAAAGGCTTTTCCCTGACGGCGACTTGGACTTTCCCGTTCACGTAGGGACAATCCAGGTGGACTCTGGCGAGAGGGTATGGAGTAGTAGCAGTGAGGTCAGTGATGAAGACCGTTTCCCCGGTGTAGACTATGTTGGGCACAGCCGACTTCAAGATGATCGATTGTAGAGCCGCTGTGTCCCTCAAGATCTTCAATTTGAAACGTCCCTCCGGATTTGAACCGTTGGCAGAGACAGTTCCAGTATACAGGTGGTTACTGAAAAGAGAAAGATCATTAACATCAACACCAACATTCATCACAGGCTTACCGGACTTAGGAGGAGTTGGTTTGGGTCGTTGTTGGTCAGTGGTTCCCTTGTATTGAGACTTACCACACTTGTCTATGGTATGTCCATAGAGTCTACAATACTTGCAGTACAGTTGTGAACCAGCTTGATCGGGGCTCACCTTCTCGTAACTGTACCACGACTTCTTACTGGAGGATGGTTCAGGTGTCAGCCGGTGGATGAGGCTGTAAGTGTCAGCCGACTTAGCACACTTCAGGTAGTCGGTTTCTTCTTTATCTGCTAAGTAGAGGCGGACAGGAGGCGGCACACGTCTCAAGAATTCTTCAACAAGCATCAGGTTCACGAGTTCTGTAAAAGTAGAGACATGTGCTGCTTCCAGCCATTTCATGAAATACCTCCGTTTCGTGTTAGCAAACTCGAGGAAGGTAGTGGTACTTGCCTTCAGGTGGTCACGGAATTTCCTTCTATAACTCTCAGTAGAGAGGAGGTAGGCGTCCAACACTGCTTGTTTCAGAGTGTAGTAGTCATTCTCAGACGCCAAAGTACTGAGTGTGACTGCAGCTCTACCTGTAAGATGGACTCTGAGAAGTGTGGCCCATTGGTCGACAGGCCAACTGAGTTGATTAGCAAGGGTTTCAAAGGTGGTAAAGAACACATCAACTTCTGCTTCTACAAAGGATGGCATTAACTTACTTGCATGTGATATATTAAAACTGACGGGAAGATTTGCAGTAGCTTGCTGGCGTTGAGTGAAGTGTGAAGTTTCCAGGGCGATTTCACGTTGACGACACTCTAGAGCCAGAGTTGCTTGTTGCTTGTCATGTTCGCGTTGCATCTCCAACTCTCGTCGTTTGGTTTCAAGCTGTACTCGTTCCCGCTCCTGGAGTGTTTCAAGCTGTACTCGTTCCCGCTCCTGGAGTAGTGCAACCTCACGTTCCTGGAGGGCGAGTCCACGTTCGTGTTCTTCTCTTCTCAAAGCAGCTTCACGTTCTCTGAGGGTGATTTCTCGTTCTTGTTCTTCTCTTCGTATGGCAGCAGCTCGTTCTTGTTGTTCGAGGGCTTCCCTTTGCTGCTCACGTTCAATCTTGGCCAGCTCTAGTTTAAGTTTCATCGTTGCCAAGTCAGTTTTATCTGCAATATAGTAAGTTTCATGAGTTTCAGAGTCTATCTTACCTTGCTCTAAATAGTAATCCAGCAACAGGTTGTGTAGGTCATTTTTGTTGGCTTGGTAGGGAACTTCTAGTTGATACTCATGTGCAAGAGTTTGTAGTTCAGTCCTCTTGGCACGACTCAAAGTCCCTATTTCACCTGCTGGATTTGCACGGAAAGTTTGGAGACGAAACATGGTGAAATTAGCAAATAAAGGTACACGAATGTTCAATAATGAAATGTCAGAAACAGGACAACGTGGCAACTGGTACCTATCCTGTGTGATCTTTAACAATTAACGTTAAGTGAAAGATATTAAATGATTAAATTAAATCAAGGGCGCAGGAAATCTTGTACCCGGTACTCATGTAAGAGAATAAGGGCAAGAAAATCCTACTAACAAATGAAACAAAGTTTCGAAAACAAATGAAACAGTTAAATGCTTCAAAAGTAAAATTGGTAGTCCAAGGATGTAGGCATACCTTGCCAAGTCTCTATAGGACATAAAGCAAGTTTTTCCCACTGAATTTAATATGATACTTACAGAATTAGCGAACTTTTGTGCTCTGAAAAAATAAGCTAATTCCCTACCGTTGTATGTATCATCATCTCTGACTGACGTGTAGGGGTGCGAGGTGTCAACTGGTGACGAGAACCGCTGCTGAGGTCCCAATTCAGCAACTAAAGTTCGAGCTAGAGGAACTATGGCCCTCTTTGTCCTCCTACAGTCAGATTGCAGAAGATTGGGTACTCTTGACCCGGGGCAGACCACAGTACCAGGGTACCAATATGATGATCTGTCAGAATGAGAAATATTCAAGGGACATAGATGGTAAATACGAGTAATAACAAGGAGGGAGAGATGACCAATTAAGAGTATGACTGCGGCCTACAGTCACCACGTAATCCAAAGTTGTCTCACCTTCACTATATGTTACTCTCGTAATGCACAATACACCGCACCTTATAAAAAATGAAATTGAATGAAAAATAGTAAAGCTACGTTAACAGAGTTAAATACGCTTACCATAAATTACCACTTGGCACCAGTACCTGAGTGAGGCTCCTAGGACAGGCCCCCATAAAACTTGTGACGGTAACGCGTTGGTGTTCGGCTGTTTAAGGCTAGGGGTATGGCCTCGTCACATAGTTATAAAAAAAATAGAAAAACTGGAACTTCGTCTGTGGTAAGGTAAGGAGAAGACACACAAAACACAAGTAAAACTTTAACAATGAAATTTTAATGACGTTAAATAAATCAAAACATGAAAATAATGCACAAACAAATTCTTATAATAAAATCAATGAATCAAAATAATAAGAATTCTTAAATGACAAAATGAAAAGTTACGTTAAGGCAAAATAACAAGAAGTGCAATACAACAGTAAGTGGGAGGTGCTGGAATATTGGCTTAAAGCCACCACCTCTCTCAGTACACTCTAGAGTCTAGCTGGGAGGTGTGCTGGCTACGAAAGCACGGAACATTCTGAAGACTGATGTTGGGGCGACCCCAGACATCGGGTAGTATTGGGGGGCGAGTGCAGGTGCAGCCAGACCGGCGACCAATCAGCGGAGCCGTAGCGATCAACGGGTAGTTTGGTGATTTGGGTCCGAACAGGTGGCGGGCTGCATACGTTTCTGCTCACCCTTGCAAGCCTTGCTGGTGTTGTTGTCGTTGTTGGACATTTCTTCCATAGTCTTTTTATATAATTGTGAAGACGTAATTTTGGAGGGAAGAGCAGGCTCAATCTCTTGAAGGAGATTATCGTCACAATATATATATATATATATATATATATATATATATATATATATATATATATATATATATATATATATATATATATATATATATATATATATATATATATGCACAGACACACACAAAAGAATTGGCAGGGTGGACAAAGACAAACTCTTTAACACGGGTTTACCACGAACAAGGGGACACAGGTTTAAACTTAGTACCCAAATGAGCCACAAAGACATTAGAAAGAATTTTTCAGTGTCAGAGTAGTTAACAAATGGAATGCATTAGGCAGTGATGTGTTGGAGGTTGACTCCATACACAGTTTCAAATGTAGATATGATAGAGCCCAGTAGGCTCAGGAACCTGTACACCAGCTGATTGACAGTTGAGAGGCGGGACCCAAGAGCCTTAGCACAACCCCTGCAAGCACAACTAGGGGAGTACACACACACACACCTCGGAAGCCGAAGTTATAACATGACACATATTGTTGTTGTTGTTGTTAAAGATTCGCTACCTGGAACAAAGTTCCAAGTAGCACGGGCTATGGTGAGCCCGTAGACACGTATTAAAGCCAAGAGTGTTGTCAAAAGCGGTATTTTGGTCCCGTTGCTCCTTTACCATTAATGCAAGCAGAGACTTCCAGGTCACGAAAGTCTATTTTGTATGTGTCATTCTTGCATGATAAGTCTTACTTCAAGCTTCAGTAAGACTTGATATAATCATATACTGGGGTGATAATAATGGGGTATTGAACCCTTTAATTGGTATTATATTCGATTTTAATTAAGCATTTAGGTCTGTAATTGGCATTGTAATCGATTTAAGTAGTGTACTAAAGTATATGAATTGTAGACAAAGCTATATCATTAATATACTGAGCATTATGTATAGTATACTGAGCATTGTGTATGACATAACGAGCAGAATAAATTTTACGTGTATACTGAATAATTGAAAGGATATACTTAGCGATACGCATACTTGAATATAATATGGATATGGTAAATTAATCGAGATACACTGAGCGAAATACATGATATACTTAGTATAATGATACGCCTACTTAACGATACAAAACGTATATATAACGATAGAAATGGCAAATTTAGCGATATCAATGGCATACTGAGATATATAATTTTAATACTAAATGATAGCAAGGGTATACCACGTGAGTATACTAAACTCTAGAAAGGATATACTCAGCGACATAAACGTTGTAATTAAAGAGTGACAAGGACTATTGAGTGATGTTGACCAGACCACATACTAGAAAGTGAAGGGACGACGACGTTTCGGTCCGTCCTGGACCATTCTCAAGTCGATTCAAGTCGAATCGACTTGAGAATGGTCCAGGACGGACCGAAACGTCGTCGTCCTTTCACTTTCTAGCGTGTGGTCTGGCCAACATACTTCAGCCACGTTATTCTGACTCATCGCCTGACTATTGAACGATATATAAGGTATGCTGAGAAATTTCAATATATATACTCTGATAAACTGTAATCAAGAAATTCCTCGGTTGCCATCAAAGCAAGACAAGTGCTGAGAAATTTCAATATATATACTCTGATAAACTGTAATCAGGAAATTCATCGGTTGCCATCAAAGCAAGACAAGTGGTCCTTGACTACATGATACATTACAAAATTACTTGGTTTTGGTTCCTGTTTTTTTTTAGTTTATTTTACGGAAGAAGATTTTTTTGTATTTAATTCTGACATACTGCTGAGTATGCGGGGTGTGAGGCACTCTATAGACACCTGTGGGAGGGTGTGAGGCACTCTATAGACACCTGTGGGAGGGTGTGAGGCACTCTATAGACACCTGTGGGAGGGTGTGAGGCACTCTATAGACACCTGTGGGAGGGTGTGAGGCACTCTATAGACACCTGTGGGAGGGTGTGAGGCACTCTATAGACACCTGTGGGAGGGTGTGAGGCACTCTATAGACACCTGTGGGAGGGTGTGAGGCACTCTATAGACACCTGTGGGAGGGTGTGAGGCACTCTATAGACACCTGTGGGAGGGTGTGAGGCACTCTATAGACACCTGTGGGAGGGTGTGAGGCACTCTATAGACACCTGTGGGAGGGTGTGAGGCACTCTATAGACACCTGTGGGAGGGTGTGAGGCACTCTATAGACACCTGTGGGAGGGTGTGAGGCACTCTATAGACACCTGTGGGAGGGTGTGAGGCACTCTATAGACACCTGTGGGAGGGTGTGAGGCACTCTATAGACACCTGTGGGAGGGTGTGAGGCACTCTATAGACACCTGTGGGAGGGTGTGAGGCACTCTATAGACACCTGTGGGAGGGTGTGAGGCACTCTATAGACACCTGTGGGAGGGTGTGAGGCACTCTATAGACACCTGTGGGAGGGTGTGAGGCACTCTATAGACACCTGTGGGAGGGTGTGAGGCACTCTATAGACACCTGTGGGAGGGTGTGAGGCACTCTATAGACACCTGTGGGAGGGTGTGAGGCACTCTATAGACACCTGTGGGAGGGTGTGAGGCACTCTATAGACACCTGTGGGAGGGTGTGAGGCACTCTATAGACACCTGTGGGAGGGTGTGAGGCACTCTATAGACACCTGTGGGAGGGTGTGAGGCACTCTATAGACACCTGTGGGAGGGTGTGAGGCACTCTATAGACACCTGTGGGAGGGTGTGAGGCACTCTATAGACACCTGTGGGAGGGTGTGAGGCACTCTATAGACACCTGTGGGAGGGTGTGAGGCACTCTATAGACACCTGTGGGAGGGTGTGAGGCACTCTATAGACACCTGTGGGAGGGTGTGAGGCACTCTATAGACACCTGTGGGAGGGTGTGAGGCACTCTATAGACACCTGTGGGAGGGTGTGAGGCACTCTATAGACACCTGTGGGAGGGTGTGAGGCACTCTATAGACACCTGTGGGAGGGTGTGAGGCACTCTATAGACACCTGTGGGAGGGTGTGAGGCACTCTATAGACACCTGTGGGAGGGTGTGAGGCACTCTATAGACACCTGTGGGAGGGTGTGAGGCACTCTATAGACACCTGTGGGAGGGTGTGAGGCACTCTATAGACACCTGTGGGAGGGTGTGAGGCACTCTATAGACACCTGTGGGAGGGTGTGAGGCACTCTATAGACACCTGTGGGAGGGTGTGAGGCACTCTATAGACACCTGTGGGAGGGTGTGAGGCACTCTATAGACACCTGTGGGAGGGTGTGAGGCACTCTATAGACACCTGTGGGAGGGTGTGAGGCACTCTATAGACACCTGTGGGAGGGTGTGAGGCACTCTATAGACACCTGTGGGAGGGTGTGAGGCACTCTATAGACACCTGTGGGAGGGTGTGAGGCACTCTATAGACACCTGTGGGAGGGTGTGAGGCACTCTATAGACACCTGTGGGAGGGTGTGAGGCACTCTATAGACACCTGTGGGAGGGTGTGAGGCACTCTATAGACACCTGTGGGAGGGTGTGAGGCACTCTATAGACACCTGTGGGAGGGTGTGAGGCACTCTATAGACACCTGTGGGAGGGTGTGAGGCACTCTATAGACACCTGTGGGAGGGTGTGAGGCACTCTATAGACACCTGTGGGAGGGTGTGAGGCACTCTATAGACACCTGTGGGAGGGTGTGAGGCACTCTATAGACACCTGTGGGAGGGTGTGAGGCACTCTATAGACACCTGTGGGAGGGTGTGAGGCACTCTATAGACACCTGTGGGAGGGTGTGAGGCACTCTATAGACACCTGTGGGAGATATATGCAACAAATGAGTTGTAGAGTGTTGTTGCATTGGGGAAATAAGCCTCGAACTGCAACCACATCTATTAAATATGTACCTTGTATACAATGGCATAAACAATAGACTCCCAATAATGTGGGTTTGATGTCTAATTCTCAACTACGGTATAATGACTTAATGTCTTAAAAAATACACGAAAACTATTACATTTTCTGCAATATTTGTTGTCGGTATTTTTGCGAGTACTGTAACTCCAGTAAATATCTAATTATGAGAACCATTAACAATATTATTAACATGTTATTTATGTATTTTCAAACTTAGTTTTTACGACTCAAAATTCACGTTGAAATATAAACAAGATTAAGTGAGCACTTTGTCCAATTTCTGCGAGAGAAAGTGTCCTGTTGAGTTAAATCTTGGGCTTAATATTCCTTTCTTATGAAGTGTCAGCAGTAATATGCATCGGAGATGGTTCCTGCAATTGTTGAGTGCATTTTACAGACTCCAGGGGCCAGCTTCACGAAGCAGTTACGCCAGCACTTACGAACCTGTCCATCTTTTCTCAATCTTTGGCGGCTTTGTTTACATTTATTAAACAGTTAATGAGCTCCGAAGCCCCGGGAGGCTGTTTATAACAATAACAACAGTTGATTAGAAAGTTTTCATGCTTGTAAACTGTTTAATAAGTGTAACCAAAGCCGTCAAAGATTAAGGAAAGATGTACACGTTCGTAAGTACTTGCGTAACTGCTTCTTGAATCTGGCCCCCAGGAGATATCACACGGAGGTGTGAAGCAGCGTAGTAATAGTCTCATAACTAAAGGCAAAAGCAAGATTAGTTTCATTTCCCAGGAGCCGATGTTTGCCTGACTCACACTTCACCGGGTGATGTTTGCTCCGTGTAATTAATGTTTATTTCTCCGTGGCTTGGTTATAAAGACAACGGCGCCCGAGTTTTCTGTTCCCTCGAGGCACCTGGAAGAGGCACAGAGTGGAGGACGTCTGTGCCCGTGGCTGGAATCAAGAGGGGATAATAAACTTCATGGCTCCCTGGGTACCTTCTGAGGTCTCATGAAAAGATTAATGCGCCAGTAGCGTCTCAAACCAACCCAAGCATCGCATAAAGTCAATCTGCCAAGAACACCAGATGGATGATTAAAGTGGTTTTCGTGAACATTATGCCTCCAGTAATTTCCTCGCTGCAGTTGTATGTACCCAAACATTACACTTGCCTCTGTGACTCAGGGAAAAACTTCCGCTCTTTCAGGCTGCTGCTTCCTCTAAGTATTTTTAGGGAAACATACGAACTTGCCTCTTGGCTTGTGTTTGCTCAGGGTTGGTGTGTACCTGGCAGGCCAGCAGGACGCCTCTGCCACGGGAGCTCTTCCTGACGGCAGGTGTTTGCTTCTACTGGCGGGGGGAAGAGAACTTGTCCCTTCTACCGGCAGGAAGAATCTGTTGCTGTTTCTAGAGAAAGGAGCGTGCTTCTGCTGCCGTAGGAAGGAGTCGACGTCTCTTGCTGGCAGGAAGAGCCATCTTCTGCTGCCGACGGGAGGAATCTAATCCTGTACATACAAAAGTTATCGTTCTAAGAACCCCAACAAGATATTCCTGGCAATTGGCACGAGATCTCTGTACACTCTAGTTCTTTAATTCTTTTTTGTCATCGAAGTAAACAACTTGTAAGATGAGCAGTGAACTCAGGCCTGTGAGAAGTAAGGCTCTCCTATTTGTCTATCATCTTCCCTGGCAAGAAGTTCTTGCAATGTAGTTGGCACTAAACGTGCAATGTGGGTGGCACCAAGATTGCATTGCAGCTGGCACTTTGCATTTGTTACGTATATATATTCAAGAAAATACACGTGTATATGTGAACAAATAATATTTATTATTAATTATTATAAGTATCGTGAGCGATACTTATAATACTTTAACTTTATAATAATTTATAATACTTTAACTTTAGGAGATAAACGACGAGCAGTTTTAAACGAGTAAATGTATTTTGCTGCAGATTTTGCCACGCATAAATGAAGTAGGTCAATTAAATAACGACAATTGTTCTATTAATTTCCTAAGTGGTTCACGGTGTAAAAAAAAAACAGAGCTTCAAGTTTTTGTAAAAGTAATTAAGCAATACAGGTATGAATCCCTGAACACTCAAGTTCTTTCAATTCCTTCGTTAGTATTAGAAAAAGTACAAATTGTAGCTGCAAATCTCATTAAAAATACTGAATACCAAAATTCGAGAGAAATTAGGGACCTGGGGGGAGGGGGGGTACCACTATAGTCTACTTCAGCAGGGACCTGGAGGAGGAGGCCACGACTATAGTCTACTTCAGCAGGGACCTGGAGGAGGCCACTACTATAGTCTACTTCAGCAGGGACCTGGAGGAGGCCACTACTATAGTCTACTTCAGCAGGGACCTGGAGGAGGCCACTACTATAGTCTACTTCAGCAGGGACCTGGAGGAGGCCACTACTATAGTCTACTTCAGCAGGGACCTGGAGGAGGAGGCCACGACTATAGTCTACTTCAGCAGGGACCTGGAGGAGGAGGCCACGACTATAGTCTACTTCAGCAGGGACCTGGAGGAGGAGGCCACGACTATAGTCTACTTCAGCAGGGACCTGGAGGAGGACACCACTATAGTCTACTTCAGCAGGGACCTGGAGGAGGCCAACATAATTTTTTGCTCTGATCACTGCAGGACATTATCACTGTGGACATTATCACTGCTGGTCATTACCAACATTATTGCAATTGCTGACCTAGAATTCATTTATTTTATTCATATCTGATTAAATCTATAAGCTGCTATACAACTCCTGCGACCAGTTAATATCACTGTAACTACAGGTGAGATCTGATCACTGTAAGACCTCTTGTGGCCAGTTATTATCACTGTAACTCAAGGTGAGGAATGACCATTAAAGACGACAGCTTTTCCCATCTCTCAAACAACTTATCGAAACTGGAAAGCAAAATAAACAAGAGAGTTTCTTAATTACTTTTTCCTTATTGTTTGTTCTTGAACCAGAATCCACAACTATGAAGAAGGAAATTACTTAAGTTTAAGACAGTGATGACAAACTATTTTGATTGAAAAAAATAAAAATAAATAAGAAGAGGAGGGAAGGATGGAATTTTCAGGAGAAACTGCCAAGCCATTACGACTATATAGCACTTGGAAGCGGTCAGGATAAGGATTTGGGATGGGACGAGGGAAAGGAATGGTGTCCAAAAACTTGGACAGTCGGGGATTGAACGCCTGACCTGCATGAAGCGAGACCGTCGCTCTGCCCTCCAGCCCAAGTGGTTGAATCAGAAGAGGAATTATTATTATGAACTCTGTAACGAGAGCAATTATATTTACACACAGAAAATAATAAATAAATATAGCTGAATGGAAAAAGATAGATTACAGATGATCTATTGATCGTGATACAGTTATCTGATATAGAATAAATAGCTGCGTGTCTACTTTAAATTCGAGTAATAAAGAGTAGTAAAGTGTCAGGATAGACACTTACGTATCCACTTACGAGATGTGTCGGTATCTTCTAAACGGCTTATGAGCTGTGAAGTGCTACGAAGTCGTCCTCAACACATGGTTATTATTACCATCAAACACCTTCTCCACTCATTACAGTGTTCTTAAACTCATCAACGATGGTCTGTATTCATTAATGATTACTTTCACAAGTCGAAGAGCGCCCGCTTTCATAAAGGATCACTTGCTTAACACTAATAAGGCATATCCAACTGTCGCAAATGCAAACTCAACATCATATAATTTACACTTTATTGGCCTGAAAATTGTACACTTAATGTCATGTCTGTTTAAAATGTTTTCCTGATCTCAAGCCCGATATATATATATATATATATATATATATATATATATATATATATATATATATATATATATATATATATATCTCATGTTCCTTGTTGATCAGGCTTCCGTATTTGAGGAGGAATCATTGTGCATACTGAAGAATGTTTTGGTAGTCACACAATGAATACCACGAGACAGTTAAAGAGTCAAAATCAGAATGTCTTCTTAGAAAGACTTGAAGTTTCCGAAGTTCTGTAGTGCTTTTGAAGGCGGTCTCTCGAGGCATCTTAGACCCGAGTCACAGACGTCAGGAAAGCCGCACAAGAGCTGCCTCACTACATACATGAATGAAGCCGAAAGGGTTCTTTTTTTTCTTAAAGTCTGTCGATGTGCCTGAAGCTCTCAAGAGTTCGAGTGGCTGTTGAGGCGGAACCGGAGAGAGCGACCAAGGGTAATTGTAGTGTATTACCGATGGGTATTACGCCGCCAGCAAGCGGAAGCAGCTCCCGGAGCCCTGAAGACTGCATGGAGCGACTTCCGACTCAAGAGTGCCCAAGCAGCTTACCTTCAAGGAAGTACACGAGATCGAAGTCCGCCCAGGTACGCTTGAACGACGAAAGTTTTCCCGCTCGACCGGCAGCCGCGATCCCGGTGTGACCCAGACAGTTCTCTAGATTTGCCACCACGTACAAAATAAAGGGTACTAAAAAGCACGGAGCCACACCACCTACCTGACCTATCCATCCTACGCAGGGGAAACGAGGATATTTCTGAGCCGCTACTGTCCATCCTACGACATTATTTTGTACTCTGGGTACCATAGCGCATGAAATTAATTGATTAGTGTTTGGTTTTGGTGTGTAATAATGTCACTTGAGGAGGGTTTGAGATGTAACGTGATAAATGGTGAACACAAATGTTCAAACCATGATCATGCTGCCAGTGACTGGAATTTTTAACGTATGTTATGTGTGTATCTTGACTATGTTTCTTGTTGTTATCTTGGCCATATTTCTTGTGGTTATCTTGGTCATATTTCTTGTGGTCGTCTTGGCCATGTTTCTTGTTGTTATCTTGGCCATATTTCTTGTGGTTATCTTGCCTGTATTTCTTGTGGGCATCTTGGGCATATTTCTTGTGGTTATCTTGGTCATATTTCTTGTGGTTATCTTGCCCGTATTTCTTGTGGTTATCTTGGCCATATTTCTTGTGGTTATCTTGGTCATATTTCTTGTGGTCGTCTTGGCCATGTTTCTTGTTGTTATCTTGGCCATATTTCTTGTGGTTATCTTGCCTGTATTTCTTGTGGGCATCTTGGGCATATTTCTTGTGGTTATCTTGGTCATATTTCTTGTGGTTATCTTGCCCGTATTTCTTGTGGTTATCTTGACCATATTTCTTGTGGTTATCTTGGTTATATTTCTTTTGGTCATCTTGGCCATATTTCTTATTGTTATCTTGACCATATTTCTTGTTGTTATCTTGGCCGTATTTCTTGTGGTCATCTTGGCCATATTTCTTGTGGTTATCTTGGCCATATTTCTTGTGGTTATCTTGGCCGTATTTCTTGTGGTTATCTTGACCGTATTTCTTGTGGGCATCTTGGCCATATTTCTTGTGGTTATCTTGGCCGTATTTCTTGTGGGCATCTTGGCCATATTTCTTGTGGGCATCTTGGCCATATTTCTTATTGTTATCTTGGCCATATTTCTTTTGGTTATCTTGGTCATATTTCTTTTGGTTATCTTGGCCATATTTCTTGTGGGCATCTTGGCCATATTTCTTTTGGTTATCTTGGTCATATTTCTTTTGGTTATCTTGGCCATATTTCTTGTGGTTATCTTGGCCATATTTCTTATTGTTATCTTGGCCATATTTCTTGTCGGCATCTTGAATATATTTCTTGCGGTTATCTTGGCCATATTTCATATGGACATGGCTATATCTCATGTGTCTATATTTGCTATATTTCTTGCTATCATCTTGATTATATTTCTCGTGATCATCTTGGTTATATTTCTTGTGATCATGACTATATTTCTTGCTGTTATCTTGGCCATAACTGACTTTGTAGTCTCGTATCTTTCCAGTATAGACCTCGTGTCTATAATGGCCTTTACCGCCATGATGGCCCTGGTGGCTCTTCAGACCATCACCGTACTGGGCCATTATGTGATCCTTCTTCCTCCTGTGGTTAAGGTCGTCTCGTGTTCTCTATGGAGAAGGGAAGAGACGGGATTTATATTAGTCACCCTTAAATTGTATTTTAAGAAAACTTCTAGTCCACTAGGCATTTTATAAGTAACATATTTTTATTAAGATTTTAATGCCATTTATTGATTTATTTTCTATATCTTAGACGTGTTAACATTAATATTTAAATAATTATTATTATTATATTAATTATTTTTATATTACTTAAATTTCTATATTACATACTTTGTCAGGGGTTATATTATAAATATTTTATAATTATATATATTTTTAGTGTTTTATATATACATGTACAAATATTGGATTCAGTTATTGAATTTTTTTCTGGTAATAATGTAATAATTGTGTCTCCCAGAGAGAGACGCCGGTTGAGATACACGTGTAAGTATTTAATAATTCGTGCACGTACCATTATATATGGGGAAAAAAGACAGATTTGTACAACACTTATGAAATAAAGTATTAAAGGGAACGTGCTGAGGGAGGGAACTGGTTTGAGCACTCCAAAAACTTAAGCTTGAAAAGAGGTTATCTTGAGATGATTTCGGGGCTTAGCGTCCCCGCGGCCCGGTCCTCGACGAGGCCTCCTTTTTTTGTTACACACCCCCCAGGAAGCAACCCGTAGCAGTTCTCAAACTCCCAGGTAACTATTTACTGCTAGGTGAACAGGTTCATCAGGGTGAAAGAAACTCTGCCCAATTGTTTCTGCCTCCACCGGGAATCGAACCCGGAACCTCAGGACTACGAATCCGAAGCGCTGTCCAGTCAGCTGTCAGGCCGAGGAAGACAAATTATTTTCAGCTTTCATAATAATAATATTTTAGGATTTGTTCTAAGTTTTACGTATATAGGCGGGTGTGGATGATCCAGGCTGAGGTTCCAAGTAGGTAATAATTAATATTTAAGGTGGAGTCAAACTACATGGGTGACGTGGAGAGGGAAGACCTGCTGCTTGGGTAACAGCTTCTCCCCCGAATCAACCTACCCTGGCTTGGCGCCCTGGTGAGGCCACTCCAGACCGACAACCAGAGAGCAACTCCATAGTCTCCTGAGACTGATGGATGCCTGCTACTATTACTAGTAGAAGTGATATTAACTTTCTCTCTGCATGTTGACCAGACCACACACTAGAAGGTGAAGGGACGACGACGTTTCGGTCCGTCCTGGACCATTCTCAAGTCGATTGAATGCAGAGGGAAATTCAAGTCGAATTTCCCTCTGCATATTTATATCCATTATAGTACGGTGGCCAAACCCGAATTGCATAATCTAAATGGGGCCTAACAAGGACAATATAATGCTGAAGAATAACATCGGATGTTTTATTTCTATCTCATATATGCATCTACATTAATTACAACACCCAGATATTTTTCTTCATGAGATTTAGCAACTATAACGGTATCCAGCTGATTTCTATATCATCACCATTTTGTTTTCAGCAACAGAAAGACTAGATTTTAAACAACATTTATATGCACTATTTGAAAAATCTTGACCAATGCTTAATTTATCTATCGCCGCCAGTGTTCAAATATCGACAATACAAGGCTGTTGCCGGTTATTCTTTCATATTTCAAAACAAAGTAATGGAATAAAGGAAATTGGAAAGTATAATCAGAATTATTTATACCGGAAGTAATATCGTTGAGTGCTTTTCCCGCCACATATTCAGCGGGAAAATTAAATTTTCAAAACACTATTTTGTGCTTAAACATTACAAGCTTCATTACGCAGCTGATAAACCAAACCGCAACTCAGAAGAATGGCGTCGCTTCTCCATCTTCAGAGTTGGGGTTTGGTCATCACTTTATGACATTTCAATACACAGCAAAGTATAAAGATAGGCTACTATAATCTGATCCGTTTAATATATTATAGATTCTTGATAATGGTCCAGGAGACCATTATCGTCTCCTCATCTACTGGTGTGTGGTCTAGGGCCAGATTCACGAAAGCACTTACGAACGTGTACATCTTTCCTCAATGTTTGACGGCTTTGGTTACATTTATTCAACAGTTAACCAGCATGAAAACTTGCCAATCAACTGTTGTTATTGCTATAAACAGCCTCCTGGTGCTACGGAGCTCATTAACTGTTTAACAATTGCAAACAAAGCCGCCAAAGATTGAGAAAAGATGTACAGGTTCTTAAGTGCTTGCGTAACTGCTTCGTCAATCTGACCCCAGGTCTTCATATCTTCAGCCACGTTATTGTGACTCATCGTCTAGAAAAATAAGTGAATATAGGAAGCGATTAACATAATAATAATAATGCAAATAATAACAAAAACACATGCATTCAGCTGAAATTCCAATATATACAAAAGTGCTACACAAAATTATATACACATGGGAATGTATACATCAAGCATTACACTCACATACTCATGAACACAGAGGAGTGAAGGCAGTGATAACTTTTATACAAATGGTTAATTTAAGCGTAACCACAATACAGTTCGAGTTACCTCTGAGTTTTTTCAGAATGTTTAACATTATCCCGAATATTGCGATTAAACAGACCAATTTTGTATTTACGTTTTGATACTGCAGCCTTTAGGCGAGTTGCGCTTCTGTTATGTTGTGTGATTTTTTTGCCTGCGTGAGAGTGTGTTTGTCTGACTAAATTCTTTTTAACTTTTTTTTGTTGTTATTTTGCATTCTTTTATATTTGGAATTAATCTGAACGGGGCAGGAATGCTGTGTTTTAATTAGTTTGATGGGAGAGAAAATCTTGTACGGACAGGGATACAAGTGGAATATCATCATAATATTAGTGTTTTAGAAGGTTATAATGTCCCATACTAGCAAATTAGTAAGTTTAAAAAGAGCGAGAGGGAAAACAAAAACTATCTGAAGAAATCCTCGAGCAGCAAAGCAGACAAGCAGAGGAGTGTCAGGTGCGCGGGTCTCACAACAACCCCCGGTCTCACCTGGCTATTCTGGTCCACGGGCAACCCGAAGCTGCGCCGACACCGGCGTTCCTTTACACCTCGGCCAGATGATGCTGTTGTTCTCTTGACTTCTCGCGGCTTTTGTGTTCGTATTAGTTATTGACGCCTTTAAACTCCCTTTTTATTATATCTTGCTTTTTGCAGGCGATGAGTCACAATAACGTGGCTACAGTATATTGACCAGACCACACACTAGAAGGTGAAGGGACGACAACGTTTCGGTCCGTCCTGGACCATTCGCAATTGACTTGAGAATGGTCCAGGACGGACCGATACGTCGTTGTCCCTTCACCTTCTTGCTTTTTGGCTTCCTTTGATCTTCTGCAGAATGCTTGATTTGTTCTGTTTCGATTACTTGTTTGTGTATTTGGCTCATGTTCCACGCTCATTTTCCCTCGTGTCAGGTAGAGATATTTAAGACTATAATTGCCTCAGGTGAGGTAAGGCACCTCAAGGTAAGGTAGGCCTCTCAGACTTTTCACTGGTATTCAGCCCGTCACGAGAATAATACTGCTTCTTTTACATGTATCTGTGTCACCTGGTATAGTCTGTCGACAGATTTTCATTTGCCTTCCTGGTTTGTATTCACATGCTTTTCCATATATATTACTTAAAGCAGGTCTAATCACGCATCAACAGGTGACACTTCTGTAACGATGTTGTTAGTCAAACGATTAGTATTATAAGGCCAATAATGCCTTATAATATTAATTATAAGGCATTGTTGGCCTTGTAATACGAATTATAAGACTAAATCTCTTAATGCTGAACAATATGATTCTCCTCTACCTTCACTGGCACAATACTTGAGATCGTTTTTAATGTCAGTCCTGTCAGAATCCCCTGAGGCAGGTCTGTACCCACTATTCGTCTGATGTTCTAAAGGTCGTAGGTTACCATAGCTTCGCTTCGTATTTTTTAGACATTTTTCTTTCTAGTTTTCTCGCGGATATTAGTTAAGACCGGCAGACAGTTTTTTTGTCATATAATTGTTCATTTGATTACTTGGCTATTTTTTGTTAATTTACTCAAATTATTCTTTGGATCTATATGGTGACTGTGAGCGGTTGTGGCTCGTTGTTGATGCAGAGTCGTCGTCCCTGTCATCCCCTCTGGACGACAGTCTTCAGGGACCTGTTGTTCCCCTAACCTTGTCTCCAGTTCTTGTAATCCTCATTTCATCATTGTTGTTCCGCCTGACTGTCTTGTTCGCCGTTCTTATTTCTCCGTTTTTTTTTCTGCCTTAGTTTATTTAGTTCCTTTTATGCTTTCCGAGTGAACTATTTTACCAAGGCTTATGTATACTTCTTCGGGCCGCTACGACGATTTAAATATAACTATTTTGAATCATACTGTCTGCACACTGCTTATTTCTTACTTCCTGAGGGTGTAAATATTATTATTTTTTTAGAATAGTTAAATTTTACTCAGAAATCTCAAGCGCCCGAGGTTTACTTGGCATGAATAACGGTGCAAGTTTGTCTGGTTAATGGTGAGCCTTTGACAAGACGGGTCCGGTGCGGGTTATTCCCATGGCTGGCGTCTCCTGTTACTAGCAACAAAACTTCGCCTTTTGTTGCGTCTCGAGTCTTTTTGTTTATATTTCGTGTGTTGTAGCCAGTTATTTTGTTGTTTTGTTCCTCTGTTTCTCCCTGGAGAGCTGCTCTTATAGCGTTCATTGGCTCTTTGTTTGTGTATCTTGATATATGTCGATGGTCGCATCATTCTCCTCGCGCCACCCTTGCTGTTGTCTCTAACGTAGTCTCTCCGGTGAGGTCTCGTTTTTCCTGAGCGACGAATCTCGTTTTCTGCGAGTCGCTCCGGTTGGTAAGCGTCGAGGAGGCATTTGTCGATTAACTGACAAACTCTGGACAGAGTATTGAGACACGTACTCAACAACTTTCCTTCGACACTTGCCATTTTCCCTCTCCCTGCCTTCTGTAGGGAGTCCTTAGACTTAAAGTGACTTTCCTTGTATTCTGTCTTGTTGGAAAGTTTTGGCCGAGTTCTTCTGGATTTGCTCTTGGATAATTTTTCATTTTTCTTGTGATTTATAATTGCTTCTTTGTTTTTGCGATCTGTGGTCTTCATTCTTGTGTTTTCATGTGAAATGTTCCTCTGGTTTTCGAGTCGTTTTCGTAACTGTCTGTTTCTTGTCGGGGAGTTGTGGCTTAGTTTGTTTCTCCGGAGGACAAAACTTTTCTCAACCCTTCTAGATTTTTGAGGCGAATTCTTCAGCCTTCTGATTGTTGCATCAGCTTCTTTCCTCTGCTGCTGCCCTCGGCGTGATCTCGTAACGTCTCTGGATGTAAACGTTCTTGCATTAGTAACTTTACCAGAGCTCCGGTGCTTCCTGCGACCTCTATGATCCTCTAGGTGTTCTGGAGAGTTGTTGGACTTTCTGCGCGACAACGATCTCCTTTTCCTTTTGACTGTTGCAAATGTCTTGTTTCTCAATTTTTTAGATTTTGGTCTTTTGAAAAAATCAGTGTCTTGAAGGTTTTTTAATTGAGGTTGACTTTGTTTGAATAGTTTATATTTGTTAAACCCCAGGGGAGGTTTATCATGGCCCCGGAGATCTTTGACACGGCCCCGGGGAGAGGGTTGAGGGACCCGGTGTTCTCGATTTTGAGGATTTCGAGGTCTAGATACACGTTCTTCTCTGCGCCTATTTTTATTGATATTTGATTCCTTCCTTTTGCTTATTCTCATATTTGGTTGATAAATCTTTTTCCCTGCTTCTTGCCTTCGGCTTCTTTTGTCCTTTGTTTTCTGCCTTTGATAACTCTTATTTTTTCCTACCTTCCCTGGATTATTCTTGTTCCGTGTTTCCTGCCCTCGATTATACTTATTCCTTGCTCCCTGCGATTGATAGTTCTTGCTTTTTCCTTCCTTCCCCCGATTACTTTTGTTCCTTGCTTCGAGCCGTCGATTACTCTTGTTCCTCACTTCCTGCCTTCGAAAACTCTTGTTTCTGCCTTCCTTCCATCGATTTCTTTCGTTCATTGTTTCCTGCCTTCGATTTATTTTGTTCCCTGCGTCTTGCCTTGATCGTAGAAGTTTGCCACTTAGTGGATTCTTAGCAGTGTTCTTCCTCGTGCTGCGGTTTGTTTTGATTTTTGTCTCACTTCTTCTTTCCCTTTTGGTGTCAATGTTGACATCGCTTATCTTCACTTTTCGCTTTCTAAGATTAGTCCTTATAATCCTTTGTTTTTGTCTCATCTTCCCTTGAGGGTTGTGGCTTTTTCTGCCGTAGTTCCCCTGAAAGGCTTGAGATTTGAACTTTTTTTCGTTATTGGTTCGATTTTTTGTGACACTCTCTTGATATTTCTCGCTCCTTGGTGTTATGTCATTGTTCTTATTGTTTTTTCCAAGAAGCTGACGATTGCGTCTTGTAGTGCTCTTCGAGGTTTTCCAGTTTCTTGTCCGGTTTGTAATTGATTTTTTCTTCTTAATCTTATTCGCGTGTGGCTCTTTTCCCAGCTGCTTCAAATGCAATGAATGACTTACATCGTTTTCTCTCTCACTTTGCCGCTGGGAGCTCCCAAGGTGTGATTTAAGCTTGCGTTGCCCCCCTCTCCTGCCTTCCTTGCGCCCTGACCCACCAGACTTACGATGTCGTATTTTCGAGTTGACGGATGCTAAGATCTCTCTTTTGTTTCTCTCTTTCTTTAAATTTGCCAATTGTTCTTCATTTTGTTCTCGTGTTTCCCGGTGAACAAAACTGAAGAGAGGTTTGTGCGGCTTCTTGCCTCCCCGACGTCTTTGAGAAAGCTCTCCAGATCCTTTACTTAACTTCTCTTTCTGAGAATACTGACGACTTGTTTCCTTAGAAGAATGTAATAACTTTGTCTTTTTTATTACCTTGGCGGCTTTATTCTTACTAACTTTCGCAACATTTTCACGTCTCTGTTTGTGTCCAATATCTGTAGAGCCAAATTTGTTTTCTTGGCCTTGTTCTTTCTGACCTCTTTGTCTCTCTGGTGCTTTTGTGAATTTTGGTTTTGAAATATGTTTTGTATACCTAACATTTCTTTGTCTATCTCCCTTCACTCTTGGCTTAATTTTTTGAGTAGTATTAAATTTTGTTCTCGACTCTGCCTTATTTTGTTGAGCTCTTTTATATCTCCCTTTGGAATCTTTCACGCTCTGAAATTTTGCTTCAGAGCTTCTTAAACTCTTGTATTTTGAACTAGAGCTCTGTACCTTCGATGACTTAGCCTTTTCTTTTTCACCTTTAATATGACGAACGACACTTTTAGCTTTTCTCTTGTAGTGGATTTTGTTCACGGTGCTCCTTGTCACTCCTGAGACCCCAGAAGGTTTCTCACTCGACCCTGCATCGCTACTTGTAACGTCACTTTTGATCGAGCTACCCCTCTACAGAGACAAGATAGAGATAAGGGAGAAATTATAGACATTAGTGATGAAAGCATTATATTATGGCTGAGGCACTCTAAGGCATATCTATATTATGGCTGAGGCACTCTAAGGCATATCTATATTATGGCTGAGGCACTCTAAGGCATATCTATATTATGGCTGAGGCACTCTAAGGCATATCTATATTATGGCTGAGGCACTCTAAGGCATATCTATATTATTGCTGATGGACTCGAAGCAGAGATGAGTTTCGAGACACACTCAAAAGAGTGCGACAGTGAGTGGCTATTGCTACTAGAGAGTAAAGATGTTTAAAACCATTAAAACCAATCAAAACTACAGTAGTTAAACAAGCGAGAAGAAAGCTCAAGATATGTATACAGATTTGTTTTAATATTAAAACTGTACTAGATATTAAAAGCTCAACATTGTGATGATAAATTTAAAAATCCTAAAACTAAAACGATTATAGTCCGATGTTTCTTCACATACCTTGTTGTAGGCGCTCTTGGAGTCCCGCCTCCTGGTGGCCTTAGTGGAGATGCCAGGGTCAGAGTACTTGAAGGATTGCCTCTTGGCGTCGCGGTGGTCAAAGCGTTTCTTGGTGTCGCGGTGGTCGAAGCGCTTCTTGGCGTCGCGGTGCTCTAAGCGCTTCTTGGCGTCGCTGTGGTCGAAGCGCTTCTTGGCGTCGCGGTGCTCGAAGCCCTTCTTGGCGTCGCAGTGGTCGAAGTGATTCTTGGAGTCGGGGTGCTCTAAGCGCTTCTTGGCATCGCGGTGCTCTAAGCGCTTCTTGGCGTCGCGGTGGTCGAAGTGATTCTTGGAGTCGGGGTGCTCTAAGCGCTTCTTGGCGTCGCTGTGGTCGAAGCGCTTCTTGGCGTCGCGGTGCTCGAAGCCCTTCTTGGCGTCGCGGTGGTCGAAGTGATTCTTGGAGTCGGGGTGCTCTAAGCGCTTCTTGGCGTCGCTGTGGTCGAAGCGCTTTTTGGCATCGCGGTGCTCTAAGCGCTTCTTGGCGTCGCGGTGGTCGAAGTGATTCTTGGAGTCGGGGTGCTCTAAGCGCTTCTTGGCGTCGTGGTAGTCGAAGTGATTCTTGGCGTCGCGGTGATCGAAGCGCTTCTTGGCGTCGCGGTGGTCGAAGCGCTTCTTGGCGTCGCGGTGGTCGAAGCGCTTCTTGGCCTCAAGATGCTCGAACTTCTTCTTGTTGTGGAGAGTCTTCTCCTTACGGTACGAATCGTTATTCCCCTGAACCACACAAGTGAGAAAGTAAATGATAGTCGCTCCTCGGCATGACTACAACCCACTACATTAAACTATATCACATTAGTTTATTCAATAATTTACGGTAATTCTTACCTTATCTTTGTAAGATTTATTGCGATGGCCGTAGTGGTGACTCCCTTCCTTGTGAACGTTCACGCGATACTTGGGTTTGTCGTTGTGGCCCTTGCCCCTCTGGTTCTGGCTATCGTGGGGACCCTTGGCCCTCTGATCCTGGCTATCGTGGGGACCCTTGGCCCTCTGGTCCTGGCTATCGTGGGGACCCTTGGCCCTCTGGTCCTGGCTATCGTGGGGACCCTTGGCCCTCTGATCCTGGCTATCGTGGGGACCCTTGGCCCTCTGGTCCTGGCTATCGTGGAGACCCTTGCCCCTCTTGTCCTGGCTATCATGAGGGCCCTGTTAGTTATACAAAGTCACATCAGTCAAAGGGGAAAAATCTGAAAATCTGAATGCGATGCAAGTGTTAATATTTGACGAGACTAGCAAGAATAAATTTGTGAGCCTTCTTCAACATTCAGTCTAAAAGTTTAGATAATTTTTTTAAGAATTTAAAAAAAATACTTACATATAACTCACATATTACGCCAGTTAAATAAAATAATCAAGCATGTAGAGAACCGAGACGTAAGACTGAAAGTGGTGAATTCAATTTAGTTTTTCCTTCAAGAAGTGACTTTGACAGATACACTACCGTGTCAGCCAAGAAGATATGACAGTGACTGAGGTTAGTGTTCTCACGATGTCTCCGGATTGAGGGCGCAGGTCTGACAGTTTGATGACAACGACGGTTTGAGGACAACGACAGTTTGATGACAACGACAGTTTGATGACAACGTCAGAAACTTATTGACGTTTGATAGTAAAAACTTAAGTACTGTGTTGTGTATATGAGGCTAATGGGCTGTAGATGTCACTAACTGTTGGAAGAGAAGATGAATTGGACCAGATATTGGATGGCAGAATGTAAGTTAGATTGTTACCTTGGCATTGTCCTGGTCGTGATTGTTGTAGTGGCGGTCCTTGTAGCCGAGCTGGTCCTTGTAGCCGAGCTGGTCCTTGTAGCCGAGCTGGTCCTTATCACCTGCCTTGTTGGACTTGTCTTCTCCGTGGCCTTCAAATGGTAAGCAGGACGAACACGTGAGCAGAGGTTCAACAAGGTTTAGAGATTAAGGAAGGCATAGTTAGGACTTAAATAAATTAACTTCGTATTCAATAAAATGAGAAGGTAATAACCTAATGTAATGCGCTAGTTTAGTTAAATAAGTTTACGTGTATACCACGAAGCCAAATGTTTGAGTAAACTATTGTTTTTAAGACATCATTTGCATGAATTTACGGAATCACTCAAAATATAGTTATAATAAATACATGCGAGTTCTCTCCGTGGGTGTACCGTGGCTGGCAGCCGCCCTGTGTACCTTCAAGCAATGAGGGGATTGGGTGCTGCGATGACCTACTTGTAAGGCAGATACTTAGTATCTTCTTATGTACCATTATCTCATCAGCATAGTTAATGATGCTCCCCCATTGGGTTTGCTTAGCATAGAATTTCACGGCGCGTTTATTAAGATATTAAATAAGGTAGGGCTGAGGACTATAACTGAGGACTGATGGCTGAGGATATCTCCATGTAGGTGCCTAGTTCGAAGTCTCTTGTTACACTCCTATATCCCTGGAATAATGCAGATGACTTCCTGTTGGATAAGTAACCTCTGATCCAACAACGAAGCCGACCACCAATATTCATTCTCACAAGATTACTCAAGATAACATGTCGGTTTTGCAATATCAAAGGCTGACTTCAGTGTTAGGAAGGTGGTAAAGTTAAAATACTAAGTCTTATGTTATCATGGTGTAAATACTGAAATGTCAACTTCGAGAACGGGCTGTCATCCTTACGTGTTGCTCTACTAAATTGTTTAAACTGTGCCTTATAATACAGTAGTTTCAAATTGTACCGTTTTGGTACATTTGTACCTACGTAGGTACAAATGTACCAAAGTACAGAGGGCTTCTTACACCCACCCTGACAGGAGGGGGCAAGAACCATCGTCTAGGAATTCTCGTACGCCAACAACTGGCAGTCGGCGGCTGGTCAACGTGAGCCCAGTCAGTGTTTACAACGACCAGCTGATTTATTCGCATTTAAATTAAAAAAAGCGAAATACCTACTACAATGTGATTCGACCACAAGCACTAAGATAAGCACGTGGTCGGTGTTTTGACCCTGGGCTGTGATGAAGCACCACCTGGCTTTAAATGGGTTTATTAGCAGTTTCCTTGGAAACTCGAGAGGAAGATTGTCTGGATCCTCTAGTTTGGCGGGCGAGTGAGGGCTGTGTTGTAGTGGTTGTGTTGTGATGGTTGTGTTGTGGTGGCTGTGTTGTGAGGGCTGTGACACTGTGACTCTGACAGATGTCTCTAAAGTGTATTTGAAAATCTTCCCAAGCGTTCGGTCACACCGAGACTGGATGTTGTGGGATTTAAAAAAAAAAACTGCGAGTTAGTTAACATTAGTGTGTGGACTAGCAAACTGCAGTGTTGTGGTCTACGGTTGCGAGTATTTTTATTGTTAGTTTCGTGTCTAACAAAATCCTGAAAGTGCATTGTGAAGAATACGCAAGACACTAAGGCAGGACACGCCGCTACTAAATGTTAACGTGACTGAATGGTAATTCTTAGAACGTTTAGTGATTTACTGGAAATAAATGGTGGAAATTCCCTTTTTATGGCTGTGGCAAAATTACGTACTTGTTGGGTACTTGCGGTTCTTGCTGTGTTTCTCCTCTCGTACTGGATATTTAAATCTTTGTGAGTGATTCGTGAATGTTGGAAACACCGCTTTTATTTGTGTTAGTGAGCACGTGGGGAGTAGTGTTGACGCTGACCCCACTACGGGCAGCGCTGACCCCCCTTGTCTGACCCCACTAGGGGCAGCGCTGACCCCTTGTCTGACCCCACTACGGGCAGCGCTGACCCCCCTTGTCTGACCCCACTAGGGGCAGCGCTGACCCCTTGTCTGACCCCACTACGGGCAGCGCTGACCCCCCTTGTCTGACCCCACTACGGGCAGCGCTGACCCCCCTTGTCTGACCCCACTACGGGCAGCGCTGACCCCCCTTGTCTGACCCCACTAGGGGCAGCGCTGACCCCCCTTGTCTGACCCCACTACGGGCAGCGCTGACCCCCCTTGTCTGACCCCACTACGGGCAGCGCAACCCTCCTTCAGGAGAAGGTAAGCATCAACCTCGAGCCTCAAAGTCACCCGCGTCTCCGCCTCTTGCATACCAACATGGGGATGCATGTGACCATTCATATATTACATATGTCGTATATGATTATATTGTGCATATAAGAACTTCAATAGGCATTAATAATTACTTTCTGTCATTACAGGTAAGGCCTTTTTAGCTCATCGCGGGACACAACTCCTCCAGCTTAAGGTATGTTCCTCTTTCCTTTCGTTTCCGATGGACTGTGTTACGGTATCGACACCATCGTCGGAGTGTAGAGTGGCGATTTCAGAGCCATCTCCAACTCCAATACCGGGGAGTTGGAGTGGTCTGCACTCCAACTCCAATACCGGGGAGTTGGAGTGGTCTGCACTCCAACTCCAATACCGGGGAGTTGGAGTGGTCTGCACTCCAACTCCAATACCGGGGAGTTGGAGTGGTGTGCACTCCAACTCCCCGGTATTGAATGCTACGCAGACAACGCCATGTGTTGGTGTTGGTGGCATGTATCAGTGAACCGTTCCGGTTTCCTGCTTCAGTCACAATGTGAAGTCGACGAGGACGACCTCTGGTGGGTGGTGTATCGAGATCAACGTCATCTAGGTTGTGACTACAAGTTACAATTTCAATTCGCCGGTGGAAGGGTGTTATCAAGGGCACCCAGTGTATTTTTGACCGGACCACACACTAGAAGGTGAAGGGACGACGACGTTTCGGTCCGTCCTGGACCATTCTCAAGTCGATTGGATAGTACACCCAGTGTACTGTCCATCTAATTAATGACGTTTTATGTTCACACAGGTGACATAAGCAGGCATTTGCGCCGAGGAGGGCAGTTCACCTTGGGCAGTCCAAGAACTCTCGATTTAGTCCTGTGAGAAGACTAAGTGGCCGCCGTCAATTAGAGCAGTGTGTTAGCTGCTGATGTATGCAGTATTGTATGGATCGACGTACCCGGGATTGGCCAGTAAGAGTTACCAGACGACAGTGGTGCGTCTGTTGAGAAGTGTTGCTAGTGAGCGACTAGAGATGCCAGGGTGCTAGCTATCCCTGTATGTGACTACTTGAGACCCTGTCAGTGTGTTGCTGAAACCCTCTGCCAGTGGAGAGCGGAGGCGGGGTATTGGCACATCGTGAAGATACGGTGTGTGTGGACTGGCCCATAATGCAGGTGAACTCGCCGGTGTTTGCCATTAAGTGTGGACGACGTGTACCTGGAAAGTGGATTCACCGAGATTGATGAACACAGCTAATGTATTGTGTCCTGCGTGAAAGAGACACTATTATAAATGTGTGTAGTAATACTTTAATATAAAATATATATAGTGGTGAAGGTGTTAATATATTGGTGAAGGTGCCAGAGTATATTGTTTATCATATTTATATTATATTTTATGTATATTGGCCGTAACAGATTGTTTTCCAACAAAATATTACGAGACAGGGTTATTATAATATAATTATGGGTAAATAACAAATCCCTGTCATTGGTCCTGGAGGCGCCGGAACATCACCCCTTTTACCGGTTCTGGGGGCGCCTTGATCTCCCCCTTTTACTGGTCCTAGGGGAGCCGAGGTCCCGCTTTCATTGGTCCTGGGGGGCGCCAAGACATTCCCCTTTATTGGTCCTGGGGGGCGCCAAGACATCCTCCTTTATTGGTCTTGGGAGGCGCCAAGTATACTTTTATTTTGCCTTGTCGATTCCACCGAGTATTTTGTAAGTTGTGATCATGTCCCTCCTGCTGGTGCCTTACTTCGATGATGGGAACTTCAGTTTCATTAATCTTCTCTTGTATGTTAATTCCTAAAACTCGCCTACCTGCTTGGTATTTTGGGGATAGGAGGGGGAGGGGGCGCGGCTTCGTGCTAGAGCTGCATAATATAAAGAGTCTGACGTTCGTGGTGTTCAGTTTTATAATTTCAAAAGTTCAGACTTCGAAGGTAGATATTGATAGAGTTAGACTTGACGTGAGCACTTGGTGGTCAATGATGGTGCTGGTCTTTTAAGGTAGTTGCAATTTATGTGAATGTTTTCTCTTCCGGATGGTAGGACGGTAGAGCGACGGTCTCGCTTCATGCAAGTCGGCGTTCAATCCCCGACCGTCCAAGTGGTTGGGCGCCATTCCTTCCCCCCGTCCCATCCCAAATCCTTATCCTGACTTCCTTCCCAGTGCTATATACTCGTAATGGTTTGGCGCTTTCCCCTGAAAACTCCCTCCCTCCTCCGGATGACTCCCTCCTCCGTGATGCTGGGACACACGTCACGGTGAAGCGTCAGTGTTGACACTGAGACAAGAAGGCATGAGTGTTGTCTCATTGAGTTAAGACACACTCAACACTCCTCCAATATTCCTGAGTGTCTGAGGTAGTTACTGAGCTCAGAGTGTCTCATACCATTTGTTCTGAAATCATTTATTACAGAACAATCACGGACATAGTCTTGGGGAATGTGTCCTAATTGGCTTATATTATAAATCGTTATCTCCTGCTTTCTTTCCTTTGAGTGTCAGTGACTGCTCTTCCGCCATATCTAATTTCCTGAAAAGTATTCGTTTTACAAGAAATAGTGGATTATCTGGGCCAAAATTGTGCAGAACATATATTGAAATAATAAAAACTGGCCTGACTTCAATGTACCCAAAAGTTAAAAAAACAAAAAACGGCATACTAAGTACATTAGAGAAAAATTCATCGTTTGGGAGATAATTAGGAGAGGGAAATGTAAGAGCGGTAACTAGTGTATTAATATACTAACGGTTCACTTCATTAATGTATTATGTCTTATCTAGTATTATAACTGGCTATAGGGAGCACGGGGCTGCTTCCCTGGCTGGCTGAGAGTGTGTGGGGGTCGATGGTCTCAGCCAAGGGTACCTGAGGCAGGAGCAGGGGAGGTCCTCTCACTTTCTCACTCTCTCGGGCTAAGAATACAAGCGGGGGCTTAGTTGACTGTGTTGGGAGCTGAGTGTGTGTCTCTACTGCCTGCTGTGTTTGGTCAACGTTTACCGCCACGTTTCTCCGTTTCTTTCTCTCTCTCTCTCTCTCTCTCTCTCTCTCTCTCTCTCTCTCTCTCTCTCTCTCTCTCTCTCTCTCTCTCTCTCTCTCTCTCTCTCTCTCTCTCTCTGTCTCTCTCTCTCTCTCTAGCGACCCACCTGCTGCAAAGGTGTCGCGGTCGGGGGACCCACCTGCAGCAGAGACCTCTTGACTGTCCGCGGGCAGTTCGGGACCAGCCGCTTCAGGACTACTGAGGTCCAAGACAACGTCATCTTCCTCGGGATGGGAATTTGTTGAGTCGTCCCCTGCAGGGCTGCTGGCCTTGACGGGGTCGTCTTCTGTCCGGAGAAGGTCGCGAACGACGGCATCCTCTGCAGGGTCGGGTTTTGCCGGTTCCTGGAGGAGGTCGAAGGTGATGTCACCTTGCTCCTGCTGCTGTCCTTTGGTCGAGGTTCTCGCTGTTGCTGCTAGGACCAGCAGTAGCGCTGCTGTGTACTGTTAATGAGGGGAAAAAGAGTGACACGATTATTACACGCTATAAGCGGGTAGAGAGAGAGAGAGAGACTGAGAGAGAGAGAGAGAGAGAGAGAGAGAGAAGGGAAGTGAACTGTCAGGGGGAAAGCGCTAACCCATTACGACTATATATCACTGGAAAGGGGTCAGGATAAGGATTTGGGATGGGACGGGGGGGGGGGGTGAAGGAATGGTGCCCAATCACTTGGACGCTAGGGGACTGAAACCCCAATCTGCATGAAGGGTGACCGTCGCTCTACCGTCCAGCCCAATGGAAGGGGGAGGGGGGGGGGAATGAATGACCTGAGTGCAGCCGGGTACCAAGTCTAAATAATTTTATTTTTATTTATATAAACAACAGTTCTTAAATGCTTGCACAGCCACCAGCACGCATAGCGATTCAGGCAGGTCCTTAATCTTAATTTCTCCCTGGAATACGACCCGCCAAATCGTTTATCAACCAGATATCCATTCACTGCTGGGTGAACAGAGGCGTACAGTTAAGGATTGGCGCCTAGTCAATCCTCCCCGGCCAGGACACGAACCCAGGCCAAATAGGGTGAGTGTGTTACCACTGCGCCACAGGGACTGCAGAACTAGAAATAAATGGAAATATCTATTCCAGGTTGGAGAGAAGGGGAGGAGGGAGAAAATAGAAAATGGGGGAGATGAGAGGGAAGGAAGAGTAATAGGAGAGGGGAGAAGGGGGGGATGTGGAAGGGGGGATGAAGGGATATGTGGATTAGGGGGGGGGGAAGAGCCATATTTGAATATTTCATATCATAACATATAATTTGCAAAATTACCAGCAATTTTTAATACTTTCAAATGTTTGTTGGTCCCAGAAATAATAACCAGACGCGAAAATCAATTTTGTTTACAGCCGTTATCGCTGCCCTCATATGACGTCATCACGCATGCGCACCCCGCACGAGGCGCGGGGAGAAAGCGCGCCCGTCACCTTATAAACAACTCGAGCACATGTTCTTATGTCAAACAACATGTCATTTGTAAAATTATCTCATAATTCTACCTGTCAAATTATTTTTTCCCCCGAGATTTTTGAACCGAGCCCAAATGTTTTATTATTAATATCGTTGTTTTTGTAAATGAATGACGTCATCACGCATGCGCGCCACGCACTATTGGGACCTAACCACAGAGATCTCTATAACTAGAGTGGGTATAATGCCACCAAGTATAATGGCTCGGCTGACGTCTTTTGGGCTCCATATTGAAATTCCGGCATATTGCTCCAGGAGTGTGTAAAAATAATACTTGTATGCATCACTGGCCTCTTCAAGAAACACTATGGACATGAATAATATTTTGAATTGTATAACGAATGAATTATACTGTTTCAATTACACAAGTTAAATAACGTTTTTCGCAAATTACAGATAAAATAAGCAAATATTAATTGGAAAATACACACACACACACACACACACATACACATACACACACACACACACACACACACACACACACACACACACACACACACACACACACACACACACACACACACACACATTTTTGCTCAGAAATATGCAGTTGATGCATATAGTGAATTTTCCCTCATTGAGCTATAAACTAATTTATGAAAACCCAAGTGTCGCAGTCAACCCTGGAAACACAAACCGAAACTATCTCTATTTTCCGCTTGTTACAACTTGTAATAAAGTTGTTACATCTTGGCTTAACGTGTTTATGACGTATTAGAACGTTGTTACAACTTGCTATATTGGTTGTTATAACTGGTTAGGAAGTGTTAAAACTTGTTGGAACGTTGCACCAACGTCGTAGTTTCGGTGTGTGTTTGGCGGGAATGGTTCTGTAATGGACTTGGAGAAGGAGCTGGCAGATGAGAACGTTGGAGGAGGGGGGGGGGGATGGTGCCCAACCTCATGGATTATCGGGGATCGAACGCCTACGCTGCAAGAAGCGAGAATATCGCTCTATATATATACCGACCAGTCCAAGTGAATGGGTTTCACTAGACTGTTGGCGGGTCACCGGTGTTAGTTCACTATGTTGAGCGTTCCTCAAGTTTTTTCAACAGGGATTAAGTTTTGCATTTTTTTATTAATATTATGTATGATTTAATTATATTTATATATTATTGGAGGGAAAGGAAAGATATTGGCCTCTTGTTAAATTCATTATTGATTGAAATATTGTTAGATCGAATATTATAACATAGAAAGATAACTTTCTAATGTTTCTAACTCTGAACGATTTTGTGATATCATGAAGGTGGCAGCGGCACTCGATCCCCCTGATGTGGTGGCACTCGATCACCTGGAGTGGTAAGTGGCACTCTCGATCACCTGGAGTGACAGCAGCCTCTCACTCACCTGGAGTGGTAAGTGGCACTCGATCGCTGGAACTTGGCTGACCGGACAGTGTCGCACATGATCTCGGTGGAGTAGACCACAAGACAGGTTCCGTCAGGTTGTTGTTTTAGATTCAGCTACTTGGAACAAAAAGTTCCAAGTAGCACGGGCTATGGTGAGCCCGTAGTGGACTTACCTGGCACAGGAGCGGGTTTCGTGAGGTGTGCTCCGGCGTGTTTAATGAAACACGTCGGAGGCATTGTTGCAGCGGTGTTTGAGGGTAGTTGTTGCAGGGGTGTTTAGGGTGGTAATTCCAGGGGTGACAGAGGACGTAAAGACCGCTTCTCTGGTGTAAACACGACCTGGAACCTCTGGCAAGTGTTGACAAGCGGGGTCGTCACGACACTATCATGGAACATGGTCATTACTGTGCCAGCGTCCCTCCTGGCCTCACCACGGGCCCTCCTCGTCCGCCCCGGACACCACCTCCCTCCACCGCTCGAAAGTCCTTCATCACACTGGACTCCACCTCGTCCTCAATCTCGAACCCTACCTCGGACGCCACTTCGGACTCCATGCAACAATGGTAAGCAAATTCTTTCTTGTGTGATATATTTGATCGAGGGTACCGAGGGTCCAAGAGTACTCTCGGACCCAAAAATGTTCACGTCTTGTACTAACAATTTTATAATCCGAGAAAAAAGTCAAATCTCAAACTTTAAGATTCCTAGGCTTGGTATAACAAAATATATATATGTTATTTATGCATACACACACACACACACACACACATATATATATATATATATATATATATATATATATATATATATATATATATATATATATATATATATATATATATATATATATATATATATAGGAATTGGGGGACAAATTGATCAGCGCTACAAAAGACCAGAGAGCAAAAAGTTTCTTGTTCCAGCGCCTCAGTGTTGCGATTCAGAGGGGAAATGCCTGTTGCGTCTTGGGCACTAGTCCAACTTCAGAGGAATTCGAAGAAGTGTTTGACTTGCAACAATGATCGAACCCGTCTGTGACATTCATCAATGTTTCCCATTGTTGTGTTTTTCAAGAGATCCATAACCTTTAATCACCTTTTTGCATTATTATTTTTGTATCAACCCATGTATATCTTGTAACCATCAAATGCATAATAAAGCACAAAAAATAAAAAAGGAAGGGGGTGGTAGGAGAAAAGCACACAGAAACTGTATTGGAGGGGATCTAAACATTCCCTCTAATGCGTTATGCGTGGTTTCCTCCGAGGCTATGGGTCCCCCTTCTTCCAGCTAGAGGTGGTACTCTTTTATATTTATATATATATATATATATATATATATATATATATATATATATATATATATATATATATATATATATATATGTGCTATATTAGACATAAGACAACGAGTATAAGTCCTAGTATTGCTTGGACAGGTTAAGTTAGGTTAGGGTAGATTTCTTAATTCCTTTTCCTATGTAAGAGAATGCTATTTGGACTAATTCAATTATACCAAACGTGAGCCCTGGGGGTCCAACACCCCATACTGATATGCTGGGCCAAATAGTTGCTATAAGTACTATAATTTTAGGTGCATGAGTTGAATTTATATACATCGGATGAATCGTATTAATAAAATGTTACTCGTCCAGAGCACATGGATCAGACAAGAAAGAATTTGCTGACAGGTTGCAGGAGGGAGTCCTCCAAATGGCTTAGTTTTTGTACATTTTCATTTAAAACAAGATTTACACGTTATCCATATGCTAAAAGTGCTATGAGAATTTCATGTTTATTTACGAATAACTTGTTAACAATTGTAAGTTGATTAAACATCAATATAAGCAGGAAATATGTAGATACAGAGGGCAACATAATTCTCAAACTAACACAGTTTTGGTGTTTGTAAAGTACACGTGGAAGACAAGGAGTCTCGAGCTATATAAATGTCTGGAATTTGGCAAGGTGTTCCCCGCCTCCCGGTGTATGTATACTGTGAGTTTACGTTTGTCTTGGTTTATATTGAGTACTAAAGTATACCTAATGACTGGTCAATAAACTATTCTGGTGGCCTTAATAGCCCTCAGCGATTGATAGGGGCTTAAGCCCAATACTAAACCAAACCATTTGGTGATACACTGAAAGGTGTACCCTGCGCTCTCGGTGTATCTACACCGAGAGTGGACTATGTTTAAGACTCAAGAAATCTTGCTGGTAGGTCAGTAAGCAAGTGTAAGGTCTAATAACCCTCTAGAGGTCAATAGGCCTCAAGTCCAACACCAGACCGAGCCACTGGACGACCAGACATACACATCACCAGGCTACCAGGGTCGTCTTCCTCACATTCTTCGAATACTTCACTACTTTGCCTTTCTAAACTCCATTTTTTTTAATCTCTGAATACGATCAACTACGACACACAACACCCGAGTGACAGTGAATACGAGTGACACACTTAGAGCACACGAGTGATACAGCACACACGAATGACACACACTAAGCACACGAAGGACACAGTACACAGGAGTGACGCACTTAGACCACACGAGAGAGACAGATACAGCGCACACGAATGAAGAAGGTCTGAACGTACCGGAGCCCAGGAGAACATATCCCCCCAACACCGACGGTCGGACAGTACCACAATGCTGGCAGTACGAGGTGCAGGCTGCCAGTGACTTCCTCCCCAGAGCACACACACACACACACACACACACACACACAC
>NC_091188.1:2797680-2807680 GCF_040958095.1 Procambarus clarkii | reverse complement strand
TGTATACGAGTCGCTGCCACAGCCTGTGACAATATTACCATGGACGTTAAATATTTAATTTTACGTATATAAAATCAGTAATAACAGTTGAGACTTATTGTAAGATATTATCATGACATGCGTATTTCTACCCCGTTAACGGGTGAAATATTGAGAGGAATGGCAGGAAATTCAATTATCCTTCCATTCCAAATGGCATACAGTCGGATGACAATGGTCGTTCTTTCATTCAGCACTGCAATCTGTACGACATTAATAACAGGGAGCAAGTCATTAGTTCAGTGGTGTTCAAACAGCTTCCCGCTGCTAGATCTCATTCAGAGCTCCGCTGCCAGACCTGATACAGCGTTGACCTGTCAGACCTTAATACAATACCCTGCTGTCAGATCTTAATACAATACCCTGCTGTCAGACCTTAATACAATACCCTGCTGTCAGACCTCAGTATAATGCTCTGCTGTCAGACCTTAATACAATACCCTGCTGTCAGCTCTTAATACAATACCCTGCTGTCAGACCTCAATACAATACTTCACTGCCAGACCTGACATTCAGCGCGCCCCATGTCAGACCTCTCCGGACATTCTTGCTCAGTTCAAAATACTATCCAACACTTTTTTGGCCATTGGTCTCTTTCAGCGTGTTTTATTAACTTGTTTTTGTGTTTCTGGGATCTGGAATGTAATTTGTGGTTGCTGAACAGTCTGTGTGTGTGTGTGTGTGTGTGTGTGTGTGTGTGTGTGTGTGTGTGTGTGTGTGTGTGTGTGTGTGTGTGTGTGTGTGTTCATCAGCACTTTGAACGTGTATCACGTACACAGAGTATCATGAACCGCTTGAGCTCAAGGGTGTCTCCATTTGCGATGTGAGGCAATTGTTCATTTCCAGGAAGTGGCATTTCTGGCCGAGCTGAACAACAATTTGGCGCATTTACTGCGGATTTCTGTAAGCTTCATGAGGCTATCCATGCTTTGTTTAATATCTATATATTAACTGCAGTTCCTATAGTTCCTATGGCATTATATTTTATGGCTTATTACTGGCTTTCATATTTCCTGTTTACGTTCGTGTTTGTGTTTATAAAGCAACGTGTGTTCTCGAGCTCGGCTTGGTTGCTTCCTCGTTGTCACGCAATGAATTATTTGTCTCCTGGACAATTTAGAGACTCCCTTGAAGTGACTTAAAGCTCTTGGATGAGTTCAAAATGAACAAGATCTTGGAGTAGTCGTTGCTCCAAACTTTCGCCGCAGAAATTCATCAACAGGGTAAATGATTAGCTGTAGGGAGCCGGTCGGCCGAGCGGACAGCACGCTGGACATGTGATCCTGTGGTCCTGGGTTCGATCCCAGGCGCCGGCGAGAAACAATGGGCAGAGTTTCTTTCACCCCTATGCCCTTGTTACCTAGGAGTAAAATAGGTACCTGGGTGTTAGTCAGCTGTCACGGGCTGTTTCCTGGGGGTGGAGGCCTGGTCGAGGACCGGGCCGCGGGGACACTAAAAAGCCCCGAAATCATCTCAAGATAACCTCAAGATAAGGTATCTCGTGGCTTCTATAATGTACGTATGATGTATGGATAGAACTGCAACAGTTACCACTGTGTGAGCTGTATTTATCGTGTAAACATCGTGTTAAAAAAGACCTTGAGGACTGAGCCACAAGGACGAACTAGGGGACCCCTAGGAAATGTATATGTTTATCTCTCAGAATGTTCGGCAATATGTTTATTGTTTGTGTTGTGTGTCTATATATGTATTAACACGATGTACTGAACGGGGTGAGAATAGCTTGAGCTACCTCATCCCTGTGTGGGTATTTTACCTCAATAAACTTATTTCTATTTCAATTTCAAGGGACCCCTGACCTCCTCACCCTCAGAAGAAGAAGAGACGTGACTTCAACACTGACATGTTTCTTAGATGCATTGAAAAAGTTCACTAAAACGAAATGCTTATCATAAACATGACTACCACGAGAGGACAAAGGAAGACACTAGGCACATAAAGCAATAGGTAGGCTAAAGAGCACTTCCTTTAATGCAATAATAGTAGTAAGCAGGTAGAATAAACATATGAAAATATATAACTGGAACTTACTCCATTGCAATGGTCTGCAACCATTGCAATAGGTGACTGACAAGCGGAGTCTTGGGTGGGGCTTTAGGGCTTTAGCTATTATTTAGGTTATTGGGCTTTAGCTCGTCCAATAAGCATATACAGGCGAGTACATAACCCTCTAATGAAATTAAAGTCTGCAAGCGCTAAAGCAGCTAATGAAATATCCGTTCCAATATTGCGACCCATTTTTAATATTTTTTTCCGGGCCAACCTTTCTCAATTACGAGGCCATACTGTAACCTGAAAACCCTAGCAAAATGAGCGTAATAAAATTCCGCCAACAACATTGCACGCGTTGCAAGCCTTGATGTTGTGTTTCTAGACCAGTTTACTCCTCTGATTTACAACTCCGTAAAAAAAATCCACCTTTTAGCCTAGCCAGAAACATCCCGCCTAACCTATCGAATCCGGTACATAGAAAACGTAAGATATTTTTGAACAGGTACTTTTCTAAATATAGGTTGCATGTGTAACGTTGTTTGCAACCTACGTACAAAACGCGACCTATTAGTTGATGGGACGTTTTTGGCCGCCCAGTGCTTTCAGCATTAATTCAGCGTGGCCAGCCAGGATTCACGTCATGAATCATGAATGAATCATGATTCATACATGTACCTCCTCAGCATGAGCCGTTGTTCCTAGCTACAAAACATTGTTCATGAATCTCAGCCCAGAATCATGGTTTCCGTCCATGATTCAGTGTTTTCGGACATCATTTCAGTCTTCAAACTGCCGAATCAGTGTTCATAAGCCATTGTTCCACGCCCCCCCCCCCGCTGTGATCAGTGTTGCGTTAATGATTCGGTGTTCCGAATCATTAACATTCATCAATCATTAATCATTCCCAACTATGATTGTATTTCTTCAGCCGTTATTCACTTCTACCATACAGGCATTCGTTTTCTGTACCATGAGTCTGTAATCTAAACCATGAGTCATTACTTTAATGCATGATTCAGTTCCCTGATTCATGAATCAGTACTCAGCACCATAACTCTGAATTCCGAGCCATGAGTTAGTACTCTGAGTACTTTAATAGTCCTCTGCGTACCCGGTTTAGTATTCTGAGCCACGATTTAGTACTCCGATCTACGATTCAAAGCTAAAAGCGAGAATTCTTTTGCCCAAACAAACTTTTATGGAATGATATTGAGCCCCAAATGTTCAGTGAAAGAGCGAACTGTTTGATGAGGTTTTTATTTAGCTGGTTAAAGACGTTGTATTGATAAATACTTTTTTTGTAGTGCCTGGGGCCTCTTTTTTTATTATGAGAAATTGATGATAAGTGATGATAAGTGATGAGTAGTACTGAGAGTAATTTAAATGCTCAGTGCTACTTTTGCCTCTTGATAGCTGATAGCAACAGTTATCAGCAATAATTTAGTTTAATAATTCTAATAATGATAATTTAATAATCAGAAACAGTTTAATAATTCTCAGGAGTGAAATATATAAGTTAAATGAAGACTTCGGAGTATTTGCTTTATTGGTATTGGCTTTATTTATTACTTATACTGTCCGTTGATGTATTGGTCTTTTGTTCCATTGGTCGGCTGGTGATTTTGTCCGTTGATGCATTGGTCTTTTGTTCCATTGGTCGGCTGGTGATTTTGTCCGTTGATGTATTGGTCTTTTGTTCCATTGGTCGGCTGGTGATTTTGTCCGTTGATGCATTGGTCTTTTGTTCCATTGGTCGGCTGGTGATTTTGTCCGTTGATGTATTGGTCTTTTGTTCCATTGGTCGGCTGCTGATTTTGTCCGTTGATGTATTGGTCTTTTGTTCCATTGGTCGGCTGCTGATTTTGTCCGTTGATTCATTGGTCTTTTGTTCCATTGGTCGGCTGCTGATTTTGTCCGTTGATGTATTGGTCTTTTGTTCCATTGGTCGGCTGCTGATTTTGTCCGTTGATGTATTGGTCTTTTGTTCCATTGGTCGGCTGCTGATTTTGTCCGTTGATGTATTGGTCTTTTGTTCCATTGGTCAGCTGCTCATAGTCTCAGATTTATGAGACGGGAGACCATCATGCTTTTTTATATTAATTTGAGCTTATCATTTACTGTCTTTTTGCATCTTATCACCTTATATGTCTAACCCGCCAGGGATGAGATGCTCTGGCCACGAGTAATGGCATATTTGACTCATTCACTCACCTGAGGTAGCAGCTAGGCCTTTTATCACAAAAGATGAGGCTTTCCTAAATTTGTATTCTGTTCAAGGACAACTGCAACCCGTCCTCTGATCTAGTACATTTTGTACGTTTTGGTCCCCCAAATGTTCACAAATGCGTTGCTTAAAGTATAGTGAGGAACGGTACCTTCCACTGACTGAACATTACACCTCGAGCACTTAACTAGAAAGACTGCTTACCTAATTTCTACTCCTTCCCCCCCCCCACCCCAAACCCAATGAGCTCTGTATCTTAACCCTGTTATAATCCAGCTGTTATTATAACAGGATTACAGCAGGGTCCCCCCTCTCCAGCGCCGTGGAGAGGGGGGACCTGCTGCCTGGGTAACAGCTTCTCCCCCGAATCAACCTACCTTGGCTTTGCGCCCTGGGTGAGGCCACTCCAGACCAGGCCGACATCAGAGCCCAACTCCATAGTCTCCTGAGACTGATGGATGCCTACTACTACTACTAATCCTGCTGCCATTCCTTCTACAGCTCCCGGGCACCAGATAAGGGTAGAGGTTTAACTACGTGTCCTCCCTCAAAGCACCGCTCCACTAAAACACACACACACACACACACACACACACACACACACACACACACACACACACACACACACACACACACACACACACACAAAAACAAAAAACACTGAAGGCATATCTGGAGCGACTTCGACTGTTAATGACTCAACAAGGGAGACAGCTGTTCGAGACGAATTGCTGTTAGCTTGCTTCGTGGGACCCTTGTGAGGACTGCCGGAGCGGAGAGAGAAAAGGGTGAGGGAGGGGGTGTTGATGGTGGGGAAGGGGGGGTGTATAGGGGATAACGATGAGGGATGGGGAGGGAGGGGTATGGGAAGCCAGGAGAGGGGAGACGAACGTGGATGGGGGTGACATGGGCTCCGGCAATTCTTGACATGGTTGCCACAGCTCTTTTTCATCGTCTGCGAAAAACTGGCGCAATTATCGCCGGCAACTCTTGACACAGCCGCCGGCAACTCTTGACACGGATGCCGGCAACTCTTGACACGGCCGCCGGCAACTCTTGACACGGCTGCCGGCAACTCTTGACACGGCTGCCGGCAACTCTTGACACGGCTGCCGGCAACTCTTGACACGGCTGCCGGCAACTCTTGACACGGCTGCCGGCAACTCTTGACACGGCCGCCGGCAACTCTTGACACGGCTGCCGGCAACTCTTGACACGGCTGCCGACAACTCTTGACACGGCCGCCGGCAACTCTTGACACGGCCGCCGGCAACTCTTGACATGGTTGCCACAGCTGGTATATGATCACAACAGCCGACGACAATTTCAATTACACGTTTACCACCGTACTGGCTTTTTGTCCATTATACTCTGTGCCAGCTTTAATATTTTCATCAGTTTTATATATAACAGACTTTTTTTGTAGTTGTGTGTTTATCAATACCATATCCCCCCCCCCCGGGGCTTTGATCACTTTTCTGGCTTTATTATTAGTAACTTTTCTATTATTTGTTCACATTTTAATTTAATTTAAATTTAATTAGTTTTATAATTTAAATATATATATATATATATATATATATATATATATATATATATATATATATATATATATATATATATATATATATATATATATATATAATGTGTGTGTGTTTAAATACACACAATAAGTGTTTAAATATATTTATATGAAAAAGATAAATAAACTGTACGTGTATTATATATAACAGTCGAGATTAATTCATCTGTCTATAACAGATATCTGTTTACCACGTCAGAATAACATAACACAATCTTTTAGTTGTGGGGGGACGTATAATCCCCGAGGAAGGAAAACCCTATTCAATCGCGTAATAGATAATGGCAGTAAATCTGGTGAGAATAATCGGTGGCTGCTGTTAATATGTTGTGCAAAGCTCGCCCGAAGCCTAGTCACGGGAGGAGGCTATGGGCCAGATTCACGAAAGCACTTACGCAAACACTTACGAACCTGTACATCTTTTCTCAATCTTTGGCGGCTTTGTTTACAATTATTAAACTGTTAATGAGCTCCGAAGCACCAGGAGGCTGTTTATAATAATAACAACAGTTGAATGGGAAGTTTCCATGCTTGTAAACTGTTTAATAAATGTAACCAAAGCCGTCAAAGATTGAGGAAAGATGTACACGTTCGTAAGCGTTTGCGTAAGTGCTTTCGTGAATCTGGCCCTATGTGGGCCACCCACCACCTCGCTCCCTCTATACCGTCCAACTCCCTCACTACCTTGTTTCTGCTACTGCTCCTGATGCAGTGGCTCCACCTGCGGGCGTTGTTGCACGTCCTGTAGTAGTTATTGACATCCGCAGTTTCCGTTTTATCGCTGTTTTGGATCGGTTTCAACTATGTACTCAATCTCCATCTTTACCCCGAGACGTGACCTGGTGAGTACGAACATGCCTCTGGCCACATGGGTCCAGTTGACTCCAGTTGTTGTGTTGGTAACGAGATTAATCAATTTATCTCACCGTGATAATATCTTGGTGTCAGAACATGACCATGCCTCTAGGAGCTACCTCCCTCCACCTTTTATTATGATATACCCCCAAACTGAATAAAAAAGAGGGTGAAAAATGTTAAACTGATGATTTCTATAAACATAACTTTTCGTTGCAGACAATAACGTCTGCAACGTTATTGTTAATTAATCACAATAACGTTATTGTTAATCGCAATAACGTGGATGGAAGAAAGCGTTAATGAACCTCTTAGAAAAGCGTGGATTTTCAAGGAAAATTTATGATGACTAAACTAGACATCAGAAAATTAAGAAACTACGACGTTTCGGTCCGTCCTGGACCATTATCAAGTCGTGTAATGGTCCAGGACGGACCGAAACGTCGTCGTTTCTTATTTTTTTATTATATGTGGTTTGTTTTATATGTGGAAGAATCTTTCTTCAAGATTCTGTCCCGTCAACTTACGACTTTTCCAGGCTTGGGTTCCATACGGGTGCTGCGTACTTTAGGGCGAGCCTCGCCATTCTAAAGGCTCCTTTTTAGTTTAATATGGTTATCGAGACAATGGCCAGTTAGGTCAACCTGTCCTCTTATAAATAATTTCGCATTTCGCTCGTATGCGCCCAAAATTGCCGTACTAGAAAATGGAAATTCATTTTCCAAATGAAATGGACCCAAAACAGCAAGTTTTGGGGTCCTCTGGTTGGTTAGGAGAGCAGCAAGTTCTCCTAAGTTTTCAAAACATCATGCAAACTGTTAATTTAAAGTGTCGTCCCCTAACCTAACAGACTATAATCCAGAGGTCCCGAAACAGAAAACGAGACAGCACGTCACTTTCGCGAGCCGCTTCCATTTTCTAGGACGGCAATTTTTAGCCTCATTGCGCATACGAATGAAAAGCGACATTACTTGTAAAAGGACGTTAGGATTAGGAACCTGGGCACCCAGGTTTTTCTCCTCTGATGGGAGAACGTTTCCCATGCTAGACAGTGGACGCTCTGGAGGTCTCTCGAGCGTCCACACACACATATACAGCAATCACACGCATATAAAAACACACACACATACAAAAGAAACACACACACAAACAGATACAAAACCTTTACACACGCGACTGGACCATAAAAGGGGACGTGTGATAGGCAGTTAGATCACCCTACAGAAGAGTTCGATTTATTTTGGAATTGTGGTATGAAATCTGTCGTTTGATATCTGACCGTAGGCGCGCGCGGGTGTGCGTCCGTGCGTGTATGCTCATCTATTTGTATTCACCTATTTGTGCCTACATGATTGAGCTCTTGGACCCCACCGCCTTGCCAGTCGACAATCGTATAATGCAATGACAGCCGCCCCATTTTTCTATCATAGCTAATTTTGAAGCTATGAATGAATTCGTCGCTTATACAACATGCTCAATAAGTTCATTCTATTTTTCAATTGCACTTTCTGAATAAAAAATTGTAACTGCTCTTTAGCTCATCTGTTATTCAATCTATCATCCGGGGGCGGATGATAGATTGTTCAGTTGTTTCAGTTGAAACAACTGAACTATACCGGATATATGACCGGATATAAACAGAAGCAGCTTTTTTTTTACTAAGGTCTTTTCCGACCTGCTTTTATGGAGTTCATTTAGGTAGATCTGTTTATTAACATCTTTTTGAAGGGCTTTTTGTTGAGTTACTTTAGGAAGGTTCTTTCATTTAAGTTTGTTTGTATAAAATACTTTTTATTCAGTTCCTCCTCAGAAGCCCTTTTTTAGGAACTCATATATTGAAGTTCCTCTTTTTAGGAAGAAGCCAAAATATAGGCTTGGGATAAGGTATCTCCTGACACAGTTGATAAGCTCATTGCATATTTAATTAATATCGTTTACAAAATTGTTTATTAAAGCATTATTTTGCAAGTCACATAAAACAAAATATATTCTATTTTCCTATGCAATATATATAGTGTTAATTCAACCCTGATTCATTAATAACTCCCAGGCTGTTATGTTGGGAAATAAATTGTTTCAATGCATAATAAATGAAAATGAAAAAATCCGAGATTTAGGGGGTTCCAAATGCACGGTAAATGAGGGTTTATATGTATATTCTCTCGTGCCATTTGAAAGGGAATATACCACGAACAAAATGGACTGTGAACAGTAGGGTGTAGCTGAGGGCTTGTGTTAATGTGTGTGTGTGTGTGTGTGTGTGTGCGTGTGCGTGTGCGTGTGTGTGTGTGTGTGTGTGTGTGTGTGTGTGTGTGTGTATACTCACTTATTTGTGCTTGCTGGGGTTGAGCTTTGGCTCTTTGGTCCCGCCTCTCAACTGTCAAACAACTGATGTACAGATTCCTGAGCCTACTGGGCTCTATCATATTTACATTTGAAACTGTGTATGGAGTCAGCCTCCACCACATCACTGCCTAGTGCATTCCATCCGTTAACTACTCTGACACTGAAAAAGTTCCTTCTAACGTCTCTGTGGCTCATGTGGGTACTCAGTTTCCACCTGTGTCCCCTTGTACGCGTCCCATCAGTGTTGAATAGTTTATCCTTGTTTACCCGGTCGATTCCTCTGAGGATTTTGTAGGTTGTGATCATGTCTCCCCTTACTCTTCTGTCTTCCAGTGTCGTAAGGTGCATTTCCCGCAGCCTTTCCTCGTAACTCATGCCTCTTAGTTCTGGGACTAGTCTAGTGGCATACCTTTGGACTTTTTCCAGCTTCGTCTTGTGCTTGACAAGATACGGGCTCCATGCTGGGGCCGCATACTTCAGGATTGGTCTTACATATGTGGTGTACAAGATTCTGAATGATTCCTTACACAGGTTCCTGAACGCTGTTCTGATGTTAGCCAGCCTCGCATATGCCGCAGACGTTATTCTTTTTATGTGGGCTTCAGGAGACAGGTTTGGTGTGATATCAACTCCTTGATCTTTCTCTCTGTCCGTTTCATTAAGTACTTCATCTCCTATTCTGTATCCTGTGTCTGGCCTCCTGTTTCCACTGTCTAATTTCATTACTTTGCATTTACTCGGGTTGAACTTCAACAGCCATTTGTTGGACCATTCACTCAGTATGTCTAGGTCATCTTGTAGCCTCCTACTATCGTCCTCAGTTTCAATTATCCTCATAATTTTTGCATCATCGGCAAACATTGAGAGAAACGATTCTATACCTATTGTGTGTGTGTCTATGTATTGTCTATTGTGTGTGTGTGTGTGTGTGTGTAAATGTG
>NC_091188.1:2750821-2797180 GCF_040958095.1 Procambarus clarkii | reverse complement strand
AATTGAGATGTGTTGCTTTATTTAAATGTGGACCAGAATGCAGTTCTTAACAGCAAATTAACTTCTATACAGGATGTTTCTGCTTCGGTTATGTTCCATTTTATCGTTTGCCCTTCACTTGCAATTGAATGTGATTCCATGATTTTGTACAAAGTTGTGCACATTAAATATTTAACTGGTGATAGGAATTTTGCAAATGTGTTTAATAGTTTTGTAACTATTTGTTCAGAAGAAGAAAGCAATGTAAATAGATGTGTATTGCATTAAAATGTTGTGGAATGGTTGAGATAAATGCAGAGTTTGGTGTGATGTATTTATAGACCTCTACTCCTATCATACCCTGTTTCTTAGCCCTTCATCATCCCTTCCACCCCCCCCATCTCTCTCTCTCTCTCTCTCTCTCTCTCTCTCTCTCTCTCTCTCTCTCTCTCTCTCTCTCTCTCTCTCTCTCTCTCTCTCTCTCTCTCTCTCACTCTCTCTATCTCTCTCTCTCTCAATCTCTATATGTCTCCACATTTCTAAGTCATGAGACAGCATTGACTTTAACGTAATTACTCAGTGATGGGAAGTGATGAGTACCTAATTTTTCACTCTGGCTTTCTTGCATTTTTTTTTTTAAGAAATCACTCCAATGCTATATTTAGATAAGATATTTGCAAGAATTTTATTGGAATGAAAGAAAAGGTGACAGCAAGGGTAATGTGGCCAGTGAGTGGAGTCAGTGTGTGTTGGAGTAGCTGGTGATGGCTGGTCTAGGATGCTTTAGTCATGTGTGGGAAATAGTGCTATACTTGGTTAATGCCAGTAATCCGACGTAGATAGAGTGGTAGACGGTTGGTTAAGTGGGATGGTGGTGGAGGCCAAAGGTCAGTACTGTAGTTTCAAAGCATTATACGACAAAGAGTACTGGGAAGACGGGACACTATGAGCGTAACTCTCATCCTGTAACTACACTTAGAAAATTACACACACACACACACACACACATACATACATACATACATACATACATACATACATACATACATACATACATACATACATACATACACACACACACACACACACACACACACACACACACACACACTCACACACACACACACATACATCCATCCATTAGGCTTTAACCCTGGAAACACAGTTGAATATGGTGGTCCTGTATTGCAAGGGAGAAAACATCAAAAGCAACAAATTCGTTCATGGCATAAAACCTGATATTAGTAATACCACAAATCATAATCTCATTAACACGTAACTATAACTGGTAACTGGACCAATGGGTTTTCGAGGTAACAGACAAATAGTTATCATTCACTTGAACTTTAATCGCTCAGAAAAATGACTGACACGGGTTATGCAATGTTAAGGTTGCAAGTATTGACGTAAACTATTTCAATTATCATACCAGAGTGCTGCCAAAAAATATATGTGAGGCACCAGATGGAATTACTGACTTTAATAACATTTCGATGTGTGAGAGGACGTAACTAGTATTCAGTTAATTGGAAAAGTTTAATGAGATGTTATCTAACTGCCGTATTTAAGGGTGTTTTAGCATGATATGAGGGCTGTCTATGATAACTTAAGTGATCAGATCTGTATTTTGTAAGTGAGAAATGCTTCTGATAGGTTCTTACAAATGTGTGTTAAATTCTTACTATAGATGCAAATTTTGTTTATTAAGATGTACTTCCTTATGTACCATTTTTGTACATTTGAGTTTGCTAGTGAAATAGTTTATTTTTTTTTTTTTTTGCAATTGTTGCTTTGAATAGAGCATGTGTTAAACTGCTCCTGTGGTCGGTTCAATCAGACTGTTACTGGCGATGTCTGTATCAACGGTGGGAGGAAGAGTCACAAGTCTTTCGTGGTTGATTTCGCTTCTGAGTTTCGTTTGTCTGTCTGTCTGTCTGTCTGTCTGTCTGTCTGTCTGTCTGTCTGTCTGTCTGTCTGTCTCTCTCTCTCTCTCTCTCTCTCTCTCTCTCTCTCTCTCTCTCTCTCTCTCTCTCTACAAACTGAATCAGTAATAAAGTTCTCAAAGTTCTCAAATAGTAAATGTAAATCTGTCTTTCGCGTTGTAAATAATTACTGTGCTTGTGTAAAAAAAAGGGACGGAGAGAGGCTATTTTTTCATGACAATATGTTCTAGTTAATTCACTTGATACCATATCAATTTTTATGTTCTCGTAGTCATATACAAAACAAAACAAAAGCCATGACATTCAAAGGTTTCATACAACAACAAAATTGTATTGTGAGAGTTGTAGCAGGATCAGGATGTATTTTATATGTTGCCATGACGTTTTTCAATACTTATGGAAACATCATTGCCCAGTTTAGGTTCCAATGCTGTTGCATGTTTAATCCCTTATCGGTGTACTGTTTTCAAGGAAAAGAAAGAAGAAAGTACCAAATTACCCCCCCAAAAAAATCATGTTTACATAATATAAAAATGACTTTGCAAAGTAATGACAATTGATAATAAATGAGATCAAAATTTCAAAGTAATATAAATCATTTCACCTTCAGAGTTGTGGATAGAAATGACACAGGATAGGGGAGAGGCTATAGTTATACGAGGCTGCGAGCTTACAAGAATTACTTTGCTGTGCGATATTCATTAAGACCATGACGTCATTAGCTGTATAATTTAACATGATGATTGTGTTAGGATTATGGTATGTGTAGGATTAAGGTTAGGTATGATTATGGTATGTGTAGGATTAAGGTTAGGTATGATTATGGTATGTGTAGGATTAAGGTTAGGTATGATTATGGTATGTGTAGGATTAAGGTTAGGTATGATTATGGTATGTGTAGGATTAAGGTTAGGTATGATTATGGTATGTGTAGGATTAAGGTTAGGTATGATTAGGTTCGTAATATTAAGAGCCGATGCTCATTTGCGTATAAGGTATATAATATTGATATTATATAATTTATACACAAAGTTGTTCGATCTTTAGACATTAGGCTTTTAATGGTGGAGACTCTGTGCTTGGGATACAGTAAGTCAGATGGTGTTAGAGGATACTGGTTAGTTAGTGTGCTCTTGTGGTGTCTTTAATAACCCTGTAGAGGCTCTTAATCCTTCATTACCCGCTAGAGGGTGATAACCCATAAGCCCAACATTGAGCCAAAGTACTGTATTTTACATTTTTACATTCTTGCAAAGCCACTAGCACGCATAGCGTTTCGGGCAGGTTCTTAATTTAACATATCAGGTTAGATGAAAAATCCATTGCAGCAACATTTTGCATCAACATATATCTACAATATATATTAGAGGATTGTGTTATCCACCCTTAATTTCTGTGCTTTAACTGCGTCTGGTCCTCCACTTACAGTTTTGAAGAAAGAACAACTTTAGTTCTGTTAGATTTAATGTAGGCTTGACAAGGTTCCCTGACCTCACGTTCCAGACCTTCCAAATACTGAACATATTGGGCATATTGGAAGATGTTAATCCAGGCCACTTCTGTAAAAGGTGCAAATGTTACACAATATTTCAACCTGAGAAAAATCTAGGAATAATACGGAGGAATTTTGAAAATCCGCCGGCATCCTGTACTCGTGGAGGTCGCTAGATAAATTCAGGGTCACGGTAGTACAGATAGGTTCATTCTCGTCTCACAATCGGCAAACCCGGGTTCGCATCCCGAGTGGGTCAAAAATAGTTGGGAACGTTACCTATCACCTATAATGCATATATTCAAATAGTAGTAAATAGGTTCCCAGGAGTTAGACAATTGCTCTGGATGGTCAGTAATTTGACCTTTAGAGAACCTCCATATTAGCCTAACATATATATAGTACATATGCTGGCTACCTGTCCCCGACAAAATTAATTAAAAAGTAAATTAACCTATTATACAGAAAGGTTTTCTATAACCAGAGTGAAGAAGAAAACGTTCAAAATTATTTCAGGTATAACTTTATTAAATATCAGTCCTGAAATAATTGCAATTTTTTATTTATTTATGTATACAAGCGTTCTTACATTCTTGTAAGAACTCGAATAGTTTTAATTCATTGTGTCGGGGGACAGGCAGCCATGTTATACGTATAGTACATGTTAGACTTATGTCGAGGTATTTCCAGGGTCCAATTACTGCCCCTCCCCAGGATGTGTTTTTGCTGCTAGGTGGACAGGGGCATTAGGTGACAATAAACACACCCAACCATTTTTGTCCCGTCCGGGATTCGAATCCGGAATTCTCGATTGTGAGTCGAGAATGAACCCCACTGTACTCAGCCTCGTCCTCCTAATGTTTCCCAACGTCAAGAAACCAGTCAATCTAAAGTGGTCTCTCCTAACCTACCAGAGGATCCAAAGCAGAAAACGGAACAGTACGTCACTTTCTCCAGCCGCTTCCATTTTCTAGTGCGACAATTGCTGGACTTATGAAACGCATATACGATCGACGTTCTTTGTAGGACAGGTTGCCGTAATACCGGGATCCTTTCTTCTTCACTTGACGGGAACTATTTCAAGTGACAAGATGGGAACAAGAAGTCCTTGGATTTAGTAAAGATTCACGATGAGCTTCACGCCAAGGTCCGTTGCCTTGACCATCATTGATAATGTGGAGACAGCCACATTTAAATTACCCGCCGGCGGGAGCATTTCTTTCCTCAGGTCATACCCAGAGGTGATTGGCTGAGCCCTGCGGCGCCGCCCTGGGAGCGGCATGCCTCCGTCAGTAGACACTCGTGTCACGCCCTTACCACACCTCTCCTGAGCAGCTGCCTTTGACGTGTGTGGGATTACCCGGCAGTATTGGACCTCGACCCTCCTGTTTGTCTACTCCCAGAGCCCTAATATTGCTTCATGCAAGACCCACAAGATGTCAGAACTTAAGGTGAGTCTCATTTTCTTTTGTACCCCTAATTTCTTATGTCTAGTCAGGATGCTGCTAGAAGCAGAGGACTCTGGTGGAGGTCCGTGTAACCATTTTAAAAAAAAGGAACAATAACTGTTGATAGGCTATGCTCGTCCAAAATGCAATTGTCCAAAGACCAAGCTGTCATTTTTTTATACTCGTGATAGAAACTTATATTTTCTCAAGTAAAAATCAATGATCCTATAATTATCTGAATTTACCTGTGGGGCCACCGACTCTAGTGGCCTTCACGAGGACAGGATGCCGGCGGCTTCTCAGTTGTCCCCTCATTATTCCTTTGCATTTTTATCCAAATGAATTTTAAACTGCAGTAATACCTTGTCACTAATTACAACTTCGACGCGTAGGCGATTCCAGTGGTTAATTATCTTATGAGTGAAAAAGCACTGTGGCTTGTTGAGCTTGAAGCTCAACTCTTGTATGCGCTACATTTGACCTTTAAAGGAAGTGGTCTGAGTCATCTTCCAGTTTGTTTAGTATTTTTTAAGGTCTTTATGAGAGGTTGATCAGCCCTGTCGTGTCCGCTTTGTTGTGTTGTTAGCTCCGAGGCTACGAACCGTTCCTGGTATGAAAGTTGACAGTTTTGGAATGATTTTTATCACTGCGCTGAACATTTTCTAAAGCAGATATGTTCCTTTGATTGTGAAATTTCAATGCTAGGATACATGCAGTTGTTCTGTGTATAGTTAAACCTATGGCAGGTTAGGTTAGGTGTTTTGGTTCTAATGATAGTTAAGAGACGCGTTACAAACCAACGTAACCTCAGGGTATGCCGGCCTTTGCTGCAACCCGTCTTCAAGCTCTGTTCATTCCATCCAGCGGCCGACCCCAAAGAAGCATTCATCATGTTTAACATACTGCTCATTCAAAATAGCTGTTTAGGTTCCATTGGCTATTATAGGTATTTGTAGTTCGTGTTTGAATTCGAACAGAGGTCGTCACCGAAGTACTGTTAGAGAAATGTTCGAATGTCATTTTTTGAGAGTCGTGTGTAAAGCGTTTTCATATATAAACAGAGAGTTTGGGTGGCGCATGGAATGAGCGTTGGCCTTTATTGATGAGGACGGGCTGGTAGATGAGGACGGGCTGGTTGATGAGGACGGGCTGGTTGATGAGCACGGGCTGGTTGATGAGCACGGGCTGGTTGATGAAGACGGGCTGGTTGATGAGGACGGCCTGGTTGATGAGAACCATCTGCTATACCGTAACGGACCGTAATGCCACAGTTCATTAAGCGAAGTACAGTTCGACATCAGTCTCAACAGTTGGAATTCGTGTAAAGGGTTTTTTCAATCGTAAACACTAGGCTTTATTGGCGTTGGGAACAACGAGCGCCATTGTTGGCGAGGGAGGGGACGCATTCACACAGCTCTGCTTGGAATACAGAACAGCTCACTCAACACAAAAGGAGTCCCGGTAACACCTTAAACAACCCTTAAGAGATCAGCAGCAGGAGGGACACAATGAAGAACACACACATAATTTTCAGTGAAAAATATGTTACTCTTTATTAAGCGATATATATATATATATATATATATATATATATATATATATATATATATATATATATATATATATATATATATATATATATGCTGATATTATATATATAAATATATTGAATTTTTTCAATACACATGATGTTAGTTTTCGTTTTTAAATATTAAACTGACTCACAGACATCCGTTTATACACACACACACACACACACACACACACACACACACACACACACACACACACACACACACACACACACACACACACACACACACACACACAGAAATATAATCAAGGCTTGGCCCTGTAGTGACGATCGATCCTCTTATACTGGTCCATGTGGTTCAGTATCAGCTGCGAGACGATGAACTGAATTTTGACGCGTTCCTGAGCGCTACAGTTGGAGCAGATCTTCATGGTGTCCACCCAGGCCTTCACATTCCCTGTGGAGACATGATCACGACCTCGTTAATGCTGTCATTAGGAAAATACTTTGAGTTTTAAACCAGAAACCCCCCGTTGGTTTTGTTTTTTTAGTCGTGGACTCTGGCGGCCACATCTTCTTGAGATGATTTCGGGGCTTAGTGAACCCGCGGCCCGGTCCTCGACCTGGCCTCCTTTTTGTTACCACCTCCAGGTGGGGCAGCCCGTAGCAGCTGTCTAACTCCCAGGTACCTATTTACTGCTAGGTAACAGGGGGCATTAAGGCGAAAGAAACATTTTGCCCATTTGTCTCCGCCTCCACCGGGGATCGAACCCGGAACCTCAGGACTACGAAATCGAAGAGCTGTCCACCCAGCTGTCAGGCACATGATGAGAGTCATAACATCAAAATGGAGTCACTTAGCCGGTGCCTCGAGTCATTATATGAACCCTTAACTACCACACCGCCTAAGTGGGTCGTGTGGAAAAAAAAACCACATTCACCAGAGTTAAAAATATATTTCTTATGATAACGTTTAACTAGTATTGTTAGCTCTAATGTACTGGACGCCTGGGTGGAGCTAACAGCTTGAATAAAGCTTTTATCTAACAGTGTTTTCATTAACTTTGTGATTTTTAATTGTGAAATTTAACTAGACAATTGAGAAAGTTTATGCTGTCTATTCCAACATTTGGAAAAAATGATCGACATGAATTGGTTTTAATATATATATATATATATATATATATATATAGAGTATGTTTTGATATATAACTTGGCTTGTTTCAGTTCTTTATCTCTAGACGATTGCCTAAACTTCAGAACGTACACTAAGAATATTATAGTTAAGAATATTGCATCATCAATCAAGCCAACGTGATAAAGAAGCTCTTTATGACGTTAGCAATATGATCCTTATCAAGATCGCTTGATAAAGAAAGCAGTCAGAGCGTTCCAACTTGGCATTGACAGACGAACTTGACCCAAACTTACTGTGCATAGGACGCGCTAACGGCTCACTGCAATCTCCCACCTCAACGACGCAATCGACGATGGCCTTGACCTTCGCCGGGTCGTTCATGATGTCGTTCAGGTCCTTGTGGCTGTAGTTAGCGATCAACTGCACCTCCTTGGGCGACTGTGCTGTTGCCACCGCCACAGCCACACACAGCACGAACACCGACAGCATACTGTAACTGCCGGGTTGGTGAGGCCCCGACCAGGCATACATTAGTTAGATGGCACTGTTGGGTCAGGGCGGAGCTCCGACCCCCGCCGAGCAATGTTAATAGTCTGCTGGCTAATGTACAGTTGTAGATTTTGCCCCCCGGCAGTCAGAGCTTAGCTTCCACATGCTACACACACACACACACACACACACACACACAAGATCAAGAGTCCATGCTGGATCAAGATTTGATCCAAGAGTCAATGCTCGATCCTGCAAGCACATATAGGTGAGTACACACACACACACACACACACACACACACACACACACACACACACACACACACACACACACACAGATAGTAGAAAGAACTTTTTTAGTGTCAGAGTGGTTGACAAATGGAATGCATTAGGAAGTAATGTGGTGGAGGCTGACTCCATACACAGTTTCAAGTGTAGATATGATAGAGCCCAGTTGGCTCAGGAACCTGTACACCTGTTGATTGACGGTTGAGAGGCGGGACCAAAGAGCCAGAGCTCAACCCCCGCAAGCACAACTAGGTGAGCACACACACACACACACACACACACACACACACACACACACACACACAGGGTGACAGTTAGGAAGCACTGAACTACAAGCCCGTGTCCCTAACTTGTATTCCATGCATGCAAGTTGATGGAGAAGATCGCGAGAAAAAAAGCGACTAGCACACCTGGGGAGACGGAATTTTTTAGCACACCACCAACACGGCTTCAGGAAGGATGAAGTGTACCTCAGGTTTAATTGACTTCTAAGACCAGGCGACAAAAAATTAGGCAAGAATTGCAATGTCATACTGTTGCACTGTCACACTTATTGTACTGTCACACTGCTGTACTGTCACACTGTTGTACTGTCACACTGTTGCACTGTTGTACTGTCACACTATTGCACTGTCACACTATTGCACTGTCACACTGTTGCACTGTCACACTATTGCACTGTCACACTATTACACTGTCACACTATTGCACTGCCACACTATTGCACTGTCACACTATTACACTGTCACACTATTGCACTGTCACATTATTGCACTCAGTTTTACACTGTCATACTATTTCACTGTCACACTATTTCACCGTTACACTTATATTGTCGCACTATTACAGTGACATAGTTACACTGCTACACTGCCTACTGTGCCCCAATAAAATCAGGCGAACCAGTTTCACCACTCGCCGTTCCATCTGTGAAATCAGGTGGTGTGTGTTGAGTCAGTATAGCCGTGTAGTATACCGTATATCTCGGTATATGAGGAGGGAGAGCGGGCACATATATGTAAGGGCCAGGGCGACCAGACCCTGGGAGTACCTGGTCGTTTTTCAGGGGGCCAGATTCACGAAGCATTTTCGCAAGCACTTACGAACCTGTACATCTTTTCTCGATCTTTGGCGGCTGTGTTTATATTTATTAAACAACTGATGAGCTGCGAAGCACCAGGAGGCTGTTTATAACAATAACAAACAGTTGATTGGGGAAGTTTTCACTCATGTAAACTGTTTATAATAAATGTAACCAAAGCCGTCAAAGATTGTGGAAAGATGGACACGTTCGTAAGTACTTGCGTAACTGCTTCGTGAATCTGGCCCCAGCTTATCAAGCTGGCTGACAAGCAACTATTTTATATATATATATATATATATATATATATATATATATATATATATATATATATATATATATATATATATATATATATATATATATATATATATATATATCTTATCAACACGCTGTGGAAGAGCTGACCTGTGAGGACAACGCGAGTGAGAGAGAGAGAGGGAGGAGACTGCGAACCACGACCCGCCTTCCCCGACCTTTATATACCCCCGTCTCTGGTCAGGAAGAACGACGCCAGGAAGAAAAACAAAAAAGCATCACCTTGCTTTCCTGAGAACTTGTACTCAAGGGCGCGAGCGTCTCTGATTGCTTTCTTGCAGACGAAATGAAAAAAAGGCATCATCGCGTCAGTCATGCAAGGAGATGTGTGTGTTTGTGTGTGTATGTGTGTTGCAGGTGTGTGAGTTGCTACACCTGTAAACCAGGTTTGGTAAGGTTGTAGGTTCTCAGGCAGACAGGGGGTTTCCATGTACCTCCGAGTGGGACAACTGTCTTTCGCGGTACTCAGGTTGCTTTCTGATGCACTGGAGGGCTCAACGCTCTCCAGTGCATATATATATATATATATATATATATATATATATATATATATATATATATATATATATATATATATATATATATATATATATATATATATATATATATGTATATATATATATATATATATATATATATATATATATATATATATATATATATATATATATATTAGGAAATCATGCAAAATGAGCTGATAATGCAATATTGCAGTGACATCTTGCAATGTTTGTGTCGCTAAACTAACTTTCACAAAGATCAAGTTTAAGTTGCATATTCGCACGCTCTCACACACACACATACACACACACACACACACACACACACACACACACACACACACATACACACACACACACACACACACACACACACACACACACACACACACACACACACACACACACACACAGTGTGTGTGTGTGTGTAGGGGCCTCGTAGCCTGGTGGATAGCGCGCAGGACTCGTAATTCTGTAGCGCGGGTTCGATTCCCGCACGAGGCAGAAACAAATGGGCAAAGTTTCTTTCACCCTAAGTGCCCCTGTTACCTAGCAGTAAATAGGTACCTGGGAGTTAGTCAGCTGTCACGGGCTGCTTCCTGGGGTGTGTGTGTGTGTGGTGTGGAAAAAAAAAAAAAAAAAAAAAAAAAAAAAGAAAAAAAAAAAAAAAAGTAGTTAGTAAAACAGTTGATTGACAGTTGAGAGGCGGGCCGAAAGAGCAAAGCTCAACCCCCGCAAAAACACAACTAGTAAACACAACTAGTAAACACACACACACACACGCACACACACACACACACACACACACACACACACACACACACACACACACACATAAACAGACACCCACATCACTGTTGAGCTAAGTGGTCACTTGGCTGTGAACAATAACTACTCAGTCTCCTGACTGGCTTCCTGAGCACTGTAGTTAGTGAGAAGACGGGTGTGAGCGCTCCTCCTGAGTGCTGCCACACCTGGAGGTTCAGGTGTGGCAGCACACTACCACCACGACACATCTCTCCACTCTACCACCACGACACATCACTGAACATTACCACCACGACACAAGATATCATCAGCGGCATATGCTAGACTGGCCAACATAAGAACTGCCTTTAGAAACTTGTGTAAGGACCAAAGGCGGGACCAAAGAGACAAAGCTCAACCCCCGCAAGCACAATTAGGGGAGTACAATTAGGTGAGTACATATCTGCACTCTACCACCTCACATGCTAAATACCAACATTCACAGCAAACTTGCACCATCAAACACCCATATATACACTCTATACTGCAAATCGTGTCACACTATATCATAAACTATTAAACACCATCCTAGATCATACACCAGCACACAATAAAATACACCAGCGCACAATACTATACACTAGGGCACAAAATACACCGTCGTACACCACCACCGTCCATTTCCATACACACCACGCGATGTTATGCAGCACCATACAGCATTATACACTTCCACAGTACCATTCAACACTATACATCACAGACGACCATACACGAGCAGGCGGCCAGGAACCTTCATCTTTGACCCGCGCTTCATCTGTTTTTGTGCAGGATCAGTGTTGCCATCGGGAAGGTTTTGTTTATATTGTTCTAGCCAAACGTTCGTGTATCCGTTCGAGAATCCGTTCGTGTATGGGAAGTTTTGCGTAATGTGAAATGCTGCTTGTGCATTCATGTTCTTTTCGGTCCTCTGCATTGAGCTGTGAGGAGTTTCGATGCATTGTTTTGAGCTACATATGTGCAAATACATATACACACACACACACACACACACACACACACACACACACACACACACACACACACACACACACACACACACACACACACACACACAATAAGAGAGAGAGGCGGGACCAAAGAGCCAGAGCTCAACCCCCGCAAACACAACTAGGTGAGTACAACAAGTTAGGTGAGAAGGTGGTGGAGGCCAAGACCGTCAGTAGTTTCAAAGTGTTATATGACAAAGAGTGCTGGGAAGACGGGACACCACGAGCGTAGCTCTCATCCTGTAACTACACTTAGGTAATTACACCAATTGTCGGTCTCAGCCAATCATCAGCTATCGCGAGGACAGGAATAGGATGAGAGATATAACCAGCGGTATATTTGGCAAGTTAGCAACCCCCCCCCCCAAAAAAAAAAAATCCAATGCACGGCGCTTGAACGATGACGGCTGCATCATTTGTAATCTATAAAAAAACTGGGTACATGGCAGGTACCATGGAAGGCGCCTGAAACGGGTCAAAAGGTCCGTTGGACGTGATATTTGAGACCAAGTCCATTCACAGGATGAGTGGCGCTGCCCAATAAACTCGCCCTTCGGGGCAAAATTTAAAAAAAAAATAGAGGCCAACTCTTCATCTGATCTATTATTATTATTATTATTATTTGCAACTTTATTAATTGAAAAGTAATTATCAAAAAGAAGGCACCAAGAGCCGGGGAGGATATATTGCTAAAAATTAATTACAATTTTGCCTAATCTGAGTAATTCAATTAGGTCATATTAGAGACTAATGCTGGTATTCACTGTCACACAGGACAGAGGGTCATACACAAGACAATAGGTCTAAAAACTGTAGGCACATATGTATATCATAGCTACACTCACCTACATGAGACAGTATATATGTGTGTGCATGAGGAAGCAGAGAGTGTGTGAGTAACCAGAGAGTGTGTGAGTTACCACAGAGTGTGTATGAGGAAACAGTGAGTGAGAGAGTAAGCAGGGAGTGACAGGGGTCACAGTAACGCACAAGGCTAGGGGTGAAAGCGGTTTGTAAGAAGGAAGTGAATGTGTGTGTCTGGGTGTGTGTATAAATCGCATATGCCAATTCACGGTGGGCACCCTACACCAATTCTTACCAAGAGGTGGGTGTATGGGGCCGTGTATGGGGCCGTGTGTGTGTGTGGACGACAGCAGGTGTGTGTGTGGTGTTTGTTTACATCACTATCACACTTAATATTTATGTTTGTACAACCTTTTGTCGAATCATTAAGTTAATGGAAGAGTTGTATTTTTATCAAGTATTTGATTTTTAAACCTACTTCAGCACACTGGTGTCGCATTTCCTGTGACGTTTGCAAGTGATTGCAATTATAATGCATGTTTGTATTCTCTTTATCCTTCAATATTTTTAGACCTAGTTGATTTTGTGTGAAAAATTGGTCTGAAAAGCTTTATGAAGAATATCTTTAAAAGGCGTAATATTCAACTGTGCTTCAAATTTGCAGAAAAAGTATTGTCCCCTTGATTTACTATTGATGATTTGTCCTTTGTTGCTTAGTATTCGTCGTTGTTAAATTGTGTTATTATTGAATTGTGTAGAGACGGAATGCCGTGCAGAATTGTGATAAGATCTGATGCCTTGTATTGTGTATGTGTGTACACACCTTGATGAATTCACCTAAATGTGCTAGTTGAAATTGAAATTGAAATAAGTTGATTGATATATAGCTACACACACAAAGGGATGATGTAGCTCAAGCTATTTTCACCCCTTTCAGTACAACGTGTCCATGTATATATATATATAGACACACATCACATCACACAAACAATAAACATACTACCGAACATTCTGAGTGATAAACATATACATTTCTTCCTTTACACATACAGTATGTTACCAGACGTACACTCAAATACTTTTATGACTTGGTACACAGACAATTTGCAATAGACATTCAGATAAGTCAACAAAGTTACAATCTTGGTGCAAAATTACTATATATCTTTCCCAGAAATGTGCTAGTTTAATGTAGCGACAAGTAGTGGAAGTATAAGAGTAGTAGTTGAAGTAATATTATTATTAGTAATAGTATTATTTATTGTTCTAAGGGAAACAGCAAGAGGAGGCGGAAGAACTTGAAAATGAGGAGTAAGAAGCGCAAGAGATGAACGTGAAGTAAGAATGGAAAGATAAGATGATGGACGGGAAGAAGGAGGAGGAGGAGGAGGAGGAGGAGAAGGAAAAACTTGTCATGAAGGTCAAACCACAAAGTGTGTTTGTAAGCTCAAGGCTAACCTGCCCAAGATCACCTGCGCACTTATCCCCCTCCCTCCCCCCAACCCCCACCCCTAAACTCCAAAGTTGTGGTTAATCCTTCCCACAATACCTGAGGATCACCCCCACCCCCCCTTCCCCACCTCCTTCCTCCCCTCACATAACTACAGGTCTCCTTGTTACGTGACATTTAAGGTTCTGTCATTAGCACCTGAGGTTCAAGGGGGAGAGAAATAGCCTATAAGCTACTCTATCCCTTTGAGATGTATTTTTTTCTTGTCTCAATAAACATAATTGAACCTAAGATTCACTCGGTAACAACATCTAAAGGTTCCACTAACAACTTTCTTAGGTTGTTTATGATGTGTTGGGCAACATATTTACGCCGTCTCATCTTAAGATCGTTCCATTAAGCAACATCTTAATGTCGTTCTTTCCTGCAGCATCTTAAGGTCGTCCTGTCCCAAGACGTCCCCGAATGCCTTCAGGTCGTCTTATGCAGCGTTTTCGTGAGGTCATTCAGTAACATAGGCATTGCAAGATCGCCTTTGCGCACAACATCTATAGTTCGTTCCGTTCAATTATATCGTTAGACCTACATCCCGTCCTATATGACCGTGAGATCTCACCACATCCTACGAACACTTCTTAACCACATCCTAAGGTTATCCTGTATCACAAAACGTCAGCATCGTCACACCTATAAGCGTAAGACAACCCAGTCCTCAAGTACATAAAACTATCCACAGCAACTCAGGAATGTTTGAGTTCCAGCTTGAGGAGTTCCAGGTTGAGGAGTTCCAGGTTGAGGAGTTCCAGCTTGAGGAGTTCCAGGTTGAGGAGTTCCAGGTTGAGGAGTTCCAGCTTGAGTCTCACTACGTGGCATCCATTTAAGCGATGGATTTGCATATCCACCCCTAGATACAAGTCTTGCCTTTACCCTCTGTCTCATAGCAACACACTTACCTCCTCGTTTCATAAATGATTCCTATTCGGAACAAACTGCCTGTTTCCCTTCTAAATTTGACAACATTTACATCATGTGGGGGAACCTGGCGGTGCCTGAGTCGTTATTGTTCACGTCGTTATCCCTGTAACTCGCCCTCCCCCTGCCACCTCTGCCACCTCCTTCAGGGCAGCGGTGGACTGCATGAACTAAGGTGTATTTTAAGCGGTGTCCGCAGCGTCGTGGCGCGCCCCTAACACCTCGAAGCAGCAGGAGTGGTCAGAAAGGTTCGCCAGCAATCAAGAGGAGAGCAGAAAAAAAGGGAATAACGACCGAAAAGCCAAATAATGAAATTCCATTTGGCCCCGCCGGCGTCCACGAGGAAACGATGCATTAAGGAAATCGCTGTTCAGTTCACGAGAAGGAACAAGGGAACAGAGGAAGGTAGGAGAGAAGAACAGTATGATGCCAGAAGAACAGTGTTCAGCAGTGAACGACGAGATATCAGTTAACATGGTGCAGGACAAGGGCGTGATATATTACTGTTGTTTAAGATTCACTACCTGGAACAAAAAGTTCCAAGTAGCACGGGCTATGGTGAGCCCGTAGTAAGCCAGGTGCTCCATTATACCCAGGACAAAACGTGTGCCAAAAAAAAAAAAGGTTCATGACAGCTCTTCGAATGTGGAAGAATGTTATAATTTAGTAGACTTATGCCGGTTAATAAATGCGAGGAGAAACTTACATGATATTTTTTGTTTGTGCGAGGCTGTTGAATTCTGATATCTGGGTGGAGACGTTATTACTGCAGTGTTTGCAAACAAATGATTACAACGTTTTCTTGCACAATTGTGCATGTTTTAGCTACTTAGACCATCACTGATTTGGTGAGATAATATGCAAGGTAAGAATGACAACTCTAAAATAATAATTGGTATTACTAACGTCATCACAATATTGACTACACTCAGGCATTATCAACTGATTAATTATATTTAGTGTACTTGTACCCACACTCACTATAGTGAGGGGAATGAGGAGTTGATGATACTACCGTGAGGGAGCCGGTCGGCCGAGCGGACAGCACGCTGGACTTGTGATCCTGTGGTCCCGGGTTCGATCCCGGGCGCCGGCGAGAAACAATGGGCAGAGTTTCTTTCACCCCATGCCCCTGTTACCTAGCAGTAAAATAGGTGCCTGGGTGTCAGTCAGCTGTCACGGGCTGCTTCCTGGGGGTGGAGACCTGGTCGAGGACCGGGCCGCGGGGACACTAAAAAGCCCCGAAATCATCTCAAGATAACCTCAAGATAACCGTGCAACAGTTGCTGGGTACGACGGTGAGTGTGCACTCATGACCTGCCCTGAGGCTGTGTTAATTGATGATTTAAACTTTAATAGCTTCCCCACAAGCTTAGCAATTAACACAGCTGATTCAAGGCAACTTAAGCATTAAGCAGTTCGCAATAATGCTATGTTTCTATGAGAAAATCTTTGGAGCAGGACGGTAGAATCGAACCAGCGTCCTGAATCACCCCCCAGGCACATGCCTTAATCATGCCTTTAAGCAAGCGTGCCTTTAGGGTGACCCAAAACGCTAGTTCGATTTCACCGCTGCTCCAAAGATGTTTTAAAATCACTCGTTGTAAGAGTAATATCTAATGGGGACCTTGAACCACCTCTCTAATACGTGTCTAAAAATAGGGCATACACGCGCAGAAAGCCTAATCTATTTTCTGATTCTCCTGGGACCAGATTCACGAAGCAGTTACGCAAGTACTTACGAACGTGTACATCTTTCCTCAATCTTTGACGGCTTTGGTTACATTTATTAAACAGTTTACAAGCATGAAAACTTCCCAATAAACTGTTTTCATTGTTATAAACAGCCTCCTGGTGCTTCGGAGCTCATTAACTGTTTAATAATTGTAAACAAAGCCGCCAAAGATTGAGAAAAGGTGTACAGGTTCGTAAGTTCTTGCGTAACTGCTTCGTGAATCTGGCCCCAGGTGTCTGGGAGGTAAGGTGAGATAGCTGTTCTCTCTCTAGCACACAGCAACATCTACCTGGACTAGACGATAGAGTGACGCTTCTTGCATGCATACACACACATGTATACACACATGTCATGACAACTAGATTCTCTTACGGACGTCCACCTGAGGCAGAGTACGAGGGCAGGAACAAGATCGATTGCGCCAGAGTCTGGTAAGCTGTTGAGCAAGAGGTTACTGGGTGTCTGGTGAGGAACGTGGTTCAGAGTTCTATAGACAGACATTAAGACGACCGTGAGAGTAAGTGCTGACTTCCTTGAGCTCCTTCTCTCTGTTAATCACTTCTTTCCGGATATGTGTGTTGTCCATGTTACCCACTGCCACCCTGTCACCCACGCCCACCCTGCCACCCACGCCCACCCTGCCACCCACGCCCACCCTGCCACCCACGCCCACCCTGCCACCCACGCCCACCCTGCCGAGATCCAGAGACTCTTTTAAGAACCTCTAACACAAAAAGATAAGATACGGCTCAGACAAAACAGCTTGAAGTAAATAATAATTGGCAGAGGTGAACTTCGTAGCTTACGACCGCCTCTCCACAACTAAATAGCAGTTACGATCTTAGAGAGATGTCAACTACAATCAACAGAGACAACTAAATGTCCAGTTGCCTCAGGGGACAAAGCAACGGACAAAGTGTTCATGTATGTCTGAGAGCCGCTGGTTTGGTGTTTGTTCCTAGCCTTAGTCTGGCCATTGTTATATATCTTTCTCTGCTTTTAAGCGTGTTTATATATTTCACAGATCTGTTTTATGGCGCTATAGTGTGTTAACGAGCATAATATGCTTTCCATTTTGATGCATAGTGTCGCGTAATGGTAGTGTTTAGGGTCACAATTTGTGCTATACGAGAGGGAATTGGATGATGTGAAATGGGTGTTGTGGCGTCTATTGCTTTTGTCAATATATCTGCAATTTCATTGTGGAGTATTGCAGTGTGCCGGCACCCACTGTATATATATATATATATATCATGTCTATTAGATAGGTGGTCGACCAGAAGCTATACGCAAGGATATCTTGAGGTTATCTTGAGATGATTTCGGGGCTTTCAGTGTCCCCGCGGCCCGGTCCTCGACCAGGCCTCCACCCCCAGGAAGCAGCCCGTGACAGCTGACCAACACCCAGGTACCTATTTTACTGCTAGGTAACAGGGGCATAGGGTGAAAGAAACTCTGCCCATTGTTTCTCGCCGGCGCCTGGGATCGAACCCAGGACCACAGGATCACAAGCCCAGCGTGCTGTCCGCTCGGCCGACCGGCTCCCTGTCTAGCTGTTTGGTCTAGCTGTTTGCATGTTATTGAGCGGTATATCTCAAATCTCACATTTGAAGTCGCTGCAGATTGTGTAATTTCACAATCGGTAGTGTGGTTATTATTTTGAGAACTTGGAACAAAGGATTCAATTCTGCTGTGAATGTTGATAGCTGGTTGGGTAGTCGCCATCCCTGCCTGAAGTGACACTATGGCATCAACACATCGTAGGTGACAGAGCGTTCATTCTTGTTTTAGATGCGAGATACTTCGGTGCAAATTTGCAGTTGTGTTTGGGATAGCGGTTCAGTGGATAGTGTGTGTGTCTGGGGGTGTACAAGGGGGTGAGAGTTCGATCCCATTGTATGGCCTCACTATAGCCCGTGCTACATGGAAATTGAATTCCGAGCAGCTGCATCTGAAACAACAAGAGGACGACACATGCTTGTAATAGTGTGCCTGCCGCTATAATAGGGAGCCGGTCGGCCGAGCGGACAGCACGCTGGACTTGTGATCCTGTGGTCTCGGGGTCGATCCCGGGCGTCGGCGAGAAACAATGGGCAAAGTTTCTTTCACCCTATGCTCCTGTTACCTAGCAGTAAAATAGGTACCTGGGTGTTAATCAGCTGTCACGGGCTGCTTCCTGGGGGTGGAGGCCTGGTCGAGGACCGATCCGCGAGGACAATGAAAGCCCCGAAATCATCTCAAGATAGCCACTACAGCTGTAGTGGTCTGCCTGCCACTACATCCACGGTGGCTACAGCGACCTACAGCGTCGCAGGCACCTTGTAACCTATTACTCTAATAGTACAGAATAGTACACCTCTAATAGTACACCTCTTATAGTACATAAGAGCATGTTCAGAGCAGAGCTTCAGCTCCAAAGGCCCCAGTCATCCCACTATACAACTACTCGCGACACTACAGTGGCTTATCATGCCGGGTGAACTGTGAACTGTGTAAACAGACCGGGTGTAACTGTGACCAGGTAGTTGCTACTACTTCCTCCTCTCCTAATTACTGTCACGTGTCTACTGCCCTTACTGTCACAAGTACTTCCCCCTTCCCCCGTTACTGTGGCCAGCTGCCATGCAGGCCTTGTTACAAGTTCTAATTCAAAATGAAAAACTTAATTGACACATTGAGTATTTTTCTAATAGTTAACAGGGTATCAAGTTGCAGGCGATGAGTCACAATAACGTGGCTGAAGTATGTTGACCAGACCACACACTAGAAATTGAAGGGACGACGACGTTTCGGTCCGTCGTGGACCATTGACAATCGACTTGAGAATGGTCCAGGACGGACCGAAACGTCGTCGTCCCTTCAATTTCTAGTGTGTGGTCTGGTCAACAGGGTATCAAGTACATCATTCATATTTCCTTATAGTTACAGCTTTTATATATTAATTAATTGTCCAAAATTGAACGTACATTAGTCATATATTCCAGAAAATATAATAATGCTGGCCGAATACTTATTAATGATAAATAAAGTATAATAAAAGAAGAATTATGACAGAACTGAATAAATCAATACACAATACAAAGCAAGAAATATTATTATGACCAAAACGACACATCAGAAAATAAAGAAAAGACGACGTTTCGGTCCTTCCTGGGTCTTTATCAAGACCCAGGAAGTCTTTAGTCTTTATCAAGACCCAGGAAGTCTTTAGTCTTTATCAAGACCCAGGAAGTCTTTAGTCTTTATCAAGACCCAGGAAGTCTTTAGTCTTTATCAAGACCCAGGAAGTCTTTAGTCTTTATCAAGACCCAGGAAGTCTTTAGTCTTTATCAAGACCCAGGAAGTCTTTAGTCTTTATCAAGACCCAGGAAGTCTTTAGTCTTTATCAAGACCCAGGAAGTCTTTAGTCTTTATCAAGACCCAGGAAGTCTTTAGTCTTTATCAAGACCCAGGAAGTGAACTTTAGCATCATTTTCTGATGTGTGTTTCAGGCAATTAGTTGCCAAAGGCGGACATCTATGCTCTGCAGATGTTTGGAATGAGAACAAGTACAGAGATGTTAATTACAGACGGTGATGAACCATGGTGAAGAGAAAGTCTGTAAGAAAAGCCTTACACACTTTCAGAGAGAAAGAAACACAGGCTCCATGTTTTGAGTAACTGGCATCACATCTTAGCTCTCTCTCTCCTGTTAGTGAGTGGACGAGGACGGGGTACTCGTCCTACCACCTTCATCATGCTGTCTTCTGGCCCTGCTCACTGGCATAGGAGCGTCGTCAGTACCAGCTTAAGGCACCCCCCAAAGTCTTTGCGTCTCATGGACAAACTGTCTCCTTGCGTGGATCTTCAGATGTTTGCCTACCCTAGTCAGCTTGCTTATCTTGCTCTGCATTTCAGAGTATCGACCAGGATTGATCACCTCGTTAGCGAGGTACGATGCGTCGCTTACATGCCAGCCTCACTACCCTCAAGCGCCGTTAAATGTAATCGGAGGTCTAAATGAGAAAAAAAAGAGGCCTGGTCGGAGACCGGGCCTCGGGGCCGTTGATCCCCGGAAGCTCCACAAGGTTGGTAGTCACCACTACATCGTCATAAAATTGTTGATCGCCAGCCTTTTCCCATCGCATCAAGTTGGTCGGTCAGTGACAAATGTAACATCAAATTCATTAGATGCTTAGGTAGGGAGATCTGTTGTGTCTAAGTGATGAATACCATTTAGATGAGTTACTACTCTCACCTAGATCACAGTCTTCGTCCCCATCCACTTGCCATCACAACCCTTCAAAACTCATTTGTCATCTAAGAGTCCATCATCATTCTTATGAAAGTTACTTACAACTCACTTGAGACACGTAGCATCACTTTTGATTGTGTGGATGAGTATAAGTTTATCCATCAGCATCCCTCCATCCATTCATCTTGACAGATGCACACGCAGGATGCTGGGCTGTCAGTGAGGAGAAGCTCTCATAAGGGGAATTATATATATGACACCAACTTGGTCATACGACATCCGTTCTCAGCCAAAAGGAGATTGGTCCATATTGCACTAGTGTTCTATCAGGCCACACAGCACCTTGTGTGGGCCTCTAGTGCCACACAGCACCACAGGGAACATCAATGCGTTGATGGTGCCAGGGGAAATCAATGCGTTGATGGCGCCAGGGGACATCAATGCGTTGATGGCGCTATGGGACATCAATGCGTTGATGGTGCCATGGGACATCAATGCGTGGATGATGCTAGGGGACATCAATGCGTTGATGGTGCCATGGGAACATCAATGCGTTGATGATGCTAGGGGACATCAATGCGTTGATGGTGCCATGGGACATCAATGCGTTGATAATACCAGGGGACATTACCGGCGTTGGATCCTATAAATCCCTTGGTTGAAAAGGTCTCTGAATCTCATAGTTGCAGACCAACGACTTGTCCCGCTAATGTCGGAGAATATTATGACGAAACGTAATTTGGAGGGAACCATTGACGGACCATTAGGGGGTCGTGTCTGAGCGTAATCCCTTTGTTGTTACGGCTGAATTATTCCTTATAGTTCTGACACGAGCCTCTTCCCCAGGGAGGGTGGAAACGGATCCAATCTCCTATCCCGTTTGATAAACGGGATTAGAGGGTGTGTGTGGGATGGTATAACAGGTGAATGGGGGGGGGGTTTAGGTACCAGGTGGGTGTAGGTGACTGGGGGGTTTTAGGTATCAGGTGGGTGTAGGTGATTGGGGTTTTAGGTACCAGGTGGGTGTAGGTGATTGGGGGGTTTTAGGTATCAGGTGGGTGTAGGTGATTGGGGGTTTAGGTACCAGGTGGGTGTAGGTGACTGGGGTTTTTAGGTACCAGGTGGGTGTAGGTGACTGGGGTTTTAGGTACCAGGTGGGTGTAGGTGACTGGGGTTTAGGTACCAGGTGGGTGTAGGTGACTGGGGTTTAGGTACCAGGCAGGTGTAGGTGAGTGGCGTTTGGCCAGGTGGGTACTGGGGCAGGTCCACCTAGCACCTGTTCCTAGTGAATTTCATGGACCAGGTCAGGACCACCTCATGACAGCCTCTGGAACTGAACCACTTGAATTCTTGTTAAAGTTTGTGTACCAGCGAGAATTTAATTGTGAAAAGTACATTTTTCTTTCGAACACGCTTATGCTCTTCATGTTAGAAAGATATTTCCATAAAGAAATATTTAATATATAAAATAAAACAAAAATAGTTCCCAAAAAGATGCATGTATTTTGCTGGTGGTTAAGATGTGGGGTTCTGGGGATAATATATATATATATATATATATATTGCTAAATTTATATTATTTAAATTTAGCAAAATTTATATAAAATATATAAACGGCAGGTGAAATCCACCCTTAACAATTTATGAACATACAAACGCAATATCTTGAACTTAAAATCCCACACCATATATATATATTACTAAAAATTGCCTCCCCGATACACACCTGCGCTGATAATGCCATATATAGAACGCCTTGAACTTAACCGGCCGCCGCTTCAGCCGGTTGCTACCTGAGCCTCAAAGCACTCGAATACAATTTTCTGATCTTGGCAGCATCCCGTCTCGCTGTCTAAAGGAGATTTTCATATTCTTAGCTCGTCGACCCTTGCAAACCACTTATGTGGGGATGATGAAAGCGCCTGAAGGCACTCAAGGGGAATTGCCGGTTGGCACTAATGTATCAGAAGAGGACAAAGCTGCTTGCTTCAGAGCGATGTTCGTTTTCTTACTGATTTCTGAATACTGAAAATATCTTTTATGGTTCTCTTAATCTGCCTCTTAATCTGCATACATATATGTATATATATATATATATATATATATATATATATATATATATATATATATATATATATATATATATATATATATATATATATATATATATATATATATATAAAGAAACTCTACCCATTGTTTCTCGCCGGCGCCTGGGATCGAACCCAGGACCACAGGATCACAAGTCCAGCGTGCAGTCCGCTCGGCCGACCGGCTCCCTAATTCGCCATTACCAAGGTATGGTAATTAGTATTTTTTTTTTGAGCTTTGCGGATATCAGTGCGAAATGTTGTAATTATTTTCTTGCTATCATGTACGAGTTCAGTTAACATGATATTGTACGATTGGTCATGGGGGGTTGTTTTGGTTCTGTGTAAACTGGGACTCGTTATATTTATGTAATGCACTCAGAACAACCACTTGGGATGGACGGTAGAGCGACGGTCTCACTTCACGCAGGTCGGCGACCATCAATCCCCGACCGTCCACAAGTGGTTGGGCACCATTCCTTCCCCCCCCCCCCACCCACCCTCTGTCCCATCCCAAATCCTTATCCCTTCCCAGTGCCATATAGTCCCAATGGCTTGGTGCTTTCTTCTGATAGTCCCCCCTTCCAACGCACCCATATTGGGACATACCAAACACTTCTAACGACAGACAGACAGACAGACAGACAGACAGACAGACAGACAGACAGACAGACAGACAGACAGACAGACAGACAGACAGACAGACAGGCAGACAGACACAGACATTTTAATTTATAGACCTAGATATATAAGCCTCTCCACCAGAGAGCATCATGTTTTATTTGATAAATTGATTCGCTCAATGCGAATTGACTGACTTTTTTTTTTAACTCCTGGCAGGAAAAAATGGTGTGAATGGGCAGAATAGGACATAAAAAGCGGGTTTGGGATCAAAGGAACTCACGCAAATGTTGACTCCAGACTCCTTATTACTCTTTTTTTTGGTTAATGGCGAATTAATATACATATTCTCCCTTCCCTTATCCCTTCTATCAGTCAGAGGTGGTACTCCCTTCCTTTTATTTCAAAAAAAAAAAATATTATCCTATATTTCTTCGCTTGGATTTTCTTTGATCTTCCGTCAAGGAGAAACTTTTGGAAAGCTGGTAATTTTTTTGCTTTTTAAGTTTGAAGACCCCCAGGGGGAGGAATTTCTGAGTCCCCCCTCGTTCACTGTGGTTAAGGAGAGGAGAGCCTCGTTAGGGACAGGTAGTTGACCTGTCTCAGCATCAGGATGACCAGCATACACAGCAACACACACTCAGACTGGCACTTCGACATTCAGACTGGCACTACAACACTCAGACTAACACTTCAACACTCAGACTAACACTTCAACACTCAGACTAGCACTACAACATACACTCAAACTGACCCTACAACAGTCCGTCACCCCAGGAAACCAGAATGTATTTCAACACGTTAAACTTATATCCAAGTCCCCCTCCCTTCCATCCCCAGGTCAAACCACTGACCCCACGCCCAGGATGCAACCCCACAGCAGCCTGACTAACTCCTGAGTACCTAAGTATACTGCAAAAGAAGGAAATCCTTTCTTACATTCCCTCTGCGCGTAATATCTGCCAAGGCGTTGCCCCGTCTAGTAAATCTGTACTTTGCATAATAATCTGCGGTGTAATTTACGCCGTGTGTTCTGCCTCATGGAGCATGACATCGGGTCTTGGAGGCAGCTTAAGTAATTAGTTTCGCGGAAGAGCGCTCGAAGCAGCTCCTGCTGGGCGAGTTTGTTTATCTTGTACAATCACGTTAAGTTTCGCTGCCTGGCCAATCCATCAGCAAGTTATCGAGGAAGTTGAGTGAAGGTGAAAGAAGGACGGAGGAGGGAGAGGAGGAAGGTGAGGAAAAGGGGCAGGAGGAGGAGGAGGAGAAGGAAGACGAGGAGAAGCAGAAGGAGGAGGAGATCTCTGAGAGGGGCCACAGCAAACACCTCTTAAGTCAACATATCACACACCAAACAACAGCAAAGGCAGAAAGACCCACCAGCAACTCCAGAGAGGATAGACTGAGTAAGAGATGCTCCCGAATCAACTTTGGACAGTATCAACTTTGGACAGTATCAACTTTGGACAGTATCAACTTTGGACAGTATCAACTTTGGACAGTATCAACTTTGGACAGTATCAACTTTGGACAGTATCAACTTTGGACAGTATCAACTTTGGACAGTATCAACTTTGGACAGTATCAACTTTGGACAGTATCAACTTTGGACAGTATCAACTTTGGACAGTATCAACTTTGGACAGTATCAACTTTGCCACGAAAGAGCAACATACACATAATACATTTTACGTCTGTCCTACATAATCAGGGTTTGAGATATGTTTTCCAACATATAATGCAGTTCGTTACTCAGTCCTCAACTACACAATGTGATTAATGTGCGTTTACAAAGGTGAAATGCATTTCTGACCAGTTTGCACATATACACATACATAAATATATATACATATATACATACATACATATATACATATATAACTTTGTAGAATATTTGATTTCTGTCTTTACTGTCTAATGAACTGACAACTAACGGTTCTTCACATTCTGACACCTGTCTTGCTGTCCCTGTTCATCAACGAGTCATGTCCCCGTTCATCAACAAGTCATGTCTCTATTCATCAACAAGTCATGTCCCTACCAGATGAAATGACTAGAGACACCACAATAACACAGGCATATGTTCTTGTCAAATAAAACGAATTACCTTCTCAATTACATCCATTTTATTAACTATTTTTAAAAGTATTTATGCTAATTGACTCGTTGCATAATGGGGTTTTAATGCCAACATTTCCCGGGGCAGTACAGTGCCATTGTGAGACAGTGCCAAGCTTTAATTACGTTGAAATTAGATCTGTTTCGTACTGGGGGAAGGGGGTAGGAGGGGGGGGGGGCACCCTCCCCGGGGGGTTGGGGAGGGGGGGAGTGACTTAGCCATTAAGGGCGAACATGCTAGTTGAAGCATTGAAAAAACGAGCTAATCTTCTTTTGTTGGTTTCCAGGGTCGTTTCGCTGACGTTTGATGGTCCGGACGTACCGTCGTGGGTTAATGTATTGGCTCCATGATAGTGGTAAGGGTGGGGGTGGTAGTGTGGTGGTTGGGTTGGTAGTGGTGGTAGTGATGGTGGTGGTGGGGGTTGATGGGAGGGGTGGTACTTAGCTAGTTGTGCTTGCGGGGTTGACCTCTGGCTCTTTGGTCGTACGGACCGGTGCAGAGGTCCAAGTGTCTCGTTGTTGGTGCTGTTAATTGGTACTTGCTGTTTAGTATTAACCTGAACTCCAGAACTCCAGGAAGTCCAAGAACTCCAGGAACTCCAGGAACTCCAGAACTCCAGGAACTCCACGAACTCCAGGAAGTGAACTCCAGCTCTTGATGACCCGCCTACTAGCTAGCCTTGTTGTACCTGTCGTCTTATAATATAACTATTCTGACTCTTGAATTATTTGTCAAATCTGGATTTAAAAAGTTTTAAGTGGAGGTGGCTTCCACAACTTTTTCTTTCAGTGCATTCCTCTTGTTGACCACCGTTTAGGGTACGAGTATTTCCTTACGTTTCCTCGGCTCATTTGTGTTTCCAGCTTCCCCTTACGTCCTAATTTTTTTTCAATTTAAAGAGGGATTCACGCTCACCTTGTCAATTCCCTTCAGTATCTTATATGTTGCGATCATAGCTCCTCTATTTCTTTTCACACAAGAGTTGTAAGGTCTATTTACTTTAAGCTATCCCCACAGAATAGCTCTTCTTAGTTTTGGCACTAATCATGTAAATACTTTTACTGTTTCAATAGTTGTATGCTTCACAAGGTGTGGGATTCCAGGCCGGTGCTGCATATTCCCGTATTGGTGAAAAAAAAAGATTGTGTAGATTGTCTTGAAATCTACACAATTTGTGTTTTTTGTCAGTAGTGAAATCTACACAATATTTGTCAGCGTCCCGTATGATATCGATGTTATCCTCCTCCTCCTTCTCCTGGGCTCCTTTCTCCCGTTCTCATTACCTTACACTTGATGGGATTGAATTTCAACTTCCATTTGCCTGTCCACTCCAGGAGTTTGCCGAGGTCCTTCAGTAACTGTATGCAGTTCGGTCTTATATTCAACATTAGTGTTGAACCATCTGCAAATATTAACGTATGCAAGCTCACTCCCTCGGGAAGGTCGTTTACATATATTAGGGATATATAATAATGTAATATTATATGATATATATATTATATAATATTATCGAGTTATCTCAGATGACCCTTTGTTTTGATAATGGGGGTGACTCATCTAATCATGTCAGAACTGTTTTCGAACACACAGCTTTAAAACTGATGAATGTATCTTTGAGGGCACAAGCATGATGAGTCCCACCTCATCATTACACACAGAAGTCACAATAGCGTGAGGCATCAAATGAACAAATCCACAAGGGCCGTGACGAGGATTCGAACCTACGTCCGAGAGCATCCCCCCCCCCCCAGCCTGAGGCCGGGGTATCTATGGACAGCATAGCTCAAGGATGGATATATATATATATATATATATATATATATATATATATATATATATATATATATATATATATATATATATATATATACATATAGTCATGTGTAAATGTGTTTGTTTTTTGTTTATATATACATATATGTACTCACCTAATTGTACTCGACTAGTTGTGCTTGCGGGGGTTGAACGTCGGCTCATTGGTCCCGCCTCTCAACTATCACTCAACCGGTGTACAGACTCCTGAGCCTATTGGCCTCTATCATATCTACATTTGAAACTGTGTATGGAGTCAGCCTCCACCACATCACTGCCTGGGTGCATTCCATTTACTCTGACACTGAAAAAGTTCTTTCTAACGTCCCTGTGGCTCATTTGGGTACTCAGCTTCCACCTGTGTCCCCTTGAATGAGGGACACTAATGTGTGATACACACACACACACACACTGTGTCTGGGTGTGTGTGTGTGTGTGTGTGTGTAAATATGCCCTGGTTTGCAATTAATTATATAATATCGCATATGCTGTCAGTATTGGAAACAGATGCTAATAACAGTTGGAGCGAGGAAATGATTGATTGAATCTTTAATGTAATTTCTGATAATCTCGTCATGTTTAGTCTGATAACGACATTACCAGTCCCGAGCCTATTGGGCCCTGCGGGCAAGGAGCGGTGTTGGGGGGGTTGGAACTAGAGAGGAACTGCAGTAAAAAATGATTTATTACTTATTTGTAGCCTGACTGTTCGGCTGTATACTCGCTGGGAAAGTGGTGGAAGAGCGTAGGAGAGTTGCGAAGAGTGTGAGTAAGTGCTGGAGTGAAATAGGAAGGAAGAGAAGGAAGTAAGGAAGGGTGAAACGTTGAAAGAAGTATTGGTAAGAGTGCCAGGCTAATGTACTTGCGGAGGGAGGGAGAGAGAGAGAGAGAGAGAGAGAGAGAGAGAGAGAGAGAGAGAGAGAGAGAGAGAGAGAGAGAGAGAGAGTGAGAGAGAGAGAGAGAGAGAGGGGAGGACAGAGGCAGATGAATATAGAAGAAATAATCAGACACACAGACGAACAATCACACACTCAGACACATATGTGGCCACATAAACAATCACACACTCAGACACATATGTGGCCACATAAACAATCACACACTCAGACACATATGTGGCCACATAAACAATCACACACTCAGACACATATGTGGCCACATAAACAATCACACACTCAGACACATATGTGGCCACATAAACAATCACACACTCAGACACATATGTGGCCACATAAACAATCACACACTCAGACACATATGTGGCCGCATAAACAATCACACACTCAGACACATATGTGGCCACATAAACAATCACACACTCAGACACATATGTGGCCACATAAACAATCACACACTCAGACACATATGTGGCCACATAAACAATCACACACTCAGACACATATGTGGCCACATAAACAATCACACACTCAGACACATATGTGGCCACATAAACAATCACACACTCAGACACATATGTGGCCACATAAACAATCACACACTCAGACACATATGTGGCCACATAAACAATCACACACTCAGACACATATGTGGCCACATAAACAATCACACACTCAGACACATATGTGGCCACATAAACAATCACACACTCAGACACATATGTGGCCACATAAACAATCACACACTCAGACACATATGTGGCCACATAAACAATCACACACTCAGACACATATGTGGCCACATAAACAATCACACACTCAGACACATATGTGGCCACATAAACAATCACACACTCAGACACATATGTGGCCACATAAACAATCACACACTCAGACACATATGTGGCCACATAAACAATCACACACTCAGACACATATGTGGCCACATAAACAATCACACACTCAGACACATATGTGGCCGCATAAACAATCACACACTCAGACACATATGTGGCCACATAAACAATCACACACTCAGACACATATGTGGCCACATAAACAATCACACACTCAGACACATATGTGGCAATCACACAATCTCATGCTTTGAAACGTCCCCAATAAACAGAAAACTTGTAGAAAAAAAAAGAAATAGCATACTGATGTCAGTATTGAGGGTTTAGAAGCGGGATGAAAAATCACTCGTTATACACTGCTCTCACAAAGCTTTAATTCGAACACCGAAGTTGTCAGTTCCATTTTATTATCTCTGCGAATTGGGACCATTCACCGTACCTTTATTCTGAGTCAGCATGAATAAAGGTACAGAATAAAGGCATGAACTCTCTCTCTCTCTCTCTCTCTCTCTCTCTCTCTCTCTCTCTCTCTCTCTCTCTCTCTCTCTCTCTCTCTCTCTCTCTCTCTCTCTCTCTCTCTCTCTCTCTCTCTCTCTCAAGATTCTTGTTGTAAATCCTTTCCTCCCCCCCCCCTTTCTTAGACATTCTCATCACCTGATCTTTATCCAACTCTGTTTATTTTAACAAATACTCTCTCACTCTCTCGTTCTCTTACACTGTCAACGTTCTCCTTCCGGCCAGAAACTTTTGAAGGCTAACTTCTCCAAGTTGGTAATAAGCGTATCTTTTTGATGGTCTCTGTCGTCAAGTATTGTTGGCTGACCTCATTCCCGTCTCTCACTAATACCTTCTAGACTCTTGGTCTGTTGGGTCCGGTTCTTGGCTTGTGTTACTCCTTTAACGTTTGTGTGTGTGTGTTGCATGCTAACGTTTGTGTGTGTGTGTGTTAGATTCTAACGTTTGTGTTACGGTTCAACTTTTGTGTGTTACTCTCTGACGTTAGTGTTTAACGTCAAAGTTCTTTCTCTTACTGTTAATTTTAACAATTTTAACAGTTGTTCTGATCGAGATTTTACATTTATCTTTAAGTATTTATACTCTTTAGTTTGTCTAACTGCGCCATGTATAGTTTTAAGGCTCACTGAGTAATGATTTTTATTAGTATCTTGCTCTGTAACTAGATTGTAATGTCCGTTTAACAGCCACTTCTCATAAACAAAGATCAAATACTAATTTACACAGTCGCCACTCATCTGTTTATCAATACAAAACACTTAACATACAACTCCCAAACGATGACGTTCGAATATTTTTTCTCAAATAGCGTTTCGTACACGTCTTCTGTTCGATTTACACGTCAGTAAAATGCTTCACCCACATACTGCGAATACAATTAACTACCAACAGAACCTTTAACACCTAACCTAACCTAACCTAACCTAACCTAACCTAATCTAACCTAACCTAACCTAACCTAACCTAACCTAATCTAACCTAACCTAACCTAACCTAACCTAACCTAATCTAACCTAACCTAACCTAACCTAACCTAACCTAATCTAACCTAACCTAACCTAACCTAACCTAACCTAACCTAACCGAACCTAACCTAACCTAACCTAATCTAGGCCCAACTGTACCGCAAAGTGTAATATATATTTATATTAATTTATATTTGAGAAAAGGCCGAATTTAAGTAAACATAATATTAAAATTGATGAATGTGTGTGAAGGTCTGGTCGCTGTACGGACGAACACAACCAAGGGATGGGTTGATTGGTGAAAAATACGAACACATATTCTGGTCTGTGAAACGTGATTTTAATTAATATCACAGATATTTTTTATTTTTGCGTATCGTTTTTATCTTGTGCAATGTTAGCTGTCGGAGATATATATATTTTTTTGGTGTATCGTTGTGATTACTGTTCACTGACTACTTCGGATGGAATGAACACAAGATGACTATATTGAATATGAATATATGGAATTAAATATGATTCATATCGAATGGAATACAATATGATATAGCAAACCCACCAAATAAGTCATAACATTATCGGGCACAGTCAATTAGATTTTCCGAGGTCTCATACCTTGACCTTGAGGTTACCTTGAGGTGCTTCCGGGGCTTAGCGTCCCCGCGGCCCGGTCGTCGACCAGGCCTCCTGGTTGCCAGACTGATCAACCAGGCTCACCAAGGGTGAGATTCCATGCGGACTCATTCACCAAGGGTGAGATTGTCCGCGTGGTCACCCATCTACTCCTGGCCTTAACCTGACTGATCGAGAGCCAAGACTTTGATCTCCAGCCGAACACAGGCCAATGTGACCTTAATGTGAACCCATCCAAATGACCTACCAATAGAAAAGACACTTTCCAGATAGTCTTCTGTAAAAGACGTTTGCCCTTTGAGGCGGTTCAACCTCTACAAGAAAAATTGATTGAAGACAATTTCCTGCCCCTGAATAAGGTCAGGGAAGTTGCATGCAACAAGCCTCATTATAAACTTATATTTCCAGGATTTGGAAACCCAGTATTGACTTGAAATAAAGTTTGAGGAGCTTAGGAGAGGCAATTTATACCTTCCACGTATTATATTGTCCGAGGGTAATACAAGGGTGTTGAGTGAGGCATGGTGGCGCCGGGAGCTGGATGCTGAAGAGCAGGGGAGTATGAGCCAGATGTTGATGTGATGTGGGAGCAAAATACGGATGTTGGGGGTATGTCAAATAGCCGGATATTGAGACTATGGCGAAGTAAGAACCTGGATGTTGAGATTGTGACGAAGCAAGTGCCGGAATGTTGAGGATTCGGGGGGGGGGGGTAGTCTGATTGATTGATTGATGAAGATTAAGCCACCCAACAGGTGGTACGGGCATGAATAGCCCGAAAGGTAGCCTGAGCCGGATATTGCTCTATCAACCAAGGAGTGAATAGGGCGTTTCGTACGTTATAAACTAACTGCTATCGCCGAGACAAGTTCTCTTGCATCTGTCGTGTGTGTGTGGGGCCTTTTCAGACCTAATCACCACTTCTGCAACTCACCGCGCCTGACCTTGCAATGTCACACAATAACGAGATGATGAACATGATGAACATGATGAACAGGGATCTCTGGATTACATACGTAAGCTCTATCACTCACCCCCAGTCTAGCCCCAACCACTTGGGCTGGACGGTAGAGCGACGGTCTCGCTTCATGCAGGTCGGCGTTTAATCCCCGACCGTCCACAAGTGGTTGGGGCACCATTCCTTTCCCCCCGTCCCATCCCAAATCCTTATCCTGACCCCTTCCAAGTGCTATATAGTCGTAATGGCTTGGCGCTTTCACTCGATAATTCCTTCCTTCACCCGAAGTCCAGTTCAGGTTAATATTTACTCTGGACCTCGAGAACAAGTCCCAGCAAGTCCACTCTAGTATCACCTTGGACCTTGAGATCAAGTCCGGCCAGTTGCAACGTGTAAGCGTTATCAAGGCAAGGCACCACCCAGAAATGTCCTTCACTATTAACGTAATTGTTCATTGCTAACGTATGTGTATTTTCTTAACGTTAACGTATGTTAACACGTGTGTATTTTCATGTTTTCATTTTAAATGTCACAAATGTATAAACTTTTATGAGTAAAAATATTGCCAGATGTAGTTTAATGATAGAAAAATATAAGGTTCTGGGTCTAGGAAATAATGATTGCTGCCAGATATGGGTTTAACAACGTCGAAATTAGTCGCTCATCTGAATGTGAAACAAATATGGAATTCGTTATTAGTCGAGATCTTTAAACATTAAATGCAGGTGATGAGTCACAATAACGTGGCTAAAGTAAAGAATCGACTTGAGAATGGTCCAGGACGGACCGAAATGTCGTCGTCCCTTCACCTTCTAGTGTGTGGTCTGGTCAACTTTCAACATTGAATGCAAGCAAAATGTTCAAAATTAAACAGGCAGGACGTTGAAACTTCTATCGAGAGGAGTTCAGTCTATCAAGGCAGCGTCTGGGATGCTCTAGGACGTAAGTTCGAATCCTCGTCACGGCCCTTGTGGATTTGTTCCTATTTAGAGGCGTTTGCAAGATCACGTCTAATGTGATCTTGAGTCAGCGTTATCTTGACCTTGTTGCAAAGGATTGCAAACAACAACATACCATTAGATCCAAGTTGTTGTTGTTTAAGCTTACTTGGAACAAAAAGTTCCAAGTAGCACGGGCTATGGTGAGCCCGTAATTAGATCCAAACTAGCCGGCTTGTTTATCGAAAGGTTATAGAGACGTGGAGAGATGAAGCATCGGTGGAGTGTTTTCGCTTAATAGTAATTAGAGCACCGTTGCTGAGCGTCGTGTTTGTGAGTAACATATTTATATATATAGGACCAAGCTCACTGATGTGTCTAACCTACGCTTGAAACAATCCAGCGATCACAAGTCTATTATATTACCCCGTATTGCGTTCTTTCAACCCTGAAACCCTATTCTCAATCCAGTATTTACCCCAGATCTTTTCTGAATTTAAACCTATCCAATATATCTTTTGTTTCATGTTTTATTTTGAGTTGATATATTTAAATACTTATTTATATCCCCACATGTTTTACTCCTTGATCCATTTATATACTTTTCTCGTGTCGCGGCTCATCACTCGCCTCTCTAGAGAGAATGGTGTTTAAGATTCAGCTACTCAGAACAAAAGTTTCAAGTAGCACGGGCTATGGTGAACCCGTATCCCTCTCTAGAGAGAATGTAAGAGTTGATATCCCAGTCTCACGTGACATGGAAGGATTGCAATTTCTGGGATTAACTTTGTCATCCATCTACGTGTTCAGGTAAATTGATGTCCTTTTTTTCTTACTTTGCGGACACCAGACATGACTGTATAGTCTAAATTTGGGCTTAACAAGGGCACTATAAAGATGAAGAAAAATATTCGATGCCTTATTGCTAACGTGTCTAGAAATAAATCCCAGTTCCTATGTGACTTTTCGGTGTTTTAAATTGGTTTTCCTAATTCATTTCAATAGTTATATGGTTTCTGTGATGACTTAATCTACTCTCCTGCAACGCATTTCAGATTTTCTCTCACCTAGTAACTTTACTCCATTTTTCTGTTCACTCAACAAACAGCTCGTGTACCTTTATCTGCACCTCGATTTACAACCATGTTGCGGTGAGTTTTATGCGTATTACTTGAGCACGCAACGGTCCTATGTGCTCATCTATCTTCAGACTTCTGCAGTTAGTAATTGTCAGTCTGTCCTCTCAACTAATAGGTCGCTTGCTGTACGTTACAAATCCAACCTGCTAAGAAGAGCAATATCTGCGTTTTCTCTGTGAACGGCCTCGATAGGTTAAGAGGGCTGCTGGTTAGGAGATTGGCTCATCAAAAGAACGGGCTGGTCGAGCCAATTATCCCTTGAAGGTCAATGCCGATTTTTCTAAATAAACACTTTACCGTAAGGTTTAGAGGGACTGATCATTTATTGACGCATTATGAACGAAAGAGAATTATCGTCTGATGTGCCAAAGTGCTATCAAATTAGTTTACATACAAAATATGTTTTTGTATATATCGTAATATATATTTTTGAATATAAATTTAGAAATTTAAAAATTTTTGTTTACAATATTAAAAGCATGTCTGTTGAGACTTTTTAATGTCATATTTAGACCAGAGTTGATGGAGAGGTCAATTCTGTGAATAGAAGGTCAATCCTGTGTTTATAATCTATTTTGAAGATAGTTTGCAGCTTCCATTTCTTCATATTGTTTATAATAGATGTCAGAAATTCATCTTGAGAAAACTGATGAGTTTCTCATGTTGATTTATGACCGGAAGTATTACTGGAACATATGCAGGCGATGAGTCACAATAACGTGGCTGAAGAATGTTGACCAGACCACACACTAGAAAGGTGAAGGGACGACGACGTTTCGGTCCGTCCTGGACCATTCTCAAGTCGATTGTCGGGAGCATTTTTCCTTTCAGTTAAAGCACTGATAAGAGGTCAAGTGACGACGAGAAGGTTAAGAAAATGAACTTTTCTAAATGACTATTTTATTATAGTCTAATACATACGTCTAATACATACATACGTATACATACGTCTACACGTATGTACTCACGTACATACGTGAGTCCTATACTCGTACTCGTGTAAGTACTCGTGGTTCTATTCTCACGTACCCTGCTTATATTACTTCCAAACATCTTAGAACTTCACTTCAACTTCTCAACTTTGGTGCGCACAGTTTAGAATTACTGGAGTAGCTCAGGTGCTCGAAGACGACACGTATAGATAGGTGATAGGTGCTAGATAGATAGGTGACACGTATAGATAGACGCACCAAGATAGGTGCTTGATTATCTTGAGATTATCTTGAGATGATTTCGGGGCTTTAGTGTCCCCGCGGCCCGGTCTTCGACCAGGCCTCCACCCCCAGGAAGCAGCCCGTGACAGCTGACTAACACCCAGGTACCTATTTACTGCTAGGTAACAGGGGCATAGGGTGAAAGAAACTCTGCCCAATGTTTCTCGCCGGCGCCTGGGATCGAACCCAGGACCACAGGATCACAAGTCCCGCGTGCTGTCCGCTCGGCCGACCGGCTCCGGTGGAGCGTCTTGATGCTGACACATACATGTAAAAGATGTAAATATTTCGTGTTATTAAACATAAAACTTTTTTTTTAACAAAAATATGTGATATTGTCAGAGGAACTTATTTCGAGATTCTATTTAAGCTTTGTCACATACAAATTAAGCGATTTTTCAGTTTTTTTGTATATATAAAATCCGTGTTGCCTGTTAAGTGTGTATGTGTGTATTTTTTTTTTTATTTTGTAAATATTTATATGTAAATATGTTTGTGTTTGAGTTTGTTGGTACATGAGTCTGTGAATCTGCGAATCAATTAGACTGTTCGTTTGTGAGTGTTTGTGACTGTAAATCTGTAGCAAGCAAATGAGTCTGTGAGTATGTTTGCTTTTTATTATGTGAGTCTATGACTCAGTATGTTTTTATGTTAGTTTGAGTTTACTAAGCTTTAAGCATGTTATTGCTTCAGCAGCTAAACGTCTCTTAATGATTTTATATGAAAATTTAGTCATTGTTTCACCATAACTTGTGTTTCTGCTGATTAAAAGTTGGTGGATACTCGACATAATGTTGGAAAATATACAATCTCGAGAGCCCTCTGAGGTCTCACTCAGATCACCACTATGGAAAAAGTCAAAACATTGTACGTAACTTTTGTTCAGGATGGTTCACCTATTTACAATTCGTATAGTTTGAAAAGAATATTAGAAATGCATTTTGGAATCCCAGTGGACCTTTTCATATTATTTGACAGTCGCAGCTGCTCAGATGGTGAAGTTGATGTATCAGTGGAGCGTCTTGAAGCTTCAATGTATGTTATGTCAAGTACAGGGGCGGACAGTCGCAGCTGCTTAGATGGTGAAGTTGGTGTATCAGTTGAGCGTCTTGAAGCTACAATGTATGTTATGTCAAGTACAGGGGCGGAGCTTCACCTTGCTGCTTCTGTTACAAGCTCCTTAGCATCACTTGGCTTCACAGATCCTGCTCACCTTGCCAGCTGTTCCTCTGCTTCTGGATTGTTGACCTTCGACATGCTAAAGCAGGAAACAATAACGTGGCAAGTGACTGGGCGTTTAAAATCCATCTAAACCTCTTTTCTTTCAGACTTCCACTGAAGATCAAAGGAACAGCCAGGAAGCTCTCAGCTTCCAGGCCAATCGCCTTGCGTTCCTAAGATTACAGTTGTAGTCTGGAATGCTTTATCGTTCCTCTCTCTCTGTTCCAATATTAAGATTCTTCATATAAACAGTTTGAATTATTTTGCTTTTTCTTTTATATTGACCCTGAATGCAGGAGATGAGTCACAATAACGTGGCTGAAGTATGTTGACCAGACCACACACTAGAAAGTGAAGGGATGACGACGACGTTTCGGTCCGTCCTGGACCATTCTCAAGATCGACTTGAGAATGGTCCAGGACGGACCGAAACGTCGTTGTTGTCCCTTCACTTTCTAGTGTGTGGTCTGGTCAGTTGACCCTGAACTTCTCTGTTAATTCGTCATCACGCCCAAAAAATCCCGGGGGGATTTATATGCTGTGTCAATAAGGACGAGAATCCGCTTTACGTTATGAGAATTTCTGCCTAATTACATAAGCCTACGTAAGCAAATGTTGTGAATATTATCAATAAACATCTGTTAACATTACTGAGAAAATAGATTATCTAATTTAAAACTTTAGTAAGAGCTTTGATAATATTGCTTGTTATTATATATTAGACTTAAGATACATTAAACCATATCAATTATTCTTCATTAGTTCTCCAAGTTGATCACAGAATAAACATTCAATAAGCGATTCTGTCAATTTCACAGCCTGAATAGCACGTTCTCACAACCTGTCACTCCGTTAAAAATACAACTGTTTTACAAAGAAACTATAAACTTACGAACCCAGGCAACTCTCCTAATTTATCAACGCTATCGTGCAGAAATTGTCAATATTAGCGCTACGTCAGTTTTGACTAATATTGTCGTATCGTCAATGGATTATTTGATTCTGTAAAAAATGCGACGCATTAGATGAGATGATGGTTTGAGTAGGCAATAAAAGTCCTTCGCTTGACCTATTGTTGTTGATTGATTTAGGCGCCGCGGCGAGCGAGGTGCCAGATGCATCATCCTGGCGCTCCGATGTAAGGTAAAACGCTGACTTGATACGTTTTATATACACGTAGGAGCCTGACGACGAGAACTATACCGCCTCAGGAGTCCCTCAGAGCCCGGCCTCCAACCCCCCCATGCGGAGAATATCACTGAATAAGCCACACACACACACAAAGTCATAAACGCGACGGACTCTCCTAAACTCGTACCCAGATGGGTTGATACGCAAAAACGTCTTCCAGTGACCTCTGGAAGGGCCGCGAGGGCACCCAACCAACCAGCCCCCTACCACAGGACCCGGCAACCCCCGACACCTCTCGTCACGACGGCGCCGGACCACACCGTCTCTCCACTCCGAAGAACCAGCCGGTAAATGGACAAATCTATCAAGTGCTCCGTATTCTCAGGGGGGTAAGTGCGCCAGGCGTCATTGCAACCCGGGCCGGTCAATAGGAGTGCCTGACGCCAGGATCGAGACCCACTGAGCCCTAACCCCCCTCCCCATTCCTAGCAGAGTAGGGGTCCAAACGTCCGCTCGCCATGAAGGATTGAAACCAGGAGTCGTCGCTTGATTGATGATTGATGGAGATTAAGCCACCCAAAAGGTGGCAAGGGCATGAATAGCCCGTAAGTGGTGACCCTTTTGAGCCATTACCAGTATCAAGAGCTGATACTGGAGGTCTGTGGAGGTGCGACTGCACCCTGCGTGACGGGAGATGTCTACTCCCGTCTTGTCTATTCTGAATCGTCGCTTGATCTATCCTGCTCACTCATTACCAGCCAGTGTTCCTGCCACCTCTCTCTCAACCCTCAAAAATTGCATTCATATATATAAAAAAAAATATATATATATATATATATATATATATATATATATATATATATATATATATATATATATTAAAAATGGTACCACCTCTGGTGCAATTGTAGAGTAAAAATACACCTGGAACACTGTTTATGTATGACAGACGTAAATCTGTGTATTCATGTATATTGGTTAGATTAGCATTTTAAAAGCACTACAATCACCTAATGTGGTTGATTGTTTAATAAAACACTGAACTATATGTTTAACAGATCTTTAACCCTGTCCACGGAGGACAGAAGAAAATGTATATATGCTGGTTAGCATTGTAAATGTCTGGCCACGTCTGTGGTTAAAAAAAAAAACAAGACACCATAAGTAGCCCGTAAGTTAGCCCTCTGTTGTTAAGCTGGACCTCACCTGTCTCGTAATGCAGTTGGCTTCGTTTTTGACTCACAATCGCGGATCCAGAATTCGATTCCCGGGCGGGACAGAAAGGGTTGGGCACGTTTCCGTTCATAAAATACCTCTGTTCACCTAGCAGTGAACCGATTGACCGAGACTATCAGCGGTGTGGTGGTCCGGGTATCATTTACCTTTAGGGGTGATCCTGGACGTCATGGGTTCGAATCCTGGTAGGGTCATTTAGAGTTCTTAGTGATTATATTTTCCCAGTAATTTTTCTCCCCAAAACAAAACAAAAAATTTTGCACTGGATTTTGTTCACTTAATATTAAGAAGGAATTAAGCCTAAAAAATGTTCTTTTAAATCGTACCTAAGCAGGAGTTCCTGCAAAAAGAGATTATCTTGTGTTGTTGTTATAGATTCAGCTACTCGGAACATGTTCCAAGTAGCACGGGCTATGGTGAGCCCGTAACTTACCTGGCACAGGAGCGGGGCAAGTAGCACGGGCCATGGTGAGCCCGTAATGGACCTACCTTGCACAGGAGCGGTGCTGCAGAAGAGATTATCCATTTTACACCAACTTGTACTGTGGATTACTGGATGAGCCGAATTAGGTCGTTGCGAGCTCACCGTCTCTACTAACGTGAATGTGATGGTTAGGTGAAGCGAAATGTTTGCATAAATGTGTTGCATTTGCGTTGTTGTTGAGTAGTTTGGTGGTCATATCTTCAGCCTCGTTATTGCTACTCATCGTTTGCACTGACAGTAAATTTGTCAAAACAGCGATCAAACTACCTTGTGAATTCCTTATTTTAATTATGTCTTTTTCCAAGATGTAGACGAATGAGTTTTGCAATAAATGATTGAAGCCATTTTCCTACAATATAGACGTTGAGCTAATTGGATGATAGTTCGATGCAAGTGATCTATCTTCCTCCTTGAAAACCGGCGCACACAACATTTGCAATCCTCCACGACTCTGCCTGACTCTATTGATTTATTACATATACAAAGAAGCAGTTGACATGGCTCTATGACTCCTGACGACACTGACACTAACTGTCTGGTACTCACGCTCTGAGTGGTAATCAACCTGTCAGAACCATTCAGTAACCTGTAGTCTACGGGAACTGCTGAGTCATGAAACACAACTATTAACCTGATTTACGGAAATATTTGTCGGGAGTTGATCTGTTCGGCAGCTAAGGATGTCGTGGCAGTTTGTTGGGAGTTGACCGTCCAATCCGAGAAACTTCTGAACATAACTCACTGATTATGCTTCACTGATAATCACTACAAGGGCCGCCTGCAACGGTTACAGCTAAGAACACCGCTGTAACTACCTTGAGACCAGCGTCAACTCCCTCAAGGCTGACAACACCACGCTGCGATGAATACAAATAGTTATTATGTCCTGACTCTTTATTCTGTCTTCCTGTCTTTGAACCTTTTGTGTTTATATTGAACACGAATGATTTCTGTGTCTATTTCCCATCTCCACTCAACTTCCATCTCCACTCTCATCTCCCTTCATACCTTGACACACTGACCTCTCCGGTACCATGCGCCAATAAATGGGAGCCGAGGAGCCGAGAGCCGAGGGAGCCGGTCGGCCGAGCGGACAGCACGCTTGTGATCCTGTGGTCCTGGGTTCGATCCCAGGCGCCGGCGAGAAACAATGGGCAGAGTGTCAATTGTTTCAGAGTGTCAGAGCCCTATGCCCCTGTTACCTAGCAGTAAAATAGGTACCTGGGTGTTAGTAAGCTGTCACGGGCTGCTTCCTGGGGGTGGAGGCCTGGTCGAGGACCGGGCCGCGGGGACACTAAAAAGCCCCGAAATCATCTGAAGATAACCTCAAGATAGCCACTGTTCAAACCATTTCTGCTAAATAACACCACAGATCGACATCCTCCGAATAGTATTTACCTGAATTTACCTGAGAGACACTAACACTAGCGGCCCTCGACGAGGACAGGAAGCTGGCGGCTTGTCGAACCGTCCCACGCTTCCCCATTTGGCCTTGATTATACGACGATAGCAAACATTAATTTGGTATTCCACATATGCTTCTTCCTTGACAAAAAAAAAAAAATCTTACCCAAGAGACTGAGGATTTGACGACTTTCCTCTTGTTATCCGGCTTATTGATCCTCTCCCACTACTGCTCATCTTAAGCCTTGTCATGCTGTCACGGAAGGATTACAACTTGTGGAGGAGAAAATTTTGATCTTGTGTTGCCAAGATAAGTTCTGATAAGCATAAGGGACTTGGAAGACGTAAGTTGTAAGTGAAGCAGTGAATTGTGATGAATAATGGGTTCAGGGAATGTATGATGAGTAAAGGGGACTTGGATAGGTATGATGAGTGAGGAGACTAACGAAGGTGTGATGAGTAAGGGGATTATAGGGCCTCAAGTTACCCCCATCAACCTGCTTTCAACTGGAGAACATGGTTGACATGGGCACCTTGAAAGAGACGAATGTCGTCTATGCCTTCACATAGGCTCAGACCCCCACTTGGGGACTGTCAGCCCCAACGATCTCAGTATATAGGCAAGACAACAGCATCTTGACCAAGGCGTCTGACAATGCACCAACAGCAAGGTCCCATCAAGGAATACATGATCTCTACTTACAACCGGATCATCACCAGAGAAGTCCTGACCAGCAGCACGAAAAATAATCAACAGAAACAACAGTACAATCTTGTACAACAAACACACCCAGCCAACTGCCAACACCCAAATAACATCCGGTTACACTCTGCCATCTTCAAGAGCAAGACGAGGCCTGCAAACTACCGCCCCAGACGTTTAAACACAGGAGATTGGTAAACTTCGATGGGGTCTATTGACCTATGTGTATGACTCTTCACCTCACGCTCGTTTATACCTGGTTAATACCTGGTTGATGGGGTTCTGGGAGTTCTTCTACTCCCCAAGCCCGGCCCGAGGCCAGGCTCGACTTGTGAGAGTTTGGTCCACCAGGCTGTTGCTTGGAGCGGCCCGCAGGCCCACATACCCACCACAGCCCGGTTGGTCCGGCACTCCTTGGAGGAATAAATCTAGTTTCCTCTTGAAAATGTCCACGGTTGTTCCGGCAATATTTCTTATGCTTGCTGGGTCGTTTATATGGGTCGGCTGATCCATATAAACCTATATGGATCAGCCTATATGGTTACCTATGTATGGTCGGCTGATCCAGCCGAATTGTACTCAGTAGCACTCTGCCTTTGAAAATGCTGAAGGTGTCAACGTATTAGACACGTCTCTTAGGCATAAGAAATCTGTGAGCTAAACATAAGGTTTCAACCCTTTTTAATCCTGTCGTAGCTCAGTCGATTAAGGCAGTGTCTGGGATGCTCCCGGACGCAGGTTCGAATCCTCGTCACGGCCCTTGTGGATTTGTTCTGTAAAATGAGCTTTGGAGAGTTAATTTAGCAGCTTCCTTCTCTGAGGGAAAAATAGAGAAGATTCGTGTTATATTCAATAATATATGTTTTCCATAATGACTGCTAGAACTATATATATTTATAGTACATATATATATATATATATATATATATATATATATATATATATATATACATATATATATATATATATATATATATATATATATATATATATATATATAGATCTATTGGTCTATTGGCTATATGGTACTCAGTATGCTAATGAGTAATCCTGGGCGGCAAGGGTTCGAATCCTCTGAGGGGTCACAAAGTAAAAGTGATATATGTCTTGGGGGACCACTGAGGCTTTGCTTATATATATATATATATATATATATATATATATATATATATATATATATATATATATATATATATTATCACTGCCTTTTGAACGTTTTGAATGATCCTATCGAAGCGTTACATTTTATAAAACGAGATTGGAAGCGAATTGCTTCCTGAAAAGATGTTTCTGTACCGTTTGTTAATATGTGGTAAACTACATCCTCAAAAGTGGCTGCTTCTTCTCTTCGTAACTCGGCGTAAAAAGTACCTTTTTGCACTCTCGTGTTATTCGAGTACCGGCATATTCCAGCCCCAAGGGGGGGTAAGAAACTGAAGTAGAGCAGAGCGTAATTCAAATCTAAGTATATATATATATATATATATATATATATATATATATATATATATATATATATATATACATATATATATATATATATATATATATATATATATATATATATATATATATATATATATATATATATATATATATATATATATATATATATAACACACTAGCAGCCCAATGAATGATCTACATCCGGCAACATACTCCACTTCGCATATACTATACATACTTGTATACTTGTGTGTGTATGTTGGGTTCTAGCTTGTCAGAGTTAAGGTTCAATACTCCCATTCTTTACTGTGTCATGTGATATCAGGAAATGTTATGTGAAAAAGACCTAAATACGGCAAAAAGTTGAAGATCAAATGTCGAATCTGGCAAAAAGACAGATGGGGGGGATGGGGGGGGGGAAGTAGGGGGGTAATTAGTTAAGTTTTTGATTGCCTCGTGATGCAAATTAAGAATTAAACTTCGGCTGCATAAAAAATATATAAATACTTTACAAATAAGAAAGGCAGTAACAAATTTACTAACAAGGTTTGTATTCTGTATTATCTCTGCTTTCAGATAATCATTATACAGACGCTGTAATGGACAATAAATTAATTAATTGACATTACATACTTCAGTATTAATAATAATAATAATAATAATAATAATAATAATAATATAACAAAATGTTTAATCCGACTATTATTCATTGCTCTGAGTCAGGATTTATCAAACATTTATGTATTCACTGTATATCTTTTACAAATAACTGTGAGTTTGCTTCCATCTATTAAACATATTTAACATCAATAATTGTGTAACTGGCGTCAAAAGATTGTTATTTGCTTAGCTAAACGAACTAGAGGGTTCAGTTCCTGAACCGATTATGTGCCTCTGTAATCCTTTACACCACCGCCCACGGCATGGGTATGGGGTGCATAATAAAGAAAAGAAATCAATATTAAACAGTCAATGGGCTTAAAACACAAGGACAGGATCGTTACCGTCATCCTCGTTGGGCTTCTGATCTCAGCATGATTGTAAAAGATGGACAGGTTCTGTAGGATGATTAGCCAATACCTGATGAATCCTTTTGTGCTACACAGCTGCTTCGAGTCCAGCTGTTTAGTTTCGTCAGGTTAGGTTAAGTTAATTTATGTAAACTTAGGCTAGTTTAGGTTAGGTTAGGTGAAGTCTAGGTTAGGTTACTTTAGGTGAAATCTAGGTTAGGTAGGTTAGGTTAGGTAGGTTGAGTTATGCTATGTAAGGTGAGGTTAGGTTAGGGATGATCAGGTTAGGTTAAGTTACGTTATGTTAAGTTAGGTTAGGTCAAGTTCGATTTCTTAATGTTTTGTTAAGGGAGGTTATGTTACATTCAGTTAGGTTAATGTATGTTTTGTTAGATTAGGATAGATCAGGTTAGGTAGGGTAGGTCAGGTTAGGTTAAGTATAGTTAAGTTAGGTTAGGTTATGTAATGTATAGGTTAAGTTAAGTTAGGTTAGGTTATGTATGATTAGGTCAGGTTAGGTTATGTGAGGATAGGTTATGTAAGGTTAGGATAAGGTTAGGTCAGAGTTACCTAACCTATTTGTTTTTTCTAACCTCTTAAACTGTATGATAGAGCGACAGTCTCGCTTCTTGCAGGGCATTCAATCCCAGACCGACCAAGTAGTTGGGCACCATTCCTTTCCTTCCTCCTATCCTAAAATCCTGAACCTCATATCTCTTCCCAAGTGATTATATATATATATATATATATATATATATATATATATATATATATATATATATATATATATATATATATATATATATATATATATATATGGTCGTAATGGCGTAGTGCTTTCTCATAACAATTACCTTAATCTTTTTGTAATGTACACTCGGTATTGTTTTGAATAATGTAATTTACGAAGCTGGTTCGGTTGTTTACTTCACGAATGAAGAAAAATAATTATTTCGATGAAACTTTTTTCGATGGAGGAGGAATTGTTAACATATAATTTCAAATTAATTATTGAGCCTTGTCTTTCATTGTGTAATAAAAATGTTTTTGCTCCGAGTCAAGAATGTCAAAACTCTTTTGATCATCCTAATTAGTTTGATATAAACTATTCATACTCTTCTCATTTGAACACTGAATAAAAAAAAAAATTATAAACAGGTTTCACAGAATTTAATTCTGTTTTGGTATTAAATTTGGTTGATGGTTACTCACCACCTTCTACTTTGTTATTATCCATTCTTAAAAATGGTGACCAAATCTAAAAGCAATACTGAGAAGAACATTAACCATTAATCATTAATTAATCTCTCTCATTAATTGTAAATTAATGATCAGAAACATTAATCTTTCTTGCCTCCACTAAGGCACTAAGGTAATAACTGGTAATAACAGGCTTCTGGTCTACAGTCTAATGTAGATCTAATTTAATTCTAATTTAGGTCTAATTCTAATTTAATTTAATCTAATTAATCTTAATCTAATTTAGTCTAATTTCTAATTCTAATTTAAATATAATTGAAGTTTAAAGTCTAATTTAGAATACAGGTCTATCTTAGCTTAAATGAACCCATCTTAGCTTAAACTAATTTATCCCATCTTAATCTAACTTACCCAAGCCTATTCTAACTTATCCAAGCTTTACCTAATGTACCTAACCTTAACCTAACCTATCCTAGCTTGACCTAACCGATTTTTATTAAATCTAAATTATCCTACTTTAATCTATCTAAAATTATCATTATAATCCCTCCCCCCCCCCCCAC
>NC_091188.1:2744791-2750321 GCF_040958095.1 Procambarus clarkii | reverse complement strand
TGGCGAGGCGAGAATTGTATAAGATGTTAATCCTTCACAGATATATTGGCGAGGCGAGAATTGTATAAGATGTTAATCCTTCACAGATATATTGGTGAGGCGAGAATTGTATAAAATGTTAATCCTTCACAGATATATTGGTGAGGCGAGAATTGTATAAAATGTTAATTCGGTGACGAGAAAATTCATAAGAGCGTCAGATATTGCATGAAACTTGCACAAAAACGTGTTGTGAAAAGCTGCGTGTAACATAAAATATCTCAGAAACCTATACATTATTTTTTATTCATTGAAACAACAACCAAAAACTCACTTAAACACATCATCAGGTGTTTGGATACATTGATATGCTAAATGTTAACATTTTTGTCAACGTGCCCAAAATATGCGTTAATTTTTGTTAAATATTTTTCTTGAGAAAATTTTTTGACAAATCAGAAATTACGACATTTCTGGGCTCCGAAAGTTATTTGTTTCAGCGAAATGTTTATAACCTTTATGTTGCCTAGAACAATTCCCAGAAAAGCTATTTCCTTAGGCTGAATTGACAGGAAAACCCTGAGGCTCAAATGATGTCGAAGGCATAAAATGCATCATCAAATGCAGGTATAATATTGCACAACAATATATTAAAATGATCAGTTTTCCAAGGCAAGGAAAGGCAGAGGAGTGTGCATAAAATTAATTTCTATGTAACGGAGTAACTTGTGGCATTGTATATGGGTCTATTGCTATCAGTTTCAGTAACAAAAACAAATAATTGAGCATGAAAATATAAGATATATAGCAGAAGACACAATTGGTCCACGTGAGGCAGTTTGCTGTTAATACCACCCAAAATCATTTATATATATGTCTAACCTTCGCTCGAAACAATCCACCGATCCCACGTTTATTTGCTACCCGGTGATTTGTTGAATGACTCAACAGCCAAATTCCCAGATGGGCAAAGATCGCTGAGAGAAATCATTTGTTGAGAATTGCTTAGATGAAAAGATTGTTGTGATACAGAGGAGCGGCAGAATAAATATGTGTTGGAACGGCCCCGAGATTAAAAAGATAACTGGGATCCCGGAAATAAACAGCATTGGGTGTAAACTGAATGATTTGTTAAATGAAAGAATTCGCCTCGTTAATGCTTTAAACGCAGAGTTACTGACGTGAATAGTACAAGATACTGGACATCGGATGAAAAGGTTCAAAAAGGTAAACACTGATTGAGTTTACCTTCTTGAACTTCTAGAAGTTCATGCCCTTGTGGTAAAAAATAAACATTGAATTGCGTATGTTACCCCACAGGCACTAAGGCCTGTGGGGTAACTAAGATATGTTTGATCACATGACAGTAATATGCCATCTATAACTGAGAGGTAAACACAACATCATTCAGAGTTCTCATAAAGCTACAAGCGGAGAGAAAGGAATAGTTGGAAGGATGATATCTTTTCGAGCCGTGAAAGTGAAAGTTGATATCTTGCACTTAAAGGAGACATTAATCAATACGGAATGTGTGTGTTTTATGCAAGGAAAATATGGTTAAAAATGAGAGAAATTTCTCGGTAAGATTAAGACGTGACAACAGAAGTTAATGATGAGAAAATAGAGAGAATTCTATAGATATAAAATGAAAGAGAAGTTCAACGAAAGGAACGAGAAAAGGATTAGTTAGAAAGTTAAAAACAGAATTAATTAGGAGTTAAGACTGAATTGGAAAAGATGAGAATGGTGAGGAAAGCAGCAGGACGAGGACAGAGAGTGAAGATAGTGAAGGAGATAATGAAGCCCCCCTGATCTCTGGGAAGCAACCAGGGCGGAGCTAATATAAAATTGCTGAAGATTTAAATAATATAGAAGACTTACACCCTTAAGATGAATTAAGTCTCGCCCTAACCACACATTCAGACTTTAACAAAGCACTCAGGAGAGTACAAAAAAAAAGACTTGATGTAAATCTTTACGTAAATTTCACAAGTACATAAGTGTGGATTTTTTTTTTATATTCTAATTGACACTGAATCTTCAATATCACTGTTGGTCCATTTGCGTGTTCTGTTTCCATGTGTGTGTGTGTGATCTCTCGTCCTTGACCACCTGGTGGCATACAGCTTGTGTTTGTCGACCTTCTCCATGACCCCGAGCTGCCTGTGTTTGCTCACCTTAGTGCATTCATCATGGTTGGCTTGCAGAACCGAACTTCAGCTCGTAACCCTTCAGCTGATTGAGAGTTGAGAGGCGGAGCCAAAGACCCGAAACTCAAACTCCGCAAGCACAACTAGGTGAGTACACAGGCACACATAACATATATATATATATATATATATATATATATATATATATATATATATATATATATATATATATATATATATATATATATATATATATATATATATATATATATATATATATATATATATATATATATATGGCTTGAGGGGCCACCGTCAAGGGGCCCCCTCAAGCAGCGCCTCTCCCCAATGAGAAACATTCCAGGAGAGTGAGATAAGTTTGCCACACAATATTTCTCACGAGGTGAGGAACAAGAGGGAAGAATGCTGAGGAAAGTTATGGCAAGACCAAGTTAATGGGAACACCGGGTGGTCTAAGTTGGCCCAAACTTAAACACAAGAACACAGCCTTAAGACGACGGACAAAGTAAGGACAAAGAAGAACCAGGAGAGGACAGAGTAGAGACAAAGAAGAACCAGGAGAGGACAGAGTAGAGACAAAGAAGAACCAGGAGAGGACAAAGTAAAGACAAAGAATCAGGAGAGGACAAAGTAAGGACAAAGAATCAGGAGAGGACAAAGTAAGGACAAAGAATCAGGAGAGGACAAAGTAGAGACAAGGAACCAGGAGAGAACAAAGGACAAAAACCTCCCAAGAAAGATGACCTCCAAACAAGGAACTCCAAGAACTCTCACTCTGCCTTCCTTATTTACAAGGGGTCAACACGGTCCATGATTCAGGTGGAGAAGAATTTCCAGTGAGATCTTATAATTACTAGACGTGATTAATTAATTACTCCTAATTAGCAGTTTAATAACAGTTAAATTAATACTTATTTTAACACTGGTTCAAATGTCTAGCAACTCGCCAAGTTGCCAGTTGATAGTGTCATTAATATGTAGCTAATCACATATTATATGCCATGGAGACGTGAGTGGGTGAAGTATCTCGCTTTCAAGAGAGAGAGAGAGAGAGAGAGAGAGAGAGAGAGAGAGAGAGAGAGAGAGAGAGAGAGGGTATAAACTAGATGTGGATAATTGGCTATTCCCAAGTTTCTCTCCCCATCTCCCCCTCTTCCTCCCCTTTCTTTACTCCTTTCCTCTCTCTCCCAATCTCTTCCCTCCCTCACCTTTTCCCCTATTCAATAGGCCTCACCTCTTCCTCCCTCCCTCCCTCTCCCTTACTGGTATTGATGAGGTCGTTGGGTTGTGTCCTATTATAACTCCAACTTTTCTAAGTGTTTCATTAACTTCTTTATGGATTTAAATTTACGTGTGTGTGTGTGTGTGTGTGTGTGTGTGTGTGTGTGTGTGTGTGTGTGTGTGTGTGTGTGTGTGTGTGTGTGTGTGTGTTTACTAGTTGTGTTTTTTTACGGGGGTTGAGCTTTGCTCTTTCGGCCCGCCTCTCAACTGTCAATCAACTGTTTACTAACTACTTTTTTTTTTTTTTTCCCACACCACACACACACACCCCCCAGGAAGCAGCCCGTGACAGCTGACTAACTCCCAGCTACCTATTTACTGCTAGGTAACAGGGGCACTTAGGGTGAAAGAAACTTTGCCCATTTGTTTCTGCCTCGTGCGGGAATCGAACCCGCGCCACAGAATTACGACTCCTGCGCGCTATCCACCAGGCTACGAGGCCCCTGTGTGTGTGTGTGTGTGTGTGTGTGTGTGTGTGTGTTTTATGGCTGTTCAAGTGTATTCATTACTAATAATGCATTTCTTTAAGACAGATACAAACAGATTCACAAGTATATATGAATTAATTAATCAAGTCTTAATACCCATTATATAATTAAATTAAAACAGGAGCTGTTTTAGTCGTGTTCATACATATTGATAAAGCCGAACGCATAAAACGGATGAAGGATTGTGGTGAAAAATAGTGGTGGAGGATTGTGATTCAGGATTGTGTTGGAGGATTGTGGTGAAGGACTGCATTGTAGTGGAAGATTGTGATAGAGAATTGAAGTGGAAGATTATAGTGGAAGATAGTATTGGATGATTGTTGCAGGGGATTGTGTTGTACACACACACACACAATCTCTGTCTCTTTTCCATCACACGTTTCCAATCCCTTCCCTGTGGTGTGACAACCTTCAATACACAATGTCTTCATCACTGCAAACAAACATCTCTATCCCCCCTAACTCTCCCACCTCCTCTTTTCCACAACTCATCCTACTCATTTCTCAACCAAACGCTACTCATCGTCTCCCCCCCCCACCTCTCACTCTCTCCATCTCCTCCCAACACACAAACACACACACCCTCCCCTGTCTCCCCATCACTGTAACCATCTTTCATTCACCCTATGCCCATCACTGTAACCAAAACCTTGTGCCAATAATGCAAATATGACATATACGAACATAACGTTTTGAAAGTCACTATCTAAATTTACCCAATATTTAAACTAATGCTAAAAGTCTATGGACTATAGGCGGAACATTTCACATTTAGAAACTTACAAGCATTTGTATAGGACGGGAATTTGGGGGCAATATGTCCTTCATGGAGGCAAGGGGACGACTCCAGGCTTTTGCCGCTTTGGTACTCAGGCTAAAATGACCATCCTGCTGGCCTCATATGAGCGTCAGGTGCTGGGGGGGGGGGGTGTGAGGGAGGGGGGAGGGCTGTGTTTGTAGGGATAGAGGGAGGGATAGAGTCGGCGTGGAAGAAGAGGGTTGAGACAGGCGGTGTGGCTAGCGGCTCAGAGCGACCCGGACCGTTGAAGGGAGCGGCGGGTCCACCAGCCTGTCAGCCACACTCCACAGGTGCACCCCGGCCCGGCCTCTGTGACTTCCTATCCCAACGACTGGAGAATCTTTCGATTGTAAACATCAGCCTTGGACTTAAGTCACCGTTGCTCGGGGCTTTTCGTGTTGTGTGAGAAAGGTCATCTAACAGTGGTTTTGTACCTCCACATGACTCCATGACGCGAAAAACAAAATGTCATTAAAAAAACTTTCTTTCAAAAAGTGTTCACTTCTAAGCTTTGGTAGATCTGACGTGCTACTTGCAGCTACCACTAAAATTGATGACAAAGAACTTTACATTTTTACTCACGCTTGATATGATTGGAACCTTAAGATGGTGTGTGGGAAGAATAGGGGGAAGGGGGAGGGTTTGTTTGCCTTAGAGAGCAGTTTCCATCCTTGTGACTCGTTTCTTAGATACATCTCATCTTCAGCTAGTAAGTGCTGCTAGCTTCAGTTAGGGCCTGCGGGCCGCTCCAAGCAACAGCCTAGTGGACCAAACTCTCACAAGTCAAGTCTGGCCTCGGGCCGAGCTTGGGG
>NC_091188.1:2684791-2742291 GCF_040958095.1 Procambarus clarkii | reverse complement strand
GCGAGGGTTGAGCTCTGGCTCATTGATCTCCGCTTCTCAACCGTCAATCAACTGGTGTACAGATTCCTGAGCCTACTGGGCTCTATCATATCTACATTGGAAACTGTGAATGGAGTCAGCCTCCACCACATCACTGCCTAATGCATTTCATTTGTTAACTACTCTGACACTGAAAACGTTCTTTCTAACATCCCTGTGGCTCATTTGGATACTCAGTTTCCACCTGTGTTCACCTTGTTCGCGTACCACCTGTGTTAAAAAGTTTATCCTTATCTATCCTGTCAATTCCTCTGAGAACTTTGTAGGTAGTGGTTATGTCTTCCCTTACCCTTCTGTCTTCTAGTGTGTGTGTGTGTACCTATTTGTACTCACTCACCTATTTGTGCTTGCAGGGTCGAGCATTGACTCTTGGATCCCGCCTTTCCAGCCATCGGTTGTTTACAGCAATGACTCCTGTCCCATTTCCCTAACATACCGAATTTAAGTAAATACTCCCAGGTACTTCCACACACTCCCAGGTACTTCCACACACTCCCAGGTACTTCCACACACTCCCAGGTACTTCCACACACTCCCAGGTACTTCCACACACTCCCAGGTACTTCCACACACTCTCAGGTACTTCCACACACTCCCAGGTACTTCCACACACGACGGCGTACTTCCACACACTCCCAGGTACTTCCACACACTCCCAGGTATTTCCACACACTCCCAGGCGTACGTCACCCTGCGTCCCGCGACCATTCGCTGCTCATATCGTTACCGACAGACAGAAAGTTCATTCTCTTCGGAACACTGAAGCTGGAAAAGAAACTTTAGCGGTCTTTACTTAAAATACAACTTGTCCCTTAACTACCACTTGGCCCTGAGGTCCATGTCTGCCCTGGGTGACGCTGAGCGGGAAAATTAAGCCCCAGATCATGGAGTCGATACAAGATGATTTATCTCACCCTTCTTTGCTATCTCCAATCTGCCTATCTCCCCTAATCGAAAACAGGGGCTGCTATTGGTTCTTTGGGGGTGACGTCATTGTCCGTCCTGCCTGCTGATTGGCCAAATCACGCCACCATATTAGTCTTGGTGTGACGTCATTGATGAAAAGGCGCCAAAGCCCTCAATGTGTCGTTCTAGAACGAGCAATTCAGGAATGACATGCTACCCTATTAAAGTGCTTAGACGTTGTCAATTTGTATTTAACAGAAATAGAAACGCATAAATTTAAGCTGGGACACCCCCTGAAGCAACCAACACGACCGTTAGCGAGGAAAGACCCGGGCTAATGACCCTAATCTTCACTAAATGTGTGCGTCAGTAGTCTACATGACAGGGAGGTATCAGGGGAAAGTGACAGGATCCTCAGCAGCTCGGGACAGGCAACACGTATATATATATATTAACCTCTGTGGATCATTCAGGTACTTGTTTTATAACTGTGTGTCTCCTTGTTCATGTATAATCCATGGCAAAAAATATGTCCTGTTCTGCTCTATTTTCTTAGGAATTTTGTATGTTGTGATCATGTCTCCCTTAATTTTGTTATTGTCTCCTTTAGCTACGTGAGGTTTAATTCTTTTAGATTTTGTCGTAATTCATATCTCTCAAATCCAGGATTATTGTCTTGTAGCCAATCTCTGGTTTCTACTACAATAAGGAAGCTGACTCTTCTGTTTATTTTATTTGTTAACACAGTGGACAGAGAATCTTGGTCTCTACAGAAAAAAGGGCAAAAACTTTCATATAGTTGGACTTGGGGCTCATTGAAGCACCACAATGTAGTTGGACTTGGGGCTCATTGAAGCACCACAACATAGTTGGACTCAAGGCTCATTGAAGCACCACAACATAGTTGGACTCAAGGCTCACTGAAGCACCACAACATAGTTGGACTCAAGGCTCACTGAAGCACCACAATATGGATTGTCTGGCTCCTACTCCAGAACCTTAAGGTGTCGAATTGGAAGGGAAACTCCTGTTGATGTGACAGTTCTCACTGAACCTTCAAACACCTCATGGAAACTCAGAATTGTTAGTAATGGATTAAAATTGTGTATTGCATTATACAGCCATACTTATTAACCCTCATAATAAAATGCAAGTAGAGTTATTGGGGAATAAAATATTGTTATTCATTATTGAGAGAGAGAGAGAGAGAGAGAGAGAGAGAGAGAGAGAGAGAGAGAGAGAGAGAGAGATATTACAATAATTACTTAACAAATTCCTATAGTAACTAGATTTGAAAACCGTCCCGTCCAAGAGCTCCGTCTTCGACGCCATTTACTGTAAGCACAACGTTGTTTGAGCGCTTCCATTCAGGTTACCGGAGCTCTCAAAGAGCTGACGGAGCTCTCAACTAGCTGACGGAGCTCTCAACTAGCTGACGGAGCTCTCAGCAACCTCTCGGAGAGCAGCAAGCAGATTTTTAATTGCCAGTGGGTTCGTTTCTCGTTTTATTCCATTCTTTTTGTGTGCAAGGAAATATAGGAAACGTATATTGAATCTGTAATTCTTTTCTACCCAAAATTGCGTTATGGAAAACCCAAACTCGTATGACCTAGTTTGTGTTTCTGGCAGAGTCGAGATTCTGCATTTTTGGGAAGATTTTATGATATGTTATATTTAGTCTCCAAGGCGAGGCTTCTAGTTTGTTTTTTTGTTTTTTTGAAAATTTTGAGCATACTCGATGTATTTTTCTTGTATGCAAATTTAGTTTTGCTTCAAATCAAAGTATGTAATATTGTTGATGATGAGAACATCAATTAGAGCAATGCAGAGGGTCTCGAACACTCCCAGGCAGCGTTGCTCATTTATTTTTTCTCGTGGATTGGTCAGGTTAGAGCGGGTTGTCTTCTGTTTAAGTGTTGACAATGTGGCGTTCTATGTGTTCAACGAAGACATAACGATGTAAGGTAATCATTAAGCGAACTCGCTAAGCCAGCGTGACTATATAGCACTTGGAAGAGTTGTGATGACGGGATGAAGGATCACTGCCCAACCACATGGACGATTGAGGATCGAACTCGGGCCCCCTGTAAGAGACACGCACCGCTGTTGTATCAACCAACTTGAGTGGATAGGAATAAAGATATAATATATTGTCTATCCAAGTTATTCCTTGTAAAATTGCTGTGATGAAAGAGGATGAGATTGACATCTCTAAACATATGCATCTTTATTGTGGATGACGCGCTATGGAGACCATTCCAATTATCATCTAGCAACTATTTCCTTGTTCTTGAGAGGGTTCCAAGCTGCAGCTTGAGTTCAGAAGACAGTCTGGTGTTTCTGTGACTTCTGTGACTCTCTCTCTCTCTCTCTCTCTCTCTCTCTCTCTCTCTCTCTCTCTCTCTCTCTCTCTCTCTCTCTCTCTCTCTCTCTCTCTCTCTCTCTCACTTTACAATCTCTGCTTATAAACTATTCTCGTTGACATGACAGGGCAACAGAATGGGGCAACGACAATACACATAATAAATGTAAATTTGCCTACACAGAGATAGCAGTAAGTCAATTCAATAATAATACAAATGTAATCCCGGTAAATAATAAACATAGATTTAATGGGGCTATAATCACCTCACTACAGGTTACCGTGACTGTAAATTCGGTGCCACTTTAGTACCCATTATCGTGAATAATAATGGAAACACATTGTCAATAATCACTCAGTCAATAAAAAAGTTAATAAAATCCATATCGTGAAAGCACTGATAATACAAATAATTTCTTTGTGCACAAATATTTAATTTCTTAATGGTTAATCATTCGTATTGCTCTTGATCCTGCATCGAATCCCTTATAATTAAAAGTCAAAATACGCCTGAATTCACAGAAATATTCTATATGCACTGGTACTGGAATATTGTATTAAGAGAATACCTGTTTCCCACCTGCAGAACTTTACCCTAAGTTGGAAAAACTGGCCATTTTGGTGCAAGATTGACAGTGATATTGACAGTATATATATATATATATATATATATATATATATATATATATATATATATATATATATATATATATATATATATATATATATATATACTGTCAATATCACTGTCAATCTTGCACCAAAATGGCCTCAAATAGGCAAAGGGGTCGCATGTTCGTAGATCATCGGGGCCGAGCACCATTGACCCGTGGTGCTCCTTGGTGCTCCTTGGTGCTCCGCGGTGCTCAACAGTGCCCCGTGGTGCTCCACGGTGCCTAGCTAAGTGAACACAGGCGACACTCCCCAAACTGCTGGGCTGACTTGATGGATAACTGCGACAATCACCTTGATGTGAACTAGGTGAGAACAGAGCACAACATTCACAAATGTATTACCAGCAAATCCTTGAACACTGGGGGGGGGGGAGTCTGGTGAAAATGGGTAGAATGGGATATATGAAACTGAGAAGCGAATATAAGGTTGGGTCGGAGGGTCCCCCCCATGATAGGGCGGCTACAGGAGGCCCTGAGCGATTGAGAGGGGATTCAGAACCAAAAAAAAAACGATCCTTAGGGAAGGAGACAGCGAAGGGAAAGGGTTGGGAAAATAGTGAAGGATAAATATAGAAGGATGGAAAGGAACGGAGAAGGGCCAAATCAACTGACAGGAATAAAAATAGACAGTAGATGAATTTCGCAGGAAATATATCCTGTCAGGGGAGGAAAGGTATAAAATTGAGAAAAACTATTGATAGCAATGCGGGTAGAAAGCTGGGAAAGAAATTACAAAGTTTCCGGGAAACGATCAATAACGAATAAAAGAGGAAAAAAAATTAATAACACAAAAGGCAAGAGATGCTACAGGAGCAACATTGCTCAAGATGCTACAGGAGCAACATTGCTTAAGAATGCACCGATGTCTCGACCACTTGAACTGACATTCCATTTAGTGATAATCTCTACGCTAAGGAAGTTTCATTCTAAAATCTCTGACACTCACTTCAATCTCCAATTGACATTAACCACGTTATCATGTCTTCCTTATTCCTGCTTTCTTCCAGTGTCATGAGATGTAGTTCTTTCAATCTTTCTTCATGAGGTAATCTTGTTGTAGGTCTTTGAATCTTCTCTGGCTTTGTTTTTGTATCGTTATGTAGCAGTTCCCCCCTCCGGGACTGCATACTCAAGAGTGAGTCTCACATCGGTTGTTAACTGCGTTAGGAAGGCCCCCTTTGTCCACGTCCTTAAAGGCTATCAGGACATTCACAATTTCGGAAGTGGAAAATTGCCTCGACGTCATTATGTATGCAATTAAATGGGATCATCTCACTCATTTTCCTCCATGATTGGCTTTTATGTGTCTTTTCCCCCATTTTTTTCCATATGGGGACATTAACTATTCTAAATATTCGTAGTAAACAATTTCACTTGATATGACACAATCGACTTGAGAATGGTCCAGGACGGACCGAAACGTCGTCGTCCCTTCACCTTCTAGTGTGTGGTCTGGTCATTAATATTCCACTGGACAGAATGCCTAAAGCATTCTGTCTCATGTAGCTGTCATTATGGGTAAAAAAATAGGTAAGTTACCCTCGTCAGGCGCAAAAATTCAGAAATAAAATCGATAAAGTTAGTATCATCAAAAGTGATAATGGTTTAATTATACCAGAAAGAATTTTTCTCTTTATTTTTCTTCCGGTTATTTGGCCACAAAGAAAAGGTTTAGCCAGGTAAAAGTTTCAACGTTCTTCGACAACTTCGGGAATTTTTTTTTTTGGCCTGTTAACAAGTAATTAAAGATGGATATTAAGACCACCACAATACCTGAATAACTAACCAGCAAAGTATACGCTGGTTATATATATATATATATATATATATATATATATATATATATATATATATATATATATATATATATATATATATAATATAGGCACATTATCTGTGCCTATATATATCCTATCATTATCTGTGCTTCAGATAATGATAGCAGCACCTTACATTCAGTCCCTCCAGCACATGAGTGGCGTGGCTGATGTGTAAGTGTATTCTAGAGTGTCCACAAGTGGCATACTCCACACCTCCGTTGTGACGTCCCATTGTCGGGGACAGGAAGCCTGTTACACTTACCGAGGTCCCTCCAGACCAATGGACGTGACCCTCTGGTTGGGACTGACCGGGCGGGTTTGACCACCAGGTCAATCAGGTGTTAACTATCCATAGTTTACTGCCGTGACGGAAGCTATTGAACATGTGTTCAATGTGTAGCAGGGGGGGGGCGGGAGGGGTGATTAACATGCTTTTTGAGTATTATAAAATAAGATCGTAAGGCCAAAGCGGTTTAGAATCACTTAGTTCAAGGCTGACCTTCCTGAGCATGTGACCCGCAACTGCTGCCAAACTGCCGGAAAAATCCTATGTACTGCTAGGTGAATAGAGGCGCCAGATTAAAGGCAACGTGCCCAAATGGTTCTGTTCCTGCGCGGGACACGAACCCGGTCTGGGATCTCATAGCTTGTGACCCACCTGCGGTAATTACTGCTCTAGTAAGACGCCTCAAGAATGTAATCCCACAAGAGGCGCACTGTGGGTTAGCCACATTGTGGGATAGGCGGGACCAAAGAGCCGAAGCTCAACCCCCGCAAGGACAACTAGGTGAGTACATTGATGCTATTTCCGCATGAACAAATCAATCTAACTGCGCCAAATTATGGACGTTGCTTTGACAACAGGTTCATGAATTAAAACAGTTTCTCCACTGCTTAATGCATTTAGAAAATTAGTAACTTTGTTGACCAGACAACACACTAGAAGGTGAAGAGACGACGACGTTTCGGTCCGTCCTGGAACATTCTCAAGTCGATTGTAACTATGTACATAAATAGGAATTAAATAGTCAACAAAGACATCAATTCTGTATACAAAATAGTGTAATTCTGTCTTTCAACAACCAAATAACTAAAATATGATGTGTAAAATAAATTAATACAAAAAATGATGATCACGACAATAAAACTCATTATAATTTATTAGACTTTAAGACATAATAAGAACAACAAGAAAGTTTTCAGTTAAACACTTTCATATATTTCGTTCACAAGTTGAAACTGAATGTTTGACACGATATTTGACCATCAAACGCGTCATCAAAGTCTGACACGCGTACGTCACTTGTTAATAATTTAGGCTGTGAAGGTCTGAACGCACTTTGATATTTGGTAAATGATATTCATCTATACGGGGGAGAACGCGCTGAAAAAAACACGTACACACGGAAAAACCTACACCACCACATGTGCACATCACACATACGTACACACATCTTGAGGTTATCTTGAGATGATTTCGGGGCTTTTTAGTGTCCCCGCGGCCCGGTCCTCGACCAGGCCTCCACCCCCAGGAAGCAGCCCGTGACAGCTGACTAACACCCAGGTACCTATTTTACTGCTAGGTAACAGGGGCATAGGGTGAAAGAAACTCTGCCCATTGTTTCTCGCCGGCGCCTGGGATCGAACCCAGGACCACAGGATCACAAGTCCAGTGTGCTGTCCGCTCGGCCGACCGGCTCCCTCATACTCACCATTACCCACTAGACCAGGATGGGCTCAAAATAAGTACCCACCACATATCTCCTCACAAGTACCTTGTTTGCTCATTACACCTTGAATTTTCCTCACAAAACGATACAAATTCACGATGCTGACTAACAAATTGGATCTCTCAAGTCCGAGAACCATAATGGGCGAGGTAATAAACCTTCCATTAGCATACAGACATATTTGGATCCAAGAGTTTGTTGCTGTTAGACTCGCTGTGTAATCCTTGATAAATTGCACCTAAGAGCCTGAACGGCGCAGATAGGAAAGGCTTGCCATCATTGATGGGGAATTTAGGTGGATATGGCTGAGGACATGGCTGGGGACATGGCTGGGGACATGGCTGGGGACATGACTGGGAAAGGGCTAGATATGGCTGAAGACTGGGTTAAGACATTCTTGAAGGGCTACCTCTACCTTTGCTCTGAGTCTGGCTGTGGTTGTGTTCCCGAAAAATAAAAATTTTCTTGCTGTTTTCCAATGCATTGAGGATTCACGATTTACATATTCTTCTTTTTCTTTTTAGTGAGAGAGAGAGCGAGAGAGAGACAGACAGACAGACAGACAGAGAGAGACAGACAGAGACATGAAAGCAATGTCAGAGTAATAACCTTTATTGAAATCGTAGTATTACTCCCACAGCTACTGACCCTCTCCCATCAGTGTTGACTTACCACGATCAGCAAGCGCTCTCTTTCTCAGCGGCTGCTGCGACATCCTCTCTCAGGCTTTGAAGTCGCCTCACAATTAATTATAATTATCATTACGAGTGGCACAAATTGACAAAGTTACAGATCACTGACACTCAGATATCTCTCGACAATACACGTAATGCAATGATCAACGATCGAGAACAATTAATTGATCTTATTGATATATTAATCCCACGCGTCGTAGCCCATGGACGCCCTAATTAAATGCAATTTTCCCAGACGACAGCTTAAATATTTTCATAATGCCGGATTAAAAAAGGAATTCTTTCTGTAGTATTGGGGGAATGCCAGTTTCAAGTCTTCATTTGGTGGATGGGGACGTTCCGGCCCTTGTTGACTCGTCCCGTCCACTGTCTTAGGAATTAAAGAAATTGCCAAGGAGCTCTGAGATATTGCATTAAGGCCTTAGTCTTGTATTGGGATCCTTTGATAAGCAATGTCTTGACGAACGATATATTAAAACTCTATGGTCTTATCTGAGGGTAATAATTTATCAAAATACGGCATCGTTACCTTTGCTATCTGTGGAAGAACCACTTTGTTGACCAAACCACACACTAGAGGTTATCTTGAGGTTATCTTGAGATGATTTCGGGGCTTTAGTGTCCCGAAATCACCTACACATTCAGGATTTATCACTAAATTCTGGGACAACTCTGGATTCACCAGACTCATCTGCGTCTCAACAGGTGAATACATTGTTCTGATGAACTCGATGCTTCAATGTTGGCGTGTTTGAAGCTTCAACCTGTTCACTTGGTCTTCCTCTGACACACGAGAAAAATTTAGTATTCGGTTTCTCTTCTCCTCTAGCAAATGAATATATACAAATAATAAAGAATAAAAATACAGGCGTTGCAATCCAGTTTTTGTTGGAATAAAGACAGAGAAAAATAAAACACAGAGCGCTCTTTCCTGAACAGGAGTACCGGGAGTGGTCGAGACTTAGCCCGCGCCGGTGGAGTGCAGTATCAACACTAGGCTATGATGGAGAGTATTGCCAACCCTACCCTCCGATGGCGCGGCGGCCGAAGGGCATAAAAAGACCATGTTTTTTTTTATACCTGTATAACTATTTCCACTGTCACCCTCACGGAATGGGATCCTCGCACACGCAAACTATCCTTTATTCCTTCCAGCGTCCGACCTCATGCATGCAGAGACGCCGTCATCAATTTTTTAACATGCTGTTCATTCAAAAATAGAAATTTGGTCCAATGCAAATTTCTATTATTTTATATGGTGCATATTTTGACGTTAGGGGTTTAGGTTCTGTTTGGCGGTTATTTGTATTTGTTGCACGTAAGGTGAAGCATGTACAGAGTTGCGGTTCGAACAAGAGATCGTCAGCGAAGCACTGTTCGAGAAATGTTCGGACGTCATCAGTTGTGAGCCGTGTGTAAAGCGTGGCTACCGTCCCACAGGGCACATGCTCTGTGCCCCAACGTTGGTCAAAATTGTACATTTATGTGTACAGCTAAGAAAGTGTAAAATTATATGCGAACACACAACTAATATTCACCATAACACCTCAGGTGTTGACCCTCAGGTGTTGACCAGTAGGTATTGATTGTAACTGTTACTGTAATTGTACATGTAATATTACAAGTATGTACTTGTTATTACAAATATATGTATTTATAATAACAGATCTGTAATCGTAATATAATTTGTAACTAATTAAAACGTATTTTTTGCGGTTTATATAAGTGAGAGAGTGTTAGAGTGAATTATTATTCAAGCGTTTTTGTTTAACTGAGGACGTGAAGAGTGAGTGAATGAGTGAGTCATGAGTGAGTTACTCTTGTGAGTCAAGAGTAACGCGACACCTCAGTTCAATAACCCATCAAGATCCATGAGTTCCTGCGGCCTAAGATACATCTTTAGCAAAGTTTAGTTCACTTACGAGAGTGAGAGTAGCGGTAGACTACCTTTCCTAGATATAACACTCTGTGGCTCTCACACTTCAGTCTACACTAAGGAAACCAACATAATACTGCTGAGAGTGAGCACCCTGATAGATACGAGTCCCTGAACTATATGTTTAACAGATCTCTAACCCTGCCCATGGAGGAGAGAAGAAAATGTATATATATCGTGCTTAGCATTGTAAATGTCTGGCCACGTCTGTGGTAGAAAATAATAATAATAATAAAGAGGAGAGGTAACCACGTAGCTCCTGCTGCCTCTACTGACATCAAAGAGAAAATTGAGCTAATGATATACTAAGAGACAGAGGACTGCCAACTTCCTTATGAAAAACTTTCTTGACATCAAACAAAACTCCCTTGAAAGAGACGAATGTCGTCTATGCTTTCATATGACCACTTGGGGACCGTCAGTCCCCAACGAGCTTAGTACTCAAGACAATAACATCCCTCTCAAGACGACTAATAATGCACAAACAACAAGGCCCTATTGCGGAACATATATATATATATATATATATATATATATATATATATATATATATATATATATATATATATATATATATATATATATATATATATATATATATATAATCTTTGGACAACACCCACTAGTGGGACTCGAACCCAGAAAGCACAACTACCTTCCAGTAGCTTTCTGGGTTCGAGTCCCACTGGTGGGTGTTGTCCAAAGATGGTTAATCTTCACTTGTGGTTTATGCAAGTATAGGCTTATATATATATATATATATATATATATATATATATATATATATATATATATATATATATATATATATATATATATATTTTTTATATATAGGGAAGGGAGTACCACCTCTGGCTGGAAGAAGGGGGACCCATAGCCTCGGAGGAAACCACACATAACGCATTGGAGGGAATGTGGGTCCCCTCCAATACAGTTTCTGTGTTCTTTTCTCCTACCACCCCCTTCCCTTTTTATATATATATATATATATATATATATATATATATATATATATATATATATATATATATATATATATATATATATATATATATATATATATATATATATTTTTTTTTTTTTATGATAATTCCAGAGTTACATCATCATTGAAAAAAATACAGTGAAAATTGGAGACCAATTTTTTTACGACACAATAAAAAAAATGTAACTTATTTTAAGTAGTTAACTCGAAGAATATAGAACCGATGGCGAGGGACGGAGCGATAACTTTTGAGACTATAAACTAAACCCGAATTTTCATGAAATTCCTGGAGGGAGGATAAAATTTTTATTTTTTGCCAAACTATTTTTCTTTAATATGTTGTCTGTATATTTGAGGATGTTTTGTCAATGTTGAGTTATTGGCTTAGACTCCCAGCTATTGCGTGTGTGTGTGTGTGCGTGCGTGTGTGTGTGTGTGTGCGTGCGCGTGTACTCACCTGCTATTGCGTGTGCGTGTGTGTGTGTGTATTGTATTCACCTAATTGTGCTTGCGGGGGTTGAGCTTTGGCTCTTTGGTCCCGCCTCTGTGTGTGCGCCTCTGTGTGTGCGTGCGCGTGTACTCACCTGAAGGTAAGTCACATTAGAAGTGTTGGTACCAGCTGGGTGTCTTACAAACCCCGAAGTAAAAGTTCGGTAGAATGTCTGGTTATAAAATATTTTGAAGCTCTTCGTGGTTCAGTGTGGGAATGTTTGTGTCTTGGGAGTTCAGGAACGCCGCGAGTTCAATTCCGCCACTTTGCTTCAGTGTTCATAAGGCTTCAGTGTTCATAATGAACAATAGTATCGGTGAAAAGACATATTTTCCAAATTATTTCTCATAACAAAGATTTCAGTGCTAAAAAAAAGAGAACAACATTACTCTAAAATACCTAGAAATTATTTATAAAAATTCAGAGATTATGAAAAGCCGTATAAATTAAAAATGTTAAGGAAATAAGTCCCAATGAAAAATATAAACAAAATCGCAAAAAAAGGTTATACAACCTAATACCGTATTGAAGGAAAAAATATAATGGGTGAAGAATGATTCGGTGTTATTCATCTGAGTCTCATTCTGGCAACGTGAACAGTTTCCAAGATGTTAAGGTTCAGTCTATAAGAACCGGAAGTAAGTGAACTCCTGTAGAAGAGAACGCAACTTGCCCAAAGGGGTAAAACCTGGGCGGTAAGAGCTATACCCATATCCTCGCAGATACGGCGTTTTAGGTACCGTGAGGTATTTCCCACGTATCGAACATTACACCTCGAACATTTAAAGGAGTAAACAACACCAGATCTGAAAGATCAAAGCGCGAGGAATCGCTGTTTTTTCATTAGTTTCCAATAGTGCAATTATTAGTAAGTAAACATTGAAAGGTAATTTGGTCATAGGAGTATTTTAGAATGTTACAAAGTTACTTTCAGATATGACAGCTAACAGCATCCAAATAAGAGCATCTCATCTCAATCTTTAGTGACATGAATGTTCAAAATTAATAACAATTATTCTCTAAGCTTCATATAATATTTAACAAACATTATACCAGCAACGGTAAACTAAAAGAAATCATTCCCATGAAATAACAGAATGACAGGAGACACGATCGTATTATTTACTCAGACTAAGGTATAGTATTTAGTTAGATTGACTCAAGCTTAACCTCAAACCTGCACACGTGACTAAACATGCACACCCGCTCATTAAAACACAAGTCACATGAATATGCATCACACACACACACACACACACGACGTTTGGTCTCCATGCAGCCTCCAACAGATAAACAGAGTCAAACAGACACACATACACACAATTAGACGTGTTCTGTTATACACAAAAAAGTTTCATCATGGGCCTATTATTGTTATGGATTGACAAATGGCTAGGCGAGATTTCCTTGTGTATTAGCTCAACCACTTGGGCTGGACGGTAGAGCGACGGTCTCGCTTCATTCAAGTCGGCGTTCAATCCCCGACCGTCCAAATGGTTGGGCACCATTCCTCCCCCTCGCCCCTTCTCACATCCTTATCCTGATCCCTTCCCTGTACTATATAGTCATAATGGATTAGCACTTTCACCTGATAATTCCCTTCCTTGCGTATTATACTGGACGGGTCAACCCGGCGGTGTCCGGGGTCGATTGAATTTCTCTGTCTCTGCCTCTATCTATCGTCCTTTCTGTGTCTATTTGTCTCTCTCTCTGTCACTGTCTGTGTCTCCCTATGTGTCTCTGTAACTGTCTTCGTCGTTCTGTCTATCACTCTCTTACTCTCTGTGTCTCTGTCTATATTTAGTAGTTTTGTCATGTCTGTCATTCTAGCCATACATTCCTAGGATGCAGCCGTAGCAGATGTCTAACTCCTAGGTAACTATTTACTGCTAGGTGAAGAGACACATCAGGTGAAAGATTCTCTGTCCAATTTTTTTTTCGGTCGGATAATGAACCCAGTCTCATTGGGCTACGACTCCTTAGCGCAGTCTCTCTCTCTCTCTCTCTCTCTCTCTCTCTCTCTCTGATCTATGACTCTGGTTCTACGTCTCTCAGAATATTCTTGATCTCTGTCACTCTTTGTCTTTCCTGTTCGTCTGTGTCTTTCTCTCTCTATTCTTCGTCCTATATAAACATCTACTTATGTATACACAATTACTAAGACCCTTAACATAGCCTAAATATGCCTCTTAAGAATTAATACAGCCTAACTGCGTCATTTTTCTTACCTGTATTTGATATTTTATAAAACAATTATATATATTGATTTTATTGTTCTGGATTCCAATTTACCGAAAAAAAATTGGTGAAGGTCAGTTTTACGAGCTCGGGATATATTCCACCCTAGAGAGTTACGACTTGCTCTGACCCAGTTTGTGAGTTCAGGTGTTGGTCATTGTCCACACCTGTGGGGACTGTTAAGTAACTCTACGGCTCAACACACGGCAATCAAGTGCTGAAAGCGCCCAGGGGCAGCTGTCATTCAAAGAGAGTTTGTTTACAAAAACAGGTGTAACAGCTACGTTGGGACCTGAGAGGCACTTCCAGATGGAAAGAGAGAGAGAGAGAGAGAGAGAGAGAGAGAGAGAGAGAGAGAGAGAGAGAGAGAGAGAGAGAGGAACATGAAGGTGAAGCAAAATAGATCTTCCAGATGAAGCTTCATGTCCTCGTTAAATTCAAGAAAACTTCGAAATTGCTTTCCAGAATACCACGTCATTTTCCAGAAAGGTTTAGTGCGAAGCAGAAGAGCACGCGGTCCACTGAAACTTTACCTCGAGTTTTATTTTTGCTAACCTTTTGGGATACTTTTTAAGGTCGGACAGCTTCGAACAGCGCTTCATCTTCTGACTCGGATCGCTCGCTCAAAACAGGTAGACTGGGAAAATCGTGGATCAACTTATTTTCCGAACTTTTAGCTAAGTTAAACGTTATTGAGGAAACTTGAAGTTCGCGCTGAACAGGCAATTGAAAACAGAGGATCAGGTAAATAAAGTGTTAATTAAGGTCGCACACCTGTTCAACTAACTTCCTCGTGAACCTCTACTACTTTCTATGATCCTCAGTTTCTCGATTCTATGATGCCGGGTTGCATGACGGTACCTTGTAAGATGCGTGATTGTATGATCACCGCATTGTATGAATTGTGTAAAACCCTGGTTTGTGTCTCGGAGAGGCTGCAGGATCCGAGTGAGGGCAGTAGAATTCCCGGTTGCAATTCTTTTTTCCATATCGTGGCGCAGTCGACTAAGGCAACGTCTGGGATCATCCCGGGCATAAGTTCGAACCCTCATCACGACCATTGTGGGTTTGTTCATTGTATGATGTATTTTGTATAGACCTTATGTTAAAACGAACAATCTAGGGACCCAACATAGGCCTCTTGTATTGGAACCCTGAGGTAGTGCGGCCACCACCTGCTGCCACTAATAGAATACATGGCCATCACGTGAAGAAATTGCCAGAGAATAGAATCAGGACGTGAGGAGATTAGTTTCTAAAAAAAATCGCCCGGCGCAGGACAATATAATTGATCACTGGCGGCCGCGGGACGAAAACCTTCCCACATAGAGGCTTGGGACTCGACACTTAGCAAGTTAGTGTAGGCGATGAGTCACAATAACGTGGCTAAAGTATGTTGATCAGACCTCACACTAGAAGGTGAAGGGACGACGACGTTTCGTTCCGTCCTGGACCATTCTCAAGTCGATTGTGATCGACTTGAGAATGGGTCTAGGACGGATCGAAACGTCGTCGTCCCTTCACCTTCTAGTGTGTGGTCTCATCAACTTAGCAAGTTAGTCTTCGTCACCAGCATCTTGAACACCAAGAGGTGAGATATCTGTACCGATAACACAAAGCAAGTGCAGCGCTGGTGAGTAATTGGAGACGAAGACACGCCGTGAGAGAGAGAGAGAGAGAGAGAGAGAGAGAGAGAGAGAGAGAGACAGAGACAGAGAGAGAGAGAGAGAGAGAGAGAGAGAGAGAGAGAGAGAGAGAGAGAGAGAGAGAGAGAGAGAGAGAGAGAGAGAGAGAGAGAGAGGGAGGGAGACAGACAAGCACGTCCACAGGATATCTTGTAAGACTTGATTTTAAACCCTCGGAGTCTTAGGTCTTCAGAGCTCAAGCTTCGCAAACTGGTCACGAATTCCTCAGATTTTTCTCACCCGATGAACAGACACAGAGAGAGTGCCAACGGCGGGGGTGACGAGCAGTGTGTCACGCCTCTGGTGCCACACGCTGAGGAGGAGAGGGAAGAGGTGAAGAAGGAACCCAAAAAAATGAGGAATAAAGAAGTAAGACAAGTGCTCGTCTACCTGTTACATCCTTCGCCCTCACCTTCGTCTGTCCTGTCAAGTGTTTCCAAGTATCTTATATGTCGCGATCAGGGCTCCCCTGAGTATACCTTTATCGCAGCTATGTATTATTCAGTTCACATTCATCTTCCTATGCTTCACAGAATGGTGAATGTGATGAAGTAAATGGAAGACGAAGCAAGAGGAGAAGAAAATATGAAGGGAAATAGGATAAGATGAAAATTGGGTTTTGGCCTCCAGCCAGTTTCTGGAACCTGATAAGGTATTCAAAACATTATTTTCTCCGGTACATGATCCACCAATCGCTTACACAAGGGTCTCCAATCACTGCTGTGTGTGTATGTGCAGGGGTGAACGGAGTAGAGGCATGGTGCCCAGTCGTTCCTACCCTAGCCATAAGAGAAAGAGAAAGATTATAACACGGAAGATTATGTTAAGTAATTAATTAATTTGATACAACCAAAATATTTATGTTAAATAATGAATTGCACAATCCAGGACAACATGGATTTAAAGCAGGAAGATCCTGTCAATCACAGTTACTCAACCACTACCACAAAATCTCAGAAGCATAAGAAGAAAAGCAAAATGTAGATGTTGTATAAACAGACTCTTCAAAGGCATTCGATAAGTGTGACCATGGAGTCATAGCTCACAAAATGAGATCACTATCCTGGAAACACAATCTGAAACTGTCTCTATTTTCTGCTTGTTACAACTTGTAATAAAGTTGTTACATCTTGGCTTAACGTGTTTATGACGTATTAGAACGTTGTTACAACTTGCTATATTGGTTGTTATAACTGGTTAGAAGGTGATAAAACTTGTTCGAACGTTGTACCAACGTCGTAGTTTCGGTGTGTGTTTGGCGGGTAGGAATAACGGGTAAAGCAGGACGTTGGATTTTTAACGTTCTGTCAAACAAAATGCAGAGAGTGACAGCCAATCAAATAAAATCAAGCCCAAGTGCGGGGAAAAGCTCTGTACCCCAGGGCACAGTCCTTGTACCGCTACTATTTCTCATTCTTATTTCGGAGACAAAAATACTAGTCACAGCTTCGTGTGTGTCCTAATATTGGCTCGAACAGCCTCTATAGCTGTTAGAACGGTGTTCAAATATTGTCGTAAACATTCCTAGCCCTTCAGAACGATGTTCAAATGTTGCGCTAAACATTTCAAGACTGTTATGACGGCGCTCAAAGCCGACAAATTTCCTCACCCCGGGCCAGTCTCTTTGCTCGCGCTTAAAAACCTTCCAGAAACAGAGCTGTCTGAGTCTCTGATCCCTGGCAGCCGTCTCTATACCAGAGCCCCGAGAGCGTTCTCGCCCTAGCGTGTCCAAGGGCTACCAAGCCCTGATCTCCCGCTCCCTCGCACTATATGCAGACTGTTGTTTCAGCTTCGCTCCAACGCTTATTTTGTGTCAAGAACGGGTCCTGTGAGGCATGTGCCGATTCTGGGGTGGAAGCGAAAACCCGTTTTCTCCAGGGGATACTCCCGTGTGTTGGGGGAAGCCGGCGGGGTGAGTGTCTGTATGCACCTAGATGTCGAACGTCTAGCAACGTAACAAGATCTAGATGTCGAGCTAGCAAGGTCGAACGTCTGTTGTTAATCCTTCAGCTGCGCGGCGTTTATTTCTTTGCTCGGGTGCGGCTTGGTAGACAAAATTCAATCAATAATTTGTCCTCGTGAAATTGTAGAGAAAACATGTAGCAAGTTGGGTCGGGGGGAAAAGGGTGGAGAGGGGAAAACATTCTTGGGGCTCATCCAGGGACGCCAGGGTGAGCCCCTGGAGCCCCTGGGGGGGAAGGCGAGCGCCGGGCTCAACTGACAAACCCAGCAGGAAGACAATTGATATCTAGTGACCCAAACGACTGGGCGTCAAGCCTTCGCTGAACTCTAGATACTGAAACAAAGATGTAGCTGAACTGCAATAGGTTCATTACACATAACACAAGGTTCATTACACATAACACAAGGTTCATTACACATAACACAAGGTTCATTACACATAACACAAGGTTCATTACACATAACACGAGATTCAATACACATAACACAAGGTTCAATACACATAACACAAGGTTCATTACACATAACACAAGGTTCATTACACATAACTCAACATTCACTATACACATAACACGAGATTCAATACACGTAACACAACATTCACTATACACATAACACGAGATTCAATACACGTAACACAACATTCACTATACACATAACACGAGATTCAATACACGTAACACAAGGTTCATTACACATAACACGAGATTCAATACACGTAACACAAGGTTCATTACACATAACTCGAGATTCAATACACATAACACAAGGTTCATTACACATAACACGAGATTCAATACACATAACACAAGGTTCATTACACATAACTCGAGATTCAATACACATAACACAAGGTTCATTACACATAACACAAGGTTCATTACACATAACTCAACATTCACTATACACATAACACGAGATTCAATACACATAACACAAGGTTCATTACACATAACACGAGATTCAATACACATAACACAAGGTTCATTACACATAACTCGAGATTCAATACACATAACACAAGGTTCATTACACATAACACAAGGTTCATTACACATAACTCAACATTCACTATACACATAACACGAGATTCAATACACATAACACAAGGTTCATTACACATAACACGAGATTCAATACACATAACACAAGGTTCATTACACATAACTCGAGATTCAATACACATAACACAAGGTTCATTACACATAACACAAGGTTCATTACACATAACTCAACATTCACTATACACATAACACGAGATTCAATACACATAACACAAGGTTCATTACACATAACACGAGATTCAATACACATAACACAAGGTTCATTACACATAACTCAACATTCACTATACACCCATAACACAACATTCAACACACGTGCATAACTACAGAGGCAGTGAGTTAATGGCTTTCCTTAACTGTTGCAAATTCTGCCCAACGCAAAGCCATCACAGTCTTCCATTAGTACACACGACATTGGACTCTCTGTCTCGCGTTCTCCGTCTCCCACGAATCCAATGACAGTTACACATACCTCAATGACTGTTACACATACCTCAATGACTGTTACGCATACCTCATACCGTCCAAAGATCAACCTGCACAGGACAGGGAAAACCTTTGAATATATCTCGATATATAGATTGTCCAAATACGTGGAAGAAAGGCCATTCGAGTCCCATCCATCATCTGCGGTCTGACTGGTCGGGGTCTTTCTTCAAGACAGTGTTTCTAAGAGTTTACTTTTAGGGGGAGAAAAAGTGCCATAAACGGGATGTAAACTCACTCATTTGTCTGTGGACTGGAGCTTATCAGACAGACACACAGGGGCAAAGAGAGGGTGATGCAGGCCACAGACACACAGAGTGAGGGGGGGTGGGTTGTGTGTTGCACAGAGAAAAGGGAGACACACACACACACACACACACACACACACACACACACACACACACAGGGTAAGGAGCGGTGTGTATGTGTGCAACTGTTGCACATAGACGGAGCACATAGACATTAGGGGGAAAAAGAGCTCATTAATCATCTGACAATGTTACTTATCTTTCAAACCACACAATTTAATATCGCATCCCTGTTTATATTTACCGCAAGCTCGTGTGGTGTTTCAACTGCCGTAATGTGAAGGACAAGCTCGTCCCAACAACACACTCACGAACACAGAACAAAAAATTCAGTGAACGTTTGAAGATATCAGAAATTTTTTCGAAATATTCTAATTTTGTTTATATAAATGCAAGAATACACGTCAGCTCCGGTCAAAGGTTAATCGCTCTAAGCTAGCATCAGGCGATAACTTCAGCGCCTGCCGCCCAGAGGTCCTGGGAGGTCCTGGGAGGTCCTAGGAGGTCCTGGGAGGTCCTGGGAGATCCTGGGCGTCATCGCCACTCGCTGCACTTATAAAGATAAAAGCCTCGTCCAGCGCCTGTACAATTTTGGCAGCAATTTACCTCGAATGACGTCAAACTCGTCGGGGGGTTATTGTCAGGCATGGCGTGGTCAAGGCCTGGCCGTGGTCAAGGCCTGGCCGTGGCCAAGGCCTGGCCGTGGTCAAGGCCTGGTCGTGGCCAAGGGCTGGCCGTGGCCAAGGGCTGGCCGTGGACAGGGTCTGGTCGTGGTCAAGGCCTGGCCGTGGTCAAGGCCTGACCGTGGTCAAGGCCTGGTCGTGGCCAGGGGCTGGCCGTGGACAGGGTCTGGTCGTGGCCAAGGGCTGGCTGTGGCCAAGGGCTGGCCGTGACCAGGGTCCGGCCATCTGTTTACTGAGGGGTCGATAGCTACCATCCATTCCATTATTACTCTAATGCTCAAACGGTCGGAACTTCTCTGTTTGTTTACATGTGTCTATCCGCGTCCTGTTATTAACAGTTATAGTGTGGTACCATATATGCTTGTGGGCAACCGTTGAGTGAGTGATGAACGGGTTTCTGAACGCTGAGTTGTGTGAAATTGTTCCACTGTTACACTACACTTCTTCATTTTTGTTCTCTGTTAATGTTCAGTGATCAGCTACAACCATTAAGTTCCAACTACTTAATGCTAATAGTCATTCAAGCTCCTGTTATATACCATTAGTGCTAATCTGCCTTTGTTTTACACCGCTTCCTCCTCCTCCTCCTCCTCCCCTACAATCAAACAAAGTCGTTCAGATAATTAATTTCCCCTTTGTTTTAAACTTACTCCCAGGGTCCACGGCTCGTTATCTCTGACGAGCCGTAAGTTGATCTCGAAAGATCAAGATGATCTGGTAAGATTATTTTGATCATCTTACGATTGATCTCGTAAAATGACGAGCCGTAAGTTCATCTCTGATCAACTTACCTGACACGATCCAGAAACACTATTGCAATACAAATGTATCAACTTAAAATTTTTGCTGAGATGAACGTCATTACTGCTTAATTATTATACTTTATATATATATATATATATATATATATATATATATATATATATATATATATATATATATATATATATATATATATATATATAACTTAAAACTCCACACCCCAGAAGGATTCGAACCCAGACAGCCAGGAGCACTATGCACCATGGCGTACCCGGTTCTTAGTGCTCCTGGCTGTCTGGGTTCAAATCTTTCTGGGGTGTTAAGTTTTTAGTTGCATATTGGCTTGGGGACCATTCAAGCTTTTATATATATATATATATATATATATATATATATATATATATATATATATATATATATATATATATATATATATATATAAAGGTCCTGAGCGATGAGGAGCATATGTTCACGTTCACGCATTTACTGCTGGATTAACAGAGGCTACAGTAAAGGTTTAGCGCCCAGTCAATCCTCCCCGGCCAGGATACGAACCCAGGACAAAGCGCGCTCGCGAAGCAGCGGACGAGTGCTTTACGTCGCCATTTCTCACGCTGATTGGCCAACAGCCCCTTTGCCTCAGGTAACTGGTGGGGGGCATCGCTCACGTCCCTAACTGCCTTGCGACGTCATATTTTCCCATAACAATTATGTCAAAATGGCTGTTTAAACGGTGTTACGAGACTCTCAACGCCACGTACCATTGCTGAGAGGTCTAGGACCATTTTTCTCATTATTAAATGAGCTGTATTGCTCTTTACAGCAGCTCTGTGTTTGGTTTACTGCCATAGCTGTTGTGCGGGAATCGAACCCGCGCCACAGAATTACGAGTCCTGCGCGCTATCCACCAGGCTACGAGGCCCCCAGGTAACTGGTGGGGGGGCATCGCTCACGTCCCTAACTGCCTTGCGACGTCATATTTTCCCATAACAATTATGTGTGTGTGTGTGTGTGTGTGTGTGTGTGTGTGTGTGTGTGTGTGTACTCACCTATATGTACTCACTTATATGTGCTTGCGGGGGTTGAGCTCTGGCTCTTTGGTCCCGCCTCTCAACTGTCAATCAACTGGTGTACAGGTTTCTGAGCCTATTGGGTTCTATCATATCTACACTCTGTGTGTGTGTGTGTTTGTGTGTGTGTGTGTGTGTGTGTGTGTGTGTGTGTGTGTGTGTGTGTGTGTGTGTGTGTGTGTGTGTGTGTGTGTGTGTGTGTGTGTGTGTGTGTACTCACCCACCTATTTGTACTCACCTATTTGTGCTTGCGGGGGTTGAGCTTTGGCTCTTTGGTCCCGCCTCTCAACTGTCAATCAACTGGTGTACAGGTTTCTGAGCCTATTGGGCTCTATCATATCTGTGTGTGTGTGTGTGTGTGTGTGTGTGTGTGTGTGTGTGTGTGTGTGTGTGTGTGTGTGTGTGTGTGTGGGTGTGGGTGTGGGTGTGGGTGGGTGTGTACGTACATGATAGAACAAAAAAAGTAGTGGTGGCATTTTTCAATTTAGAAATACTTTGACTCGCGTGGAATAATATCACAAATATTTTACTTGCTGTTATTCCTGTTTTTGTTCTCGCTGTTCTTGCTTTTGTGGTTACCGTCGATGTTTTTGTTTCGTGTCGTTGTGCGTCTTGTCCAAAAAAAAATAGAACGCTGAACAATGGATAAAAATTGGATTAAGTTTTAGATTTAGAAATTGAAATCGTTACCACGTAAAGCAAACTGGCTGGATAGTTTAATATTTGGTTCTGGACGACATAAATGAACGAGACGGATTGGTAGGATTAGTAAATGGAACCATCTCGCATGAGCCGATTGGCTGTCTGCTCGCCTCTTCATTCATGCGGTCTTAAAGCTGTAGTAGGAAGTCACAGAGCTACAGCAGGACTCACATAGCTGGTACAGGAGTCAAATGGATGGTACAGTACCTACTCGGATGGGTACGGTACCCACATAGCTGGTACAGGAGTCAAATGGATGGTACAGTATCTACTCGGATGGGTACGGTACCCACACAGCTGGTACAGGAGCCAAATGGATGGTACAGTACCTATTCGGATGGTACGGTACCCACACAGCTGGTACAGGAGCCAAATGGATGGTACAGTACCTACTCGGATGGTACGGTACCCACACAGCTGGTGCAGGAGCCATATGGGTGATACGGTACCCACGAGCGACAATCGTAGAGGAATATATATAAATATTATAGAAGAGATGGGAGAGATTATTCGAACTCTTACGAGTTCAGCACAGGGAGCTGAGAGCTAAAGAGCTCCGCGCCTGGAGCTCAGAGCTACAGAGCCTCGCGCCTAGGGTCTGGCTGGGGTATTAGGTGATAGCCAATAAAGCCCAACCATTTCTGCTCCGCCCGGGATTCGAACCAGGAATTTCCGACTGCAAGTCGGGAACGAACCCGTCTGTAATACCCGGCACGTTCCTCATTCTTGCCTGACTCTTGCTGAGCTAATGTTTAATATATATCATCTTATCTCTTCTCGTTATCTCCCTTCGTTATCTCCCCCTATTAATTTCCCTTTGTAATATCACCTCATTATCTCCTTTTCTTTTCCTCCCCCTCGTTCTACGCATTTGAGAACTATGCACATTTAGTGCTCAAAATCCATCAAGCATTTACGCATCTCCATACGAAACCCGTACATCTTTCCTCGCTCATAGTGGCTTTGTATATATATTGAAACAAAGAAGCAAATTACCCGCTTTGAAACTTCGTAACCTGTGGTTATATTAGTCATAACAAAGTGCCTAGTGCTTAGAGGGGTCATAGGTTGTTTAATGCATGGTAAACAAACACAGTTATTAAGGAGAGAGAGATGTACAGGTTTCGCAGCTGTGGAGACGAAAACGTTTGACGAATCCTGACCCCCTAATTGTGAGTAGAAATTATGTAATCATTTATGGCCACTGTGTTTATGTGATGTTATGTGTGTGTGTGTGTGTGTGTGTGTGTACTCACCTAGTTGTACTCACCTAGTTGTGCTTGCGGGGGTTGAGCTCTGGCTCTTTGGTCCCGCCCCTCAACCGTCAATCGACAGGAAAAAAATGTGTGTGTGTGTGTGTGTGCAGTTGGCCCACGCTGCAATTCGCTTTTAATTCTGTTTACAATGCGGAATTAAGGAAACCCACGCTCACAGGATGTTCATTTGCTATGCAAGCGTTGGCGAGGAATACTTCGCCTTGATTAGAAGTAATGCATATTAAACGATGTATATATTGATCCTTAATGGCTCCCTAAGCAGCGCAGGTTAATTTGCATGTTAAATACGTAAATCCAAATAATATGGATTATACAGGAGCTTCCAAAGTGGTGGCTTGAGAAGATCTTGCATTAATCCATCCCCCCCTCTCACCTCTTCTTCTCCCCCCCCCACCACACATATGTACGCACAGGGGCCCTGCGGCTGAGCAGAAAGCGTTCGGGGATCGTAGTTCTAAGGACACGGGTTTGTGTGAGTAGAAAATAGGTCGAGGGTCAGTAGGTTAGACATCCGTTGGTTAGAAAAGTGGGGTCCAAGAGCTTACATCTTCATCCAACAGGCACGCATGCGCTCTCGCACGCACGCACACATGAACACACACACACACACACACACACATATACATATACACACGCACACAACACACATACATATACACACGCACACAACACACATACACACGCACACACACACACACACACACACACACACACACACACACACACACACACACACACACACATACATATACACACGCACACAACACACATACATATACACACGCACACAACACACGTATACATTTAAATAAGAATGACATGATCACAACATACACGATACTAAAGAAAATTTGCAAGGTTAACAGGAACAGGATACTCAACATGGTAAGAAAATATGAGAAGTATAAACGCCCGAATAACTTCCAGGAATAACTAGAAACAATTTGTTCATTGGGGCAATAGTATAGAACAAGAAAGAAATTGTGAAATTATAAAATTTGTTATAGAATAGTCTCTAAATTCACGTATCTTTCCACACAGCATCACATAGTGACGGAGGGTGTGCGAATAATTTTGTTGACACAGTTTACATTTGGTCAGGATCATACAGTGTTCTATGTGCCAATGGCACCCCTGTTCTTCACTGTTTCCATACTGCCTTTTTCTTCCATATCGTTCACTCAAGTATGTTGTTATTTGACTTAAAAGTTCGAGATTATATATATATATATATATATATATATATATATATATATATATATATATATATATATATATATATATATTTTCTCGCCAGTCTCTTAAGGACTGGGTGATTGAATTCCCACCAGCCTGTCATTATTTTAACCTGAATTGTGAAGCTATTGACCACGGTATCAAAAATATCCGATGCTTTAAATGAGATGAGGAGCATAGTAATGGTGACGATTCTTCGGATTACTAATGAGTATTTAGTCTCGGTAGGTTGGCCGGCATTCCCTACAATTCATACGTTTCTGGTTAGGGAGAAAACCACCTTAAATTAGACGTTTGTGAGGCGTTTGAGAAGTGGATGCTTCGGAAGCTGCATCTCAAGCTCCTTGTGTGAAGCCTTTGTTCAGTGACGTCTTTGTTCTAGATATATTTTTGATCAAAAGTTTTATATCAGCTATACTGTCCACAAAGTATTTATGTATGTTTCTATTCTATATTTTCAGGAGATAGTGTGTGTCTGTCTGAGATAGAAGGCGGGAGACTTGGACGCAGCATCCGGCTCCTCGTGAGAGATACCAAGAGTAATGTGACGCAAAGTTTTGCGAGCTTGCGTTAAAGGAATCAAGATCCTTGCAGCGGGTTCAGGGAGGCTGCTGCTGGTAGTGGTGGAGCTTCCTACAGGACCAGGTCATCGTGGGTCACTGTAAACTATCGTAAAGTGGCGCTTGTTTCAACGAAATAGAGTAATCAAAATCAATCAAGTGTTGTAAGATATCTTCAAAGGGAATAGTGGGGAGGGGGGATATTATCTAAGGTTAATTAGTGGTCAGACAGGTCTTCCATTTGCAGAATATTCGAAGTCAGTGGATAATTAATTGAAAAACAACAAAAAACTAAATAGTTCAAGTGTCCCTTCACACGTTTGTTGGCAACCATCAAATGGTCGTCAAAATGTTATCGAAGATCACGAAGAAGTTCCTCAGTTAATAGAGGTCATAAAATTTCAGGAAATAATCTTCAGATGGGACAAATCCATTGCGAGTTACAGCATTATCTGAGGTTATTTAAGGTTGCGAGTTTCTTGGAACATTTATCATGGAACGAAAGCAAGCAATTAAACGTAACGACTAAACAAGGGGTCACGGGTTACGAGTTGAAGGTCAAGATCTCATGAAGGTCATCACAGCTCACTAGTTCTCAGAAGGTCTTGAGGTCATCACAGGTCACTAGTTCACCCAATATCTCGAGAAGGTCATCAAAGGTCATGATTTCGAACAAGACCTCCAAAAGGTCACCATCATCATCACCACAAGAAGGTCGCCCGATGACAGAGAAAGGTCACTAGCTTCCGTCAAGAACTCAGGACATGATACATCACGCGAGGGCCGCCAGAGGTCAGCATGGTTGACCTTCCGTCAGGGAGCTGCTAAGATGCCGACCTCCGACCTGTCGCTAGTACACCCGCCCGTCCTCTTCAACCTCAGCATCTCCCTGCTGACTGCCCTCGCCTCAGCCGGCTCCTCCAGGGGTCATACCATCATCAAGGTGAGTGAAGCAACACGACTGACTTCTTCTTGTTCTCAGTCGACCATTCATCCCCCCTGAGCGAGACCCGCACTTAGTATCACTCCTTTTGTGTTCAATGTTTTGCTTCTGTAGACTATTTCCGTCACCATTCAATGCTTTCCGCCAGTTAAGGTGCCACTAATAGTTAAGCTTTTATACAGTTTGATGTGTACATCAGCAGGGGGATCAAATAACATTACCCATTAGCCTATTTATTTCACCATATGATCCTGCTTTATTACACCAATCACCAATTATTACCTGTCAGTTTTGAGAATTATTTGCGATCACCGACTTGCGTCTTTGTGGATTTTTATGAGAGATAGAGGAGGTTTTTCGGCTGTTTTGTTTGATTGTCTGTTCGAGGTTGGAGGCCTGACTCTACGGGGGTAGTGTCACCCAATTTTTCATTGTAATTGCTGTTGGGTATGTGCCTAACATGTTCGGGTCGGAATTAGTATTAAAGAAAATGGTGATAGGTGACACTGTGCCAACATTACGCTTACGAAATATCTCGCAATACCATAATGATTCATCTCTTTATTATTATTATTATTTTATTAATATTTTAGCTACATTGTAAACTTTACGCACTGATCTCGACAAAATAAAAAATGTAATTTATGTTTTGTGGGTTAATGTCTGGATGATAAACCATCATAATGCTCCCATAGTTTGCAGGTGCAGGATACAGATCACGCAAACCATGCTGTGTGTGTGATAGAGAGAGAGAGAGAGAGAGAGAGAGAGAGAGAGAGAGAGAGAGAGAGAGAGAGAGAGAGAGAGAGAGAGAGAGAGAGAGAGAGAGAGAGAGAGAGAGTAGTGGTGGAAGACGGTAAGAGAGAGGGAATGTTCTGGGGGGGGGGGGAGAGGAGAGAGAGGGGGGTGGGGTGGTGAAGCAAGTAGGAGAGTGTTGGGCACGTATCCCACAAGAATCGGGGTGCAAAGTTTAGTGAGGATGGCCTCAAGCGTTTGGCCTCTAATTTCGAACAGACAGATAGACAGACGGTTTAATTTATACATACATACATACATACATACATACATACATACATACATACATACATACATACATACATACATACATACATACATACATATAAAAACAAAATATGCAAAACAAAATGTTAGGCCTACATACAAAATCAAGATAACCACACTGAAATTAAAAAAAAATGTGAATATGTAAATTTACAAACACCAGCTCATTACCGCATAACAAGAAAAATAAACAAACATTTAACCCCGTAACATAGAAAAAAATCCCAGTTCGCCCTGAAACTTCGTGCTCCCACACACGTCCCATTAGGGATTCAGTCCTCAGAGATGAGTACACATACCAGTAGGTCATATAAATACCCCCACGTCTGGACCTAGCTCCCAGCCTCTCCCTTCTACCCTTCAATATCACTAAGACTTCCTATCTATACACACTGAGAAATCCTGCCACTGCTCCTTGCATATGTGAGTTTTCGTGGCAGTCTTATGGAAACTGAGTCTCTTAACTGTGTGAGTTTTCGGTACGCCAGGATGACAACACGTTTGAATTGCTTAAGTATTGCTTTTTAGTTTCTTGTGTGTAATAATATATGAATGTTAACAGAGAGACAAAAGAATGACACACTGAGAGCATCACCCGCCTAGGAGCTCCTCTGAAGTCGAATGCCATCGCCGAAGATCCCATTTAAGAAGATCACTGATCTGAAGAGAATGGATGTGAGGATTAAAGACGTCAATGATCACTATGTTCTTTCTCACCAGATACCTGTCCTTTCTCAGGATAACCTACTATCTGAGGAGTTCGTTATCTTACAAGAGCCCCAAGCGAGGTGAGTAAGATCACTTACTGAAATCTATGCTAGAAAAAGTCCTTATACTCTATCTCTTGATGATCCACAAATGAAACAAATTACATTTCCTGAGAGACTTCGGAATTTCGGCCTACGTACAGTCACCCAGATCACGGTGCCTCGCAGTTCATTATTCTCTTCACCATCTGACGGAATAGTGAAGGATATTGGCAGGGTGACACAATCTCAATTTTATACTCTACACAACTTTATGGATTAATCTCGCAACCCTCAGGCTCTTTAGCCAGCTCTATCTGAAGGCCAAGTGCAATGCAGTTGGGGACAGCCCATCGTATACGGAGCAATAACAGTCCATACCAACACAACGTGAGATCACCCGATTCACAGTGGCGCCCAATATGGGTAAATTTCCATTAGCAACCCCCATGTTAATATCACAGCATGGGGGGTTGCTAATCTCAGTCTTGTTGACGCAATCCACAGCGAATATAGGTGCATATGAAGCAAGATAAAGACTAACATATGCAAACAGTATTGTCAGAGAAAAGAAACAACTTTACTATATTTTTCGTAACAAACATTTCGTAGAAAATGCTCCATTATTATCAGTAAAAAAGCTAAACAAAATATTCACTGATAAACAAATGTAAACTGGGAAAACGACCAAACAGCATACAAAGAGAAGGAAATATATTGAGAGAATAACTGAGTCGTGAACTCAGAGTGTGTTGAACTCGGGGTCTTATTTTTGGCGATATGAACAGAGTCCCTGATAGTAATGTCCAGTCTAAAAGAATATGGAGGACTGTTGACCAGACCACACACTAGAAGGTGAAGGGACGACGACGTTTCGGTCCGTCCTGGACCATTCACAATCGACTTGAGAATGGTCCAGGACGGACAGAAACGTCGTCGTCCCTTCACCTTCTAGTGTGTGGTCTGGTCAATATACTTTAGCCACGTTATTGTGACTCATCGCCTGAATATGGAGGACAGCCCCAATGAAATTTTGTCGCAGCTGAAAACTGTTCCAAATTTCAGGATTCACTATACATAGAAATCACAATAGCGTGATGTATCAAATGAACCAATCCATGTCGTAGCTCAGTCGATTAAGGCAGCGTCTGGGATGCTCTCGGACGTAGGTTCGAATCCTCGTCACGGCCTTTGTGGATTTGTTCAGGATTCACCTTTACAGTTTTCCATAGTTAAGGACAGGAAGTTTGTTGGGTTCATCGAGGTCCTCCAGGCTAACTGCTGATGACTTTTCCCCAGGATGCCACCCACAACAGTTGCCTGACTCCCAAGTGCCTACTTACTGTAGCTAAACAGAGACATAATGTAAATGGAACCGTGTCCATCTCTGCTCCGCTCGAGAATCAAACCTGTTATCCTCGGTTGTAAGCCGACAACGCAGACCACTGCTCTACATGACCCCTGTGTCATGAGGTATTCCTCACGTCTCGAACATTGCAGCACGAACATTTGTAGTGTCTAGAGCTTGAAAGATCTTCTACCCTGTCTCATTTAAACCTTCTGGGGCACCAGATTATCTGCTAGATATACAACTGTATGTTTAGTGAGCCTCAACATGACTGAAACGAGTCTCAATAGACTGTACCGAACCTCAACATGACTGTACCGAGCTTCAGTTGACTGTAACGAGCCTCAATTGACTGTAACGGACCTCAACATAACTGAAACGAGTCTCAATTGACTGTACCGAACCTCAACGTGACTGTACCGAGCTTCAATTGACTGTAACGAGCCTCAATTGACTGTAACGGACCTCAACATAACTGAAACGAGTCTCAATTGACTGTACCGAACCTCAACATGACTGTACCGAGCTTCAGTTGACTGTAACGAGCCTCAACATGACTGTAACGAGCTTCAACATGACTGTAATGCTGCCTCTTGCCTAAAATACATTGTTAAGGTCTGTGCCGCGTCTGAACCTGTCCTCCAGTACAATAGATCTCAATTTAGCTTCACATAAGGGTTATCGTGTACGGGTTATATTGTTCGATAGCTCATGGTCCAAGATATCAACCACCTTGTCCTCACCATTCCTCCAGAGCTTCAGATACCAGCAAGCCTCACAAACATTATATTACCTCCGTTATATCATAATATATTTCCTTTTATATAATATTACCATATTGCATTTTCATTTAGGAATGTCTATTGCATTCCGATATCCAATTACCCAGCCATCTCGTTATGATTCCATCGATATCATGCTCTTTAGCTGTCGAAATATATATTTCATGAGGATATTATTAAAAAACTTTGATTTGTAATTATCTATGATAACCATGGGGCGATTGTGTCGTTTAATTCGTAAACATTAAATGCTTCGCTATTTTCTCTCCAGTAATTGTTTCCATAAGTTGGCTTATTACTGAAGTTTATCTAATTAGTCGATAATTACAAGGAAGTTTGTTTACATTTTTTTTAAGTTTACAAGACTGGTATTACAGGTGTTGCAGGTGTTGCAGGTGTTGCAGGTGTTGCAGGTGTCAGTATTCACTCTTCACCACCTGTTTCTCTGCTTAAGTGACATGTTTAAGTAGATTTCTCAGGTTCGGTCTTTACTTTCTTTATTATTCTGGTATGGAATTTTTGCAGGGCCTCGGTGTTGTATATATTTGTATTGGATGGAATACCCGGCGTTGCTCGGGTGCTAAACGGCGGCTACATCTGTGATACACACCACATTCACCGCTGTAACCATCTTTACTACCCGGGCACCGCCGGGTATCCTACTTAAGCAGTGTATAGAAGATGCGTTTTACTCAAATATCCGAATAATAAGAGTTAAGCACTATGCTGCAGCGAGATTTCACTTCATTACTGGGCTCCCAACACTTAAACACACCTGACAATTTATATGCTGGAAGATTCTTAGTGAGGATGGAGTCTGTTACTTAGCAAGGTTGGAATTTGGTATCAAGCTGGGGGGAATCCCGACCACCCTATGGGCGTCCCACCCCACCCACTAGTCACCCTGCAAAGTATAGCGAGGCTAGCTCCATGAACCAAGCCTTCAATCTCGAACAGATAAACGGACAATCCCTTTAATTGATATATATATATATATATATATATATATATATATATATATATATATATATATATATATATATATATATAACTGAAAACTCACACCCCAGAAGTGACTCGAACCCATACTCCCAGAAGCAACGCATCTGGTATGTACAAGACGCCTTAATCCACTTGACCATCACGACCGGACATAATGAGGTGATAGCCGAGGCTATTTGAACCACCCCACCGCCGGCACTCGGATAGTTATCTTGGGCATAGCATTTTACCAAATCACCTCATTCTTTGGGGCAACACGTGAGGAACACAAATGCGAACAAGAATGCTTGTTCGCATTTGTGTTCCTCACGTGTTGCCCCAAAGAATGAGGTGATTTGGTAAAATGCTATGCCCAAGATAACTATCCGAGTGCCGGCGGTGGGGTGGTTCAAATAGCCTCGGCTATCACCTCATTATGTCCGGTCGTGATGGTCAAGTGGATTAAGGCGTCTTGTACATACCAGATGCGTTGCTTCTGGGAGTATGGGTTCGAGTCACTTCTGGGGTGTGAGTTTTCAGTTGCATATGTCCTGGGGACCATTCAGGCTTGTTCGCATATATATATATATATATATATATATATATATATATATATATATATATATATATATATATATATTACCTGGAGCACGCATCAGGACAGGGCAAATTAAACCATCAACTGTCCACGTATAAACATTAGGTTTCCTCTATGTAAACATTTCGCTTGTAGTCGATTCCATAAACACATAGTATGTGCCTTTGTTACATTTATGTTTTTGTAATTGTTATAATCATGTCCATAAAATTGGTGTTTGTGTACCTCTCATGAACTGATTCATTCTCCGCACACACACAGTGTTTGAGGAAGGAAGACAGGAGCGCCCGCCCCCACAGAGACAGCCATGGTTGAAGCTGGACTAAACACCACCGTCGATCCGTCTGTAATCTTCAGGAACGACTCCGCCGGGGCCCTCGCCGCCTTCGGCACGCCGGTGGTGCTGGGGGAACGAGGTGCCGACGGACTTGCCTCGAGTCGCGGCAAGATCAACCTGACTCTCCTGAAGCTGGACTTGGACTTATCTCCTGTGTTCCCCAGCCTAGAGGCGGTGTCCGGGGACGTGCAGGTGTTCCTCATCTTCGTGTACTCGCTGGCGGCGGTCCTCAGCCTGGTGGGCAACGTGACCGTCATCCTCGTGCTGGCCTTCGGCAGGAGGTGAGTTATGGGGAGGGTCTGGGAGGGACTCAACTTAGATGGGTAGGCAAGGATAGAGTTGTGGAGAAAAGTATGGTAAACAAGACGAGATTGGGAGTAGAGGAGTAGAGTGAGAGAAGGATAAGACAGGAATGGAAAAAATGGAGAGAAAAGGGCAAGGGAAAGACGAAAATGATCGAAAGAGAAACGACAGGAAAATTTACAGTCAGTTGTGGTCGCCAGCTTTCATTTGGCCAGTTGATTTGATGCCCCTAAACACGCTTTATTTTCTTTGGAAAATGTTTTAAACTCCTCGGGCAAGGAGCGAATGACACAACCAGAGCAAAACTGCAGCTGGCTGACCGTCTTGAATAACACTGACCGTTTACAGTCACTGGCCGTCGACTGAGTGACTGTAAGCTCTGGCCCACAGCTGTGCCTCTCAGCTCCCCCTTGTATGCAGTATGAAGGTATAGTCTGGCGCTGAACATATATTCCCACACATTATCCTTAAAATCAATGTTGGTGGATATACCATAAAATGAGGCAATGGAGGATAACAGAGTTTGATTGGCTCTTATGCATACTGGAGGTTTAATAATACAGTTAACGCCAGACGTCAGTTGCAGAGAGAGCAAATTAGGAAGAGAGGGAGGGAGGGAGGACAAATGAGAGAAGGAGCAGGAAGGAGGAAAAGTTAGAATGGGAGAGGGAGAGAGAAATAAAAAGAGGGTGAAAAAAAGAAAAGTGGAGAGGCATAGAAAGATTTAAAGATATTGAAGAGGAAGAAGACGAAAATGAAAAGGACAAAGAAGCAGAGACCTAGAAACGGGAGAGGAAGAAAGGTAAACAAAATGTAGAGCAGACAGAGTTAGAAGTATGAGAGGGGAAGGAAAGACACAACGAAGAGAAATGAACACATATATAGAGTTAGATGTATCCAGGAAGAAGATACATACTCCGTATACCATCAAGAATCATACACGTGTAAGTAACAGTAACGTTGCCATCATTCACGTTTAACTTGTGTATATAACTCAACCACTTTCCCAACATTTAGACAATCTTAAAAAAAAGGAACGAAAAAAATACAAAACCATTCCTAACTCCTACGTCTGTAAGCGTTTATGTCTTTCTGTTTGATTATTTGACTGTGTGTCCAAAATTCGAGGTCAGATCCTTCACCTCACCAAACTTTGAATGGTGACTGATGTAGGGTAGGTGATCAACATGGACGGGTTGGGGTCAGCCCCTATTGCTCCAATTACAAATATGTATTTTTCGCCACTTTGGAAAGTGTTTAGTTCGACTCAAACACCGAATCGACCCAAGCAACCAGGTTCCTGGTCGACCCGGGCACTGCCTGTTATCCCATCTGGTATACACACATAAGACACATATATGATATACCAACTGACATACATGAGCATATAAACATACCCGAAAAACTTGAGAATCATATTTGGCAAGATTTTCGATATCTAGTGGCTAGATAACATGAGCTGTTATGTAATATCTCCTTCATGAAGATTCGGTTATATATAACTCTAAAATTAGGTCCCGTTTTTGGTCCGGCAGGTCCTCGGTCCGATGCTATCTTATCAACCTTGCAGTCTCCGATATCACCATGGCAACCTTCTGCATCCCATTCTCCTATACCAGGTAGAGTAATTAACGTGTCTGTGTTCAGCAGATTTACACACCCTGTTCTGCTGAGAACTCTTTTTTTTTTCTATGCCAGCAAGTGTTGGCATTGAGAAAAACCACTCTGAATTGTTCGTGTCATATGACAACCTCTGTGTCTCGTGTCATGTGACAACCTCTGTGTCTCGTGTCATGTGACAACCTCTGTAATTCATGTTATATGACAACCTCTGTGTCTCGTGTCACGTGACAACTTCCATAATTCCTCTCATATAACAACCTATAATATTCGTGTCATACATCAACCTTGGACTCTTGCACAGATTTTTCTTGTTTGATATCTAAACACATGAAGGCACTTTACATTAAAAAATACATTTTTAAGCAGGACATCACCAGCCAAACCTTTATCACATATTCTAACATATTTTTAAATAGAGCGTTAGCTTTGCAGAGATACTTTACAATTTAATAGCTTGTATGGTGTGTAAAAAAATATCATAATGAATACTGGAAACATCGACATTTCGCAACATTTAATACAATCTCTGTATTCAATACAGTCACTAAATACCCGCCGCTGCCTCCCCATATCCCTGTGTTTACACACATCTTGATCGAGTGACGGCACGGAATAAGGGGTCTATTCTCCTTCAGTATGATGGAGGAGGAGGAGGGAGAGAGGGAGTCGAGTGAAGGAGAGAAAGGGAGGGGGGGGGTCGAGTGAGGTAGAGGAAGAGGATCAAGGTGGAGTAAGAGGTCGAGGATGCTTGTCTGGCGCTGCTGGAGATCAGAAGGAGGATGTTGACCCTGGCCCTCCTGCAGCTTTCAATCTGACTCCTCCCCTCCAAAAAAGAGATACTTCTTGGCAAGAGGTTAGTTGGCTGAAATCGAAGTGGTTGTAAATTTGTATTTCTCCTGTCCAAACTTCCTGGCTTGGCGCCGTCTTAGGTAATTACCAACTTACTGTCCAAACTTACCAAATTACCTCGGGTTAACCCTCACCACATAACCGCTCCTCGCTACCACAAGAACTTTATTTAAGTTGTTAACTTCTTATTTTCTAACCACTGCTCGAAATGGCATCTGCGACAAAGGTTCATGTAATATACATCATTCTGACGCTAATCAAATTTCCTAAGATAAAAAAAATTCTCATCTGGCCAATGGTGGTTTTTTTTGCATGTGAGATGCTCCTCTCCCTGTGAGGTGGAGATGAGGAATGAGCATCATTTCGAAACCTAGAGATGAGGGATGATCAGCATCTTGGGACCCGGAGATAAGGGATCAGCATCCTCTTGAGACCCGAAGATGAGGAATGAGCATCATCTTGGGATGGAAAGCTAATGGTTTAAACATTCGTTTATGATCACGTGGCTGTACCTCGACGCTGAAAATGATTACCGATAATCCGCCTCTAATCACCCCACACCGCTGACACGGAGTTGCTCGGGAAGAAGAGACGAAAGCGGGGTTAAAAGGAAACAAAGAAATGTGGGATAAAGAAGGAAGGTAACAACCCAACCAAAAATTAAGGTATGATGAAAGAAAATCAGCATTGGTGTATAAAAAGAAAAAAATTGAAGAAAGTAAGATTGTTATAACTTAAAAAGGGGGGGTAGGGAGGAAAAAATTACGACGGAGAGGAGGTATTCACCACATCATAACCCAAAAATGTAGGAATGAGAGACGGAATAAAAAAGATAGAGAGAGAGAGAGAGAGAGAGAGAGAGAGAGAGAGAGAGAGAGAGAGAGAGAGAGAGAGAGAGAGAGAGAGAGAGAGAGAGAAAAAATAGAAAAAAGAGAAGGATAAAGATAGAGAACATTTTGAAAACAGAAAGAGAGAGACTTCTCCCTTGAGCCTAAGTCTCACAATCTACCTCCGAGAATACTAACATTGACCACCAGCCTCCCACCGCTTTGTCCACATCCAAGCTGTGCCCGGGATGGTTCAGATGTTCCTGGAGAGTCTCTCTCAAACACCAGCGGCCGCGATGCAACACTCACCTCTTGATCAAAGCCAAAGTAGACCTCGCTGCCCAGTACCACAGCCTCGCACGTGCATATATTTACACGCAGAATAACGCACAAACGCCAAAAACATTTTTTCGCATATATAGGTTCAATTTTCCTAGTATCCTACATCTCTGATATAAGATGCTATTCCCTGTATCCTAGGAAATAACCTTTCAAGCACTTGGATATAGTGGCTTGAGGGGCGGTCCCTTATTTTATATACCCAGGTTTTGATATATCAGAAAGCTCTCGACCCCCTGAAGGATTCGAACTCTGTCAGCCAGGGCCTCCATGCCCCTTGGTGTGTATGTAGTACTATAACCACTCGGCCACACTGACTGCTGGAAAGTATTGGAAGTCGTCTGACTCTTTACCCAATACCCGACAGATCTCTTTGGCCATCTGGGGCACAGATATTTCATCATATCACTTCAGCATGTTGAGTCCGCATGAGCAGTCATTTGTGCGTCAAGCTTGAAGAGACGTCAAACTTATGTGTCAAGCTTGAAGAGAAGTCAAACTTGTGCGTCAAGCTTGAAGAGACGCCAAACTTGTGCGTCAAGCTTGAAGAGACGTCAAACTTGTGCGTCAAGCTTGAAGAGACGTCAAACTTGTGCGTCAAGCTTGAAGAGACGTCAAACTTGTGCGTCAAGCGTTGTAACCAGCATGAGCAAATGACGACTCATGCGGCCCCTAGCATGCTGAAATGATTTGATGAAATATGCGTCAGGTCTCGACTCCCACACTCAGCTTGGTCTTATGAAAGCCATTGGACCCCACCAGTTGAAGGAGGCTAAGGAGGGGGAGGAGGCGGAGGGGGAAAGAGTGTTCTATTTGCTCCCAAGATGGAAAAGGCATTATTCTAATCCCTGCCAATTTCCCTCTCTAAACATTCACTTTGTCCTGATATTCCAAGACTAATATTCTTCGTCAACTACTAATTTTAAGACGGGGATTGAGAGGGTTTAGAAAACGCTGTAATCTGGACATTAAAACGAAATCGTTTTATGTGGTGTTTTATTTAATATTTACTTTTAATTTTCGTTTCTTATTTCTTATTACTGGTCTTTATTTGCTTGCGGTGAGAGTCTAACTTTCTTATTTTTATACCTATGTCATCTGCTCTTAGTATTCTTTGCCCAACAACTTGGGCTGGACGGTAGAGTGGCGGTTTCCATTTATGCAGGTCAGCGTTCAATCCCCGACCATCCAAGTGGTCGGGCAAAGAGCAGAGGGTAAAGATGAGGACACTAAGAGCAGATGACATAGGCAGCAAAATCCCTTCCCCTCGTCCCATCCCAAATTTATATTCTAACCTTTCCCAGATGCTATATAAGAGTCATAATGGCTTGACATCAGAGTAACAAGGTTATCGCGAATAACCGAACTCAATTACGGGCTCACCATAGCCCGTGCTACATGGACTTGTCGTTCTGAGTAGCCGAATCTAAAACAACAACAACAACAACTCTTCTGCTTGTAGATAGGAACTTTGGTCAGCGTCGACTTTCCTGCCTTTTGTGGGGCTACCTTTGTTCCATTTGCTTTTGTTCCCATTGTAATTACTTTCATTATTATTAGTAGTAGTATTATTTTAGTAGAATATGAGCAGTAGTAATATATTATTATTCTGTTAGTATATTATCATCATCCAGTTACATCCCCCCATAAGTTTTTTAGTATTCAGTTCCTAAAAGTTAACATATATCGTGATGAAGATGAGGTTAGTAATAATATTACTAATAATAATAATAATAATAATACATAATAATAATGTCTTCTCACAGACATAATAACATAGGATCCAAAATTCACACTTGTCTATTTTGTGAAATTTATGTAAAGAAATTACACCAAGATTTTCCCCCCACTCTCCTGAGTGCTTTGTGGTCTTGAGTATTGACCCTCATACTCAGAGCAGAGTATGTGGTATTGACCGCATTACTCAGACCAGGGTATGTGGTCTGAGTAACCACATACTCAGAGTTTTCTCTGGAGAGTGCGACAAAGACTTGGCGTCATTTCTTTACATAGATGTCACAAAATGCACAAGTGTAGGTTGTGATCCAAAATAATAATAGTAATAATAAAAAATAATTACAATTATGACTATTAAATGTCATAAAATAATGACAGAACCGAGTGAAGGCGAATTGTTTATTATGGTTCAGGACCAGATTGATGAATTGATGAATCACGTGACAAGGAAGCGAGAGTGTAGAGGACGAGGACATGAGTGCATGATGAGGACGTGTGAGTGCATAACGAGGGCGTGTGAGTGCATGACGACGCATAGTGACGTTACTCACAATCACGTATCAGCCAGAGGACGCATGACACATGATTGTGTCAGCGCCCTCTCGCTGGGACGCTGTAGAGGACCTGGGGGACAATCTGCAGAGGAACAATCAGGTGTAGGAGAGGGAGGGAGGAGGGAGGGGAATCAGAACGAAAAGACAATACCCAATATAGCTTATATCTTAGCTTTAAGCAAATTCGCATATCTTAAAAGGCAATGGGAAGGACCAGGAAGATCCCACGGAAGAAGGAGTCAATCCATCCATGGTAGTTAGTCATCATTTCTTGCAAATTGCGTGATTCGCTCGTTACAGGTGGGTGAAGGGGAAGGGGGACACCGCCTGCCCAGCGCACGTACTAAGAACGTGACTTCGTGCTCAGGAGACTATGGAATGGCCGGATCCAGCCAGCTGGGATATGTATATCCAAGGAGCGAGCCAGCTGGGATATGTATCTCCACGGAGCGAGCCAGCTGGGATATGTATATCCAAGGAGCGAGCCAGCTGGGATATGTATCTCCACGAAGTGACGAGCTAAATAGCGTTGACCAGACCACACACTAGAAGGTGAAGGGACGACGACGTTTCGGTCCGTCCTGGACCATTCTCAAGTCGATGACTAAATAGCGTCCCCAATGGGTGACCAATATTAGGGAGAGTGACGACCCGTCACTAAGTATTTCTCAGTTTAGTGCTGCTAACAAAAGCCGGATAGGAAGAGGTGGATTCTGAGATGAGAAAACAAACGATGAATATATTTGAAGGTGACTATCAAGGATTCGAACGGCAATCAGTCAGCAGGTCTGAGTTTACCCTTCTGAGGTAAATATAGTAAGCGAATGCTTTGTTGATTATTGACCAAACTACACACACTAGAAATTAAAGAAACGATGACGTTTCGATCTGTCGATTATCAAGTCGATTGTGATAAGAAATTACAATCCCCCTTTTGTTGATTGTCACTGGGGCAAGTTTAATGAAGAGTCTGATGAAGTGCGACTCCTGGGAGAAGTGAGTAGTGATTGTTACGCAGGCGATGAGTCACAATAACGTGCCTGAAGTATGTTGACCAGACCACACACTAGAAATTGAAGGGACGACGACGTTTCGGTCCGTCCTGGACCATTCTCAAGTCGATGAGATTGTTACCTTCGATGAGATTGTTACCGATGATTGTTACCTTCCAGATGAAGCCAAACCTCGGCTACACCTCCCTGGCCTGGAGAAGAGGAGAGGACTACTGTGTAGTCGAGCTAGGTCCTTCTATGAACAAATCCACAAGGGCCGTGACGAGGATTCGAACCTGCGTCTGGGAGCATCCCAGACACTGCCTTCATCGACTGAGCTACGACAGGGTAGCTCATTTGATGCCTCACGTTAGTGTGATCTCTGTGTGTAATGACGTCAGGTCATTCTACTTCCTGCGTCGTCAGCGAGAGATTTAAGAGGAAAGGTCTAGGGATTAAACTCGTTAGAAACGGGAGCCTCACAGCAACGAGAGGGGCTGACGTAGGTGACGAGCACTAGACACTATTAATGGATGATGATGATGATGATGAGAGATGTGAGCTGGAAGGTCTTGAAGAGGATAAATGATAATGATGATAGGGAGTAACACTCTGGAACCGACTCATTATAGGTGTAATTTATATTGCCTCGTTTTTCTTTAATTCCCTCTAATTCTCGAATTTTACAATAAATTGTAGAATATTGTAATAATGAATAAGGGAATTAAAAAACACATCCTATTCTCCTCCTCACCAAGGCTTACATCACACCCAAAATTTCTTTTTTTTTCTTAATTCAAGAGATTCCATTATATCTCTAAAGACCTTGATTTCACAAACACACACACATATAACCCTTATTTTCTCAATCAAAAGAACATTCCAACAATATTCTCACACACGTCATCTAAGCTGTCAACAAATTTATATAGCAACTCTTGCTTAGAAAAATTTAATTGTGTACAAGCTACAGATCTGGTAGACACAGTTTGTTCCTCTTATACCCTAAGCTGACACCATCCTGTCATGGGGTCTCCTCTCATGCCCTAAGCTGACACCATCCTGTCATGGGGTCTCCTCTCATGCGCTAAGCTGACAGCATCCTGTCATGGGGTCTCCTCTCATGCGCTAAGCTGACACCATCCTGTCATGGGGTCTCCTCTCATGCGCTAAGCTGACAGCATCCTGTCATGGGGTCTCCTCTCATGCGCTAAGCTGACACCATCCTGTCATGGGGTCTCCTCTCATGCGCTAAGCTGACACCATCCTGTCATGGGGTCTCCTCTCATGCCCTAAGCTGACGCCATCCTGTCATGGGGGTCTCCTCTCATGCGCTAAGCTGACACCATCCTGTCATGGGGGTCTCCTCTCATGCTCTAAGCTGACACCATCCTATAATGAGGTCTCCTGAGCCCTCCTCGTGGCCTCATTAACATGCACAAAACAACGGATGTTGGGGGCAGTTGTGAGCCCCCCATGAAGACCTCCACTATCTCAGCCCTCTCGCTCGTTACTCCCTTATCTCTTAAGCGCGCTCTGATCCCTTCTCATAAAAAAACACAGCGTGGAAGTTATTGCATAACTAGCGAATATATAAATGGAGAAGGGATGAAAAGAGTGGGATAAACAATGGGTGAAAGCAGGGGATAGGGGCAATGGATGAAAGCAGGAGATAGAAGCAAGGGGAAAGAAAGAGAGATTTCTTTCTCACTCCAACAAGTACTTCCTCACCCCACCAAGTACTTTCACACCCCACCAAGTACTTCCACACCCCACCAAGTACTTCCTCACCTCACCAAGTACTTCCTCACCCCACCAAGTACTTCCTCACCCCACCAAGTACTTCCTCACCCCCACCAAGTACTTCCTTACCCCATCAAGTACTTCCTCACCTCACCAAGTACTTCCTCACCCCACCAAGTACTTCCTCACCCCACCAAGTACTTCCTCACCCCACCAAGTACTTTCTCACTCCACCAAGTACTTCCTCATCTCACCAAGTACTTCCTCACCTCACCAAGTACTTTCTCACTCCACCAAGTACTTCCTCACACCACCAAGTACTTCCTCACCTCACCAAGTACTTTCTCACTCCACCAAGTACTTCCTCACACCACCAAGTACTTTCTCACTCCACCAAGTACTTCCTCACCCCACCAAGTACTTCCTCACCTCACCAAGTACTTTCTCACTCCACCAAGTACTTCCTCACCCCACCAAGTACTTCCTCACCCCACCAAGTACTTTCTCACCCCACCAAGTACTTCCCCCCCCTCACCAAGTACTTCCACACCCCACCAAGTACTTCCTCACCCCACCAAGTACTTCCTCACCCCACCAAGTACTTCCTCACCCCACCAAGTACTTCCTCACCCCACCAAGTACTTCCTCACCTCACCAGGTACTTCCTCACAGTCTTCTACTGTTAGTGTAACGCTTGCTTGGAATTCTCAGCCAAACATTCCTTGTATACATCAAACACATCACCTAGGTTCACTGTTCACCGTCTCTTCACTAATGTCACTGTAAACTCCACGGCCGTAGTGACCTAAGACGGGCGATTCAAATAAATAACACTATTAAATTATCGTCGTTATATATACATTTTTCACTGTGTGAAAATGTCATCAAAGATGAATAACAACCATACATTGGTTATGCATATTTATAACCAAGTTAGAGCCGCCGCGAACAACCCTCTACGTCATATTTCTCCTAATATACATTACTTAATTTATATAACTATTATCCAAATTGATAATTTAGAATCTAGAAAACACAAGCCATACAGATGACTCCATTACACACTTAAAGAATCCTCGGCAAGAATTTGGACGCCCTCAAACAATCGTTTCAAACACCATTATGTCATTCAGGTCAAGAAACCAGGCGAATAAATCAGTCTAAACAAACTATTTTAGTATTTACACATGTTAATTAATCCTCCCACCCACCCTCTCTAAGCTTGTTTAAGCATTAATTTAACAAGTGAAATTCATCATTCCGTAAGATATTAACAAGTGTTAACTTTTATCCAGGACAAACATGCTTACATCACAAGTCCGCATCTTGTAGTAGAAACTTTACAAACACAAAACAGCAGTCTTGGGTCACGGGTTTCTAAGTACACATCAGCACACAGTATTTGCAAATTTACAAGCTCAGGTTAGAGTTCAGTAAAGGTAAGCTTTCGAGAAAAGACCAGCAGTCAGTAACGACAAGTTTACAAAATTCTGGCCAAGCTCCTTCACCGACAAGTTTACAAGATCAGTCCAGCATTCAGTGAGAGACGAGTTTACTCAAGCAAGCAGCCAGAAGCGACAGTTTACCATCACATCCCAACTCTCAGGGGAGATCAGTCAAGGAGCAACATAAGCATCTAGGGGGAGGGAGCGACAAGAATCCTCTGACATTCCTTTGCCCTTTTTTGCAGGAGCCTCAGGGCTCCTTCCCCTTGTGTGTGCGTATCCAATTGTGTCCTGCAGGATGTCCTCGGGTTTATAGAAAAGTGAGAACCTGTGAGGGATATTGACAGGGCTCTTGACGGCCGTTTGCAACTGGGGAAACCTGGTGTGTGTGTGTGTGTTTACTAGTTGTTTACTAGTTGTGTTTTGCGGGGGTTGAGCTTTGCTCTTTCGGCCCGCCTCTCAACTGTCAATCAACTGTTTACTAACTACTATTTTTTTTTTCACACCACACACACACACACCCCAGGAAGCAGCCCGTGACAGCTGACTAACTCCCAGGTACCTATTTACTGCTAGGTAACAGGGGCACTTAGGGTGAAAGAAACTTTGCCCATTTGTTTCTGCCTCGTGCGGGAATCGAACCCGCGCCACAGAATTACGAGACCTGCGCGCTATCCACCAGGCTACGAGGCCCCCAGTGTGTGTGTGTGTGTGTGTGTGTGTGTGTGTGTGTGTGTGTGTGTGTGTGTGTGTGTGTGTGTGTGTGTGTGTGTGTGTGTGTGATGTTGCAAGCACTCCCCTGGAGAGATGACGTGCTGTGGAGATGCATTCACAAAGTCTATGTGATGTCGGCTCGCACGGGAGGCTGCGAGAATCCTGTCGGACACAGGGTTTCTTGTGTAGCATATAAACGGTTTACAAATTGTCTTATTTCCACGTGTCTCAGTAATATTTTAGCTCTGTGTTATTACTCTTCTGGAAGACAGCTTATGTAGTGCAAAGCTTATCACAGAAAACGTTTGAAAGATTACAAGGTGATATTCTTTTTCATGGAGATTCTGAAAATGATAAGTTTATTGTCCAAAAATACTTATATCAATTTTAACTTCGTTAGCTTCGAGAAAGATTTATCATTTAACTAAGGGCTTTAACCGGCTGGGCCCGGGTCAGATAATGTTATTATCAAGAGAACGCACTAAGCCATTACGACCTTATAGCACTTAGAAGTCTGTGTTACATAGGAAAGTAACCTCTATGAAGATGATCTGTGATTTTGTGCAATTGTTGATGCTTTATTAACGTGATTGTTAAGGCAGATTGTGTTTTATAAAGCAAAGTTTATACTCAGGTTCTTGTGTGTTGACTCCTCCTCATCGGCGGTGCCTTCAGCTGACGGGGACACCTGTGTGCTCATCTCAGGCGGCCGCAGGTGACTTCTGCTTCCCTCAAGTTGCTTGTTGCGGCGGAGCACATGCGACTACACCTGTGGTTGTGGCACCCGTGCGTTTGCTGTGCATGGAGACCCTTTGTTGCATCTGATCGTTGAGCCGTTCCTGCGGCTGCGGCCCCTTTAGGTGCAACACACTTCTTTGGTGCGGAGGTGGGGGTCAAACGGTGCGAACGAACGGGAGACTTAACGTTCGTGCGTCAAACGGGAGGTTCACTGAGATCCGACTGGCTCTGCTAGCCTGGTTGGCCTGGTCAGAGTTGGATCAAGTGGGCTTGGAAGGGTCAGTTATCGGTCCCTGGACTGTTCTTCAGCGCCTCCTCTGGCTACCTTCGTCTCCTCGCCTCGTTACGCCTGTGTGCCTCACCGTGATGGACCCGGTGATGGTTAGGGGTGTGCAGGGAGGTGCAGTCTACCGTCATTCCCTTGCATGTCTCCTCCGCATAATCATTTACCTGGTCCTTCTGAGGCGCGCGTGAGGGGCGACCAGGCCTTGTAGTCCGGTTCGGCTTGAAAGGTCGGTTTGTTCCGCTACCGAGGGAGACGTACCTAAAGGCTCTACAGCTCGTTGTGCCCCGACACCGCTACATCCCGGGATATAATAAGGTCGTCAGGACGATACTATTCTCGATCTCTTGCCAGAAACCCCCCAAACTTTTGGATCAAACTCTTACTGGTGGGAGCTATTCTTCTGGTTCCAGGTTATCATCGGGAGAGATAACCCACTGTCGACTGGTTTCATCTGAGAAGCTCGAATGTGGATGGTACGCTGAGCTGAAATGTGTCGTTAATATCTTCTCCAAGCTCTGTTTTATGACCCGAGCTCACACCCGGCATCAGTATAGCCAAACCGTGGCATGTCAGAAGGCTTGGTTACATACTGAACTTGCCTACAGTATGTAACCAAGCCCTACCTTACCTCGAGGTTACCTTGAGGTGCTTCCGGGGCTTAGCGTCCCCGCGGCCCGGTCGTCGACCAGGCCTCCTGGTTGCCGGACTGATCAACCAGGCTGTTGGACGCGGCTGCTCGCAGCCTGACGTATGAGTCACAGCCTGGTTGATCAGGTATCCTTTGGAGGTGCTTATCCAGTTCTCTCTTGAACACTGTGAGGGGTCGGCCAGTTATGCCCCTTATGTGTAGCCCTGGGTACAGTATGTAAAAAAACTTGTCTTCAGTACAAGCACAAGGGAACTTGTGCTGGAGGTCCTGTGTGTGATTGGTGAAAGAGTTTGTTAGGGTGTTCACTCACCCTGGAGCGAGACTTTTCCCTCAGCGGCTCCAAGCTCTCAAATTGGTTTGCGGCAATGATTTTTTTCCTTACTGAGAGCTCCTCTGCCTCGCCACAGTTCCACCCTTCGCCTCTTTGAAGTGGAGAAGGGGATCATGGGACTGAAAAATGGGTCGGCCGCCGCTTGCCTTTTGCAGTAGGATAATCCTCCTTCGGCCGGGCGAATGACTTATGGGTGAATTTATTTTGACTTATCGATTAAAAAAACAAATGTGTATTATTCCTCTGTGTGCTTCTGTGTGTGTGTATTTATTTACTATTTGTGCCTGCAGGATTGAGCTGTTAGCTCTTGGGCCCCGCCTTTCTTACTGTCGGCTATCTAACATACTGACTTCCGGCCTATTTTTCTTCTATCATGTCTACTACATATTTCTCTCTCACACACACATACAGCCCCAGGATGCAGCCCGTAGCAGCTGTCTAACTCCCATGTACCTATTTAATGCTAGGTGACAAGGCACATCAGGTGAAAGAAACTCTGCCCATTTGTTTCTGTCTCGACCGAGAATCGAACCTGGGCCCTTAGGACTACGAACCCAGATTGCTGTCCGGTTTGGCTGTGAGGACCTGTGTATGTATGTATGTACTCACCTAGTTGCACTCTCCTAGGTGTGATTGCAGATTCATACATAGATCCTCGAGCTCTTTCTTTGTCTTATCTGCTGCAACACTTCTGTTGCTTAGAGTCTATCTCAAGTGTGTCCTGTCTTCTGCCTCCTGAGTGGTTATCTTGAGGTTATCTTGAGATGATTTCGGGGCTTTAGTGGCCCCGAAATCATCGCGGGGCAAATCATTAGATTTCGCGGCCCGGTCCTCGACCAGGCCTCCACCCCCAGAAAGCAGCCCGTGAAAGCTGACTAACACCCAGGTACCTATTTTACTGCTAGGTAACAGGGTTATAGGGTAAAAGAAACTCTGCCCATTGTTTCTCGCCGGCGCCTGGGATCGAACCCAGGACCACAGGATCACAAGTCCAGCGTGCTGTCCGCTCGGCCGACCGGCTCCCGGTTGCGAGTGCGTTCAGGTTTCAACGCTTCATGTAAGCTGTTGTTTAGTGGCGTGTGGCTGTCATTCGTTGATTATTCGCAGACATTTACCTCCTGATGGTAGTTTTTCGACCGTGTGGTTAGTTTCCATTGTCTCTCTTAGCTCTGGAGGCTAAATTATTCTCGTATCGCTTCTCTGTTTCACTTTTAGTTCACACATATTGCTTCCTTTATTGCTGTTGTTTAGGTTCTCCTTTGTACATTTTCTAAGCTCACACATTTTGTTCTTCTCTATGTTAAGCTCACCCACTTTGTCCTGCTCTCTTCACCTCACTTTGTCCTGCTCTCTTCTAAGCTCATTTACTTTGTCCTCCTCTCTGTTACGCCCACCTACTTTGTCCTGCTCTCTTCTAAGCTCACCCACTATTCTTTCTTGCTTCAAGACAATGCCTGTTATTCCATAAAGAAATATTATATTTTGCTCCCTTGATGGCTTGTGTTGGAATGAATTATAACTTCTGAACTTTTCTCATAAAACATAAAGTGACTATGTCTTACGCAGAAATGTTTCAGAGTTCCGTCTGCTAATGCATTTCTTCTGCGAAATTCCTTTGTTCCGACTGGCGTCCCTTTCGTGTATGCTGGTATTAATATCCAAGTGTCTCACCTCCCTGGATTTTCATTTTGATATGAACTCTATACCTGGTTGATACCTGGTTGATGGGGTTCTGGGAGTTCTTCTACTCCCCAAGCCCGGCCCGAGGCCAGACTTGACTTGTGAGAGTTTGGTCCACCAGGCTGCCCGGTTGGTCCAGCACTCCTTGAAGGAAACAATCTAGTTTCCTCTTAAAGATGTCCACGGTTGTTTCTGTAATGATATTCCTGTTCCTATACTCAAAGACCAGTACACAGTGGCCACTGGCTCCTGGTGTAATGTTGTGGGGGTTTTCTTTGCGTCATCTTGGGAGACGTCGGGAGGAGCTGTCATCATTCCTCCCGTCGTGTCTTTGTTTGTGGGTCTGTCAGTGTGTTTGTTAGTGAGTGGGGGTATCTTTGTTTGTGGGGTTGTTAGTGGGTGAGTCTCTGTGATTCTGCTAAGATTGGAACGATAGCGGACTCAAATACTAAGAGCTTTGCAATTACGTATGAAAATGTATCCACTACTTTACCATAACATTTGTAACTGCTGATTGGGCTAGGTTAAGTTAGGTTAGTTAAGATGAAGTTACGTTTTGTTAGTTTAAGTTAAGTAAGGCTAAGTTTTAAAACAAATCAAAATAAGACATTTGCAAAAAGATTCACTAGACTCTGAATAAAATTCGTTGAAATTTGTCATATAAAATGCTTATCTAGATGGTCGAGAATCTTTCTAAATCACATTGAAGTCTGTGCTGTTGAAAGATTTAATCCGATTTATAACAACAAATATATTTTCTGTTCCAGTCAGGTCATATGGTCTGAAACTGGCATTGGAAACATATAATGAAATGCTAGAAGGTATTTACATGTTATTTTTTTATACCACAGTTCCTTACTGGCAGATTTATCTAAAGTTGAGTTGTCAAAGAAAGTATGGAGCTAGCTTGATGTATCTTGTGTTCAAGCCTGTCAATCACCTTGTTTATGTCAGTTTATGTCATATTGTTGATGTCATTCATGATGTCATCAACGGCAGTTGATGACATCAGGCTATCACCAGAGTTGATTCCCTCGTTGGTTTAAGTCACATTCTCGATTGCAGCCATCTTACGGGTTCTCTTTGACCTACCACCTCTGACCTCCCGCGACCTTTCTAACGTCCTGTCACGTATCTTGACCTTCACGACTGCTCCTGACCTTTCAGTATTTTCCCTTACCTCTGACTACCTGTCTGACTTGACCTGGTGTAGATGTCTCGCTTCATGCAGGTCGGCGTTCAATCCCTAACCGTCCAAGTGGTTGGGCACCATTCCTTTCCTCCCCCGTCCCATCCCAAATTCTTATCCATGACCCCCTTCCAAGTGATATATAGTCATAATGGCTTGGCGCTTTCCCCTGAAAAATTAATTTCCCTTCCTTGACCTCAGAGGCTCTCAAGTCCTTCATAGCGTCTCGGTTTTATGGTTACAGCAAATTTAATAGAACCGGATCTTGGAAACCAACTGTCAGCAGACTGTCACGTCTTCCCTCCAGGCCAGAAATATCTTAGTCTGTTGTTTTCTTCCTCCGACGCCCACGACACGGCGCTGACCTCCTTTGACCCGTCTTCCATCTGCTTCCATGAAAACTAAAATGAAAACTTGAAAACTAAAAAGCGTTCCAGATAGTCTCGACTCTTTACATAAGACACTCTTCTGTTTTGCCTGGACACTCTATAGACGGATTGACCACACTATCAGTTATCTCTCTCTCTCTCTCTCTCTCTCTCTCTCTCTCTCTCTCTCTCTCTCTCTCTCTCTCTCTCTCTCTCTCTCTCTCTCTCTCTCTCTCTCTCTCTCTTTATTTGGGTTTATATACTATTTATGACCTGTTCAATTGAAACGTTCTAGAGTTTTTTTATACCTCTCACACCAGCAAATATTATTTTTTAATATTTGATTCGAGTCCTAGACTTCGCCTGTAGGGTCGATTGTACAGATATTAAGATGCTTAGATCAGGTCGGGGGAGCAAGTATGTATCGTATTTCATATTCATCTTTAATAACTTCCTTCACTGGGGATTTTGTTCTTCATCTTCATCCTTAAAACACCCTTGGCTTGTGATCATGTTTGTGTTATCATAACTCACTTGTTATCTTCTTGGGTGAGCAGACTGCTAGTTGCATTTCCTTCTCGGTCTTCGCCTCAGTCTTGGTCTTTAACGTCATTTATATTTTTAAATCAGACTGTGGCACACTGAAATATGGAGTATTATAATTTAGGACATATACCTTTGTCTCCCGGTAACCTCCCAGACAGAAAGGCATTATAGTCTCTTCCACATATCCCAGTTTCTTCCTGTGACTTTGTCCATCTATGTGTGTCTGTGTGTGTGTGCGTGCTTCTGTCTGTCTGTCTGTCTGTCTCCTCACCACCATCAGTAACACCCACTGTCCTCTCGCCCGCAGTTTCATGTTCCACCGGTGGGTGTTCGCGCCGGAGTTCTGTCGCATCGCGGCCTTCATGCAACATATGTCTGTCACTTGCAGCGTTTACACCCTGGTGGCCATAGGCGTCGACAGGTGAGTGACGTTCAGTCTGTGTAGTGAGGCTCAGTGTGTGTAGTGGGGTGAGGCTCAGTCTGTGTGTGTGGTGGAGTGTTGGATACCGTGCGGTGGGTGAGAGAGAGAGAGAGAGAGAGAGAGAGAGAGAGAGAGAGAGAGAGAGAGAGAGAGAGAGAGAGAGAGAGAGAGAGAGAGAGGGAGAGAGAGAGAGAGAGAGAGAGAGAGAGAGAGAGAGAGAGAGAGAGAGAGAGAGAGAGAGAGAGAGAGAGAGAGAGAGAGCCCCAAGCTGTTTAGTTTACTGACTGGATAAACTCTGTTGTTCAGAAGGTGGAAGAGCAGGTTAATTAACACACAGAGACACGTAGACATTTTCAACAGAACCCAAATGGTCTGAACAGAACAATTTATTTATTTAGACAAATTAGGCTATGTAGGTCAACAACACTTAAATAAATACTACTGGCTTTTTCCTGTTCGTGCTGTAGATCCTGCCGTTGTGGTGGTAGAAGTAGTAGTAATAGTAGAAATGGTAGTTTTGGAAAAAAACTAGTATTAATTGTGGTTGTAATAATATTACTGTGTTAATATAATCAGGTTTGAGTCTTAGTATACAGTATTCAGTAAACAATTCCTGGAACGGAGTTTACTCTAGCTTTACTCACAAGATATTTCTTCTTGTAACTATATGGATCAGATGAGCACATAGTTCCCACGTGTCTCTATGACTTTGTCTACCTTGTCCGAACGTTTAAGTATTTTGTATGTCGTGGTCATGTTTATTCTACGTCTTTGTTTCTCCGTCGTTGTGAGATTTATTTTTACTAACTTGCCATTTAAGTTTAGAGTCAGTTCAGAGCGAAGAGGTATATGACGGCCAACACAACAATTCTGAAAATATAATAGAAGAATTGCCAACATTTCCACCCGTCCTGGCCAATAAGAAAGCAGTACAGCGGTGCCATTATATGTGAAGAAACTGATTCAAAAAGTAGTGCCATGAGGGAATAAAAAAAGAAAATGAGTCTTACAGAAACCATTTTGATAAAAATTAGTTGGGGAAAAAATTATACCCGAATAATAGGAGTCATATATATATATATATATATATATATATATATATATATATATATATATATATATATATATATATATATATATATATGAGAGAGAGAGAGAGAGAGAGAGAGAGAGAGAGAGAGAGAGAGAGAGAGAGAGAGAGAGAGAGAGAGAGAGAGAGAGAGAGATTGCTGAAGCCGAAGATTGCTTGGCATTGATGACTGCTTCCTTAAACAACATAGATATTATGGAGCCAACACGGGAAAATGATACTTAAATCCTGGCTTTACCAACCAGGTAGACTGGCAACATAACCAAGGGAACAGCAATCATCAAGGAAACCAGATTTTCCACAGCATGGACAAATTGTGAGAGAGAAACTTCTTCATTTATTTCTCAACCTGTATTTCTGTGTACGGTCTGCAAATGTAGTTGTTCAGTCCTGTGTCTAAATGGTTTATATATATATAAACTGATATAATTAAGGGTTTAAATAGAACATGAAATAGAACACGAAACAATGGATTTAACTTTGTTAAGATTCATTTAAATAAAGTAAATATTAGTTTGCAAGTAAATACTGGTTTGAAAATTGGGCTGTAGAGTTATGAAACAAACTACACAGTAACATAATAGACGTGGGAGAACTAGATTATTTTAAGCTAGGAATCCTGGAAAGCAATTTTGTTTTAAATTTAACAACAGTTAATTACGTGAGTATGACCGGGTTTCATCAGGCTTGTGTCATTAGTGGGCTTCGGATAATGTTATTTAACATTATCTTATTTGAGATAATGATAATGAGATGTTTGAATTAATATCAGTATATTTAGAACATGAACTACTGAGTTATGTTAGTTTAGGATAGGTTAGGATAGATTAGGCAGGTTTGGTTAGATTTGGTCCTATTTCTAAGTTTTAACTCAATTAAAAAAAAATCATTTATAATATAATGGAAAGCTTTATCATTTCACGAGAAAAAATGTAGAAAAATATGTAACTTTAGGAAAACTCGACTTAATGGGAAAACCGGGCCTTGCATATATATATATATATATATATATATATATATATATATATATATATATATATATATATATATCATTGTGGCTCTGGGGGAGCAAATAATACGTTAAGCTGGTGACCTGAAGCTGGATCAGGCCACCAGCTTAACTTACGTAATTACGTAGTCACCCTCTGACTCACATCGTCTCGAGTAAATGTTCACATTTTCTGTATTCCGGCGTCTTAATCATTATATATCTAGATGCGCAAGATTCCAAGGTTAATGTAGAGATTAATCAGGATTTTGCTTAAGCCATTTTAGGTGTTGTAGGATTTTTGTAAGTGGGAAAATGCCAAAATGGACTTGGATATGGTGACACATGTCACCATATCGAGTGGTTGGATATGGTGAAAAATGGACGATACGTCACCATATCGAATATGGTGCCTTAAGCCGTCGAATATGGTGAAATAAGAGGTCGAATATGGTGGCTTAAAACGTCGAATATGGTGCCATAAAACATCAAATATTGTACCATAAAACATCAAATGTTGTACCATAAAACGTCGAATATGGTGCCATGAAACATCAAATATTGTACCAAAAAACGTCAAATATAGTACCATAAAACATCAAATATAGTACCATAAAACGTCAAATATTGTACCATAAAACATCAAATATTGTACCATAAAACGTCAAATATTGTTCCAAAAAACGTCAAATATAGTACCATAAAACATCAAATATAGTACCATAAAACGTCAAATATTGTACCATAAAACATCAAATATTGTACCATAAAACGTCAAATATTGTTCCAAAAAACGTCAAATATAGTACCATAAAACATCAAATATAGTACCATAAAACGTCAAATATTGTACCATAAAACGTCAAGTATGATACCATAAGAAGTCGAAAAAAGCCAGGAGGTGAAGCTAAGAATTACGAGCCTGAAACTCATGAATATATGTGTGAGGAGACATCTCTCTGCGTCAACACCGTCACTCGGCTCCTCATCTCTCCTCTGAAGATTTCACGAAGCCATTTAGCTCCCGGGACGCCAAGAAGTTGACAAAATTAACAGCTTCTATTTACAAAATTTGAATGAAATATTGACCTTGCTGAGCCGTGCCTCTCAAGGGAACAATCTTAAGGTCTCGAATATTTGTCTTTTATCACTATTTAGTTTAGTACAGGTGTCGCTTTGTCCAAAGAACTCCCTCCAAGCACTTGTGAGAAGCTGTGTATCTCTACACCACAGTGTTACGGTCCTTGGACGAGCGTTTAAGACGTGTTTACAAACACAGGCTTCCTATGGCATGCTTTAGGACTTATTTGCTTCCTCTAGTATGCTTTAGGACTTATCTGCTTTCTCTAGCATGATTTAGGTTTTATCTGCTTCCTCTAGCATGATTTAGGACCCACCTGCTTCCTCTAGCATGATTTAGGGCTTATCTGCTTCTTCTAGCATGCTTTAGGACTTATCTGCTTCCTTTAGTATGCTTTAGGACTTATCTGCTTTCTCTAGCATGGTTTAGGACTTACAAGCTTCCTCTAGCATGATTTAGGACCAACCTGCTTCCTCTAGCATGCTTTAGGACTTATCTGCTGCCTCTAGCATGATTTAGGACTTGCCTGCTTTCTCTAGCATGGTTTAGGACTTACCTGCTTCCTCTAGCATACTTTAGGACTTATCTGCTTCCTCTAGCATGCTTTAGGACTTACCTGCTTCCTCTACCATGCTTTAGGACTTATCTGCTTCCTCTACCATGCTTTAGGACTTATCTGCTTCCTCTAGCATCCTATTAGGCGCTGTCCTTGTACCGCGGTTTCGTAGTATATATACACTTTTAGCTCTGTACTATGTTCAGGACTAACGGATTAGGACTCCGTTAGTCCTGAGTCTAGTCCAACCAGCGTTAGTCCATGTTCAGGACTAACGCTGGTTGGTCAGTAAGCTGTTGCGGTGGCCTTAATAACCTCTCCAGACGTTGATTTAAACTCAACGCCAAACCAAACTTTGGAATTAGGAGGATATCTGCTATCCAGTCCTTTGGGAAACTAAAATGATACAAGATATACAGTCCTCAAGAATTTAGAAAATAAATGCCTAATAGTCATTAAGATTTAAGATGATATATGCTCGGACAAATAGGATATATGCCGTACAGTCTTCACGAATATATGATATTTTTTTTTTTAGTATCCATTGGGATCAAGAGCATATATATGTAAGCTTTATAGTCCTCCAGAATTATACTCTCGCTTCTGGCCATGACGTCATCAACATGACTTCTATATAACATATCAATAATAACAATATAAACAGAATGGTAAATATTATATGAATCAAAAGGAAATGGTGATGCTACTTCTCTCTCTCAGGAGAGAGAGACGCAGCATCACCAAGCAGTACCCAGTATCTGCTTTACAGTAACAGAATCTAATTAGTTTCTGCTTACAATTTGAAAGCGAGAAACCAACATTTGCCAGCGTGTACAAGTCCGTGACATGACAGGTAAACGATAGCTAATTACTGTTATCGTAAACAGTTAATGGATTAGCGACGTAAGAGATGGATATCCAGATCCGGGAGAGAGACTGGCTGATGCTACGAGGATTCTGGAAACGGTTTAGCCACCGAGGATATTACTGGGATATGAGAACACAGCAGGAAGGGGAAAGGGTGTTAGAGAATATTACCTGAAAGTGGGAACATTGCGGTGTTGATAGCAGGAAATGAATCCCTGGGAATATTGCTTCAAATGAGCTGAGCTATATCTCTGTTAGAGTTTGTTGAAGGTGGTGGGTTACATGGGGGATAGTTGTTGAAGGTGGTGGTTCACAGGGGGATGGTTGTTGAAGATGGTGGTTCACAGGGGGATGGTTGTTAAAGGTGGTGGTTCACAGGGGGATGGTTGTTGAAGATGGTGGTTCACAGGGGGATGGTTGTTGAAGGTGGTGGTTCACAGGGGGATGGTTGTTGAAGATGGTGGTTCACTAGGGGTGACCATGGGGTGGCACAGAGCCAGTATAGCAGACATGGAGGCAGTTAACAAGCACAGAGGCAGTATAGCAGGCACGGAGGCAGTATAGCAGACACGGAAGCAGTAGCAGGCACGAGGGAAGGTCTGGTCTAGGATTACCCTATCGAGCTGACCTCATCCGAGGGTTAGTGAGCAGCGAGGCGTGTAATCTCGCCAGAGTGCGCTGCCTTAAGTCCGTCGAAGCACAGACTAGGACGCGAGCGAGTGGCGTGGCCGGGAGGCCGGGAGCTGGAGACTGAGAGAGCGAGAGAGAGGAGGAGGAAGAGGCTGGAGATAGAGATGCAGACGCGAGAAAGATAATTGAGAGGAGAGACATGAAAGGAAGGTGCATGAGGTAAAACAGAGAGAGAGAGAGAGAGAGAGAGAGAGAGAGAGAGAGAGAGAGAGAGAGAGAGAGAGAGAGAGAGAGAGAGAGAGAGAGAGAGAGAGAGAGAGAGAGCATTGTTGGGGATAGAATCTTTATACAATAATGCTTATGATAATCCACGTAATCATGCTCAGGGCAGCCAAGGAACCTTTAATACTTAGAACTCATCTGAAGTTTTCTCAGCAGCAGCGGCTGCAAAACTCACCACGAAACGTAAAAGTGTTCCCCCCCCCCTCAAGTGTTTACTAATCAAGTATATCCTTGCCTGCAACCCGATCTTTACAGTTTTAGACCAGGCTGAAGGCAACTCGTCTCAAGACTCGACCCGTCCTGGCTATTGACCTGACGTGTCACTATAGTCCTCAACACCGCAGTAGTGTCGTTCTCCAGTAGCCATAAAGTAACTATGACACAGTACACAGGTATACCTTCAAGAACAGTCACAAAGGTGCAGAATGTAAAGAGCTGCTTAATTAGTGCCAATATACCACAGGTTAAAGCTGTGTCCTTGACACCTTGTTGTTGACTGTCTAGTGTCATACACTCGTGCACTCTCACTCTTTCATCAGCGATGATTCGTTGCTTGTCTGTTCCTCGTTTGGATAGCAATTGGATAGCAACAAGCAGATGCTCGACTGGCCACATGAACGCTAACAGCTGGCTCCAACCTCATTCTGTACGTATAAGAATTTTGTCCAACATTTCATCATAAACAAACTAATTAAGCAAAAGTCATATAATAGAGCAGTTGCTGAAGCCTGACTTTGAATTGAGCTGATGTAAGATGTCAGATCATAGCTTATCCACTCTGTATAAACAGTGTTACGTTCTATGATAACCAGAGCTCTATGTAACATTATACGTTACATAGAGCTACCTAACCACTGGTGAGTGAACAGAGGCGTACAGTTAAATAAGGATTGTCGCCTAGTCAATCCTCCCCAACCAAGGTACGAACCTAAACCTAATAGGTGCCGAGGCGAGAGGCGAGTGTGTGACCACTGCGCCATCACTACACCCTCCAACACCGCCACCAGAGACCCAAACAAACACACACAAACCTGTAATCAACACCAGATGAAACCACAATTTCAGGAAAGATTACAAAACCGTAACTCCCATTATCTTGGACATCCAACCAGCTCTAAAGTCAAGGACAAGACAATATATTTGACCAAGGTCTCTCCAATGAAACATTTGCCACTTTTTGACCATTTATATAAACTAATATTAAAGAGTACACCCGAACCCCGCTGTATAATATATGTTGACGTAAGGTCAAACGAAAGATAAAATTTTAAAGTTAAAGATGAACTTATCTACACGGAACTACACTTGTACTAAACACTAAATAATAAACATTAATCCTGGACTGGATATGATACTCTTGGGTGATTTTAAGCTTCTAGATTTGAAGTGAGAAGTGGGAGACTATAATGTTGACCAGACCACATACTAGAAGGTGAAGGGACGACGACGTTTCGGTCCGTCCTGGACCATTCAGAATCGACTTGAGAATGGAACAGGACGGACCGAAACGTCGTCGTCCCTTCAATCTTCTAGAGTGTGGGGTCTGGTCAACCTTCTTCAGCCACGTTATTGTGACTCGTCGCCTGGATATGGGAGACGATAATGTCCACCGGATAAAAACACAGGGAAGAGAGCAACGTTCACTACCAGCCACCACAGGCCAGAGAGAGCCAGCTGCACTGTGATGTTGTCTAAACCGGGGAATTATTTACTCCCTCGAGTTAATCTTCGTAAACACATTTAACAACATTTTGGGACATGGACACAAACATTAAAGTTACAAGACAAAAAGTTGTTGTACATTATATATATATATTGTGTGTGTGTGTGTGTGTGTGTGTGTGTGTGTGTGTGTGTGTGTGTGTGTGTGTGTGTGTGTGTGTGTGTGAGTGTGTGTGTGTGAGTGTGTGTGTGTGTGTGTGTGTGTGTGTGAGTGTGTGTGTGTGAGTGTGTGTGTGTGTGTGTGTGTGTGTGTGTGTGTGTGTGTGTGTGTGTGTGTGAGTGTGTGTGTGTGTGTGTGTGTGTGTGTGTGTGTGTGTGTGAGTGTGTGTGTGTGTGTGTGTGTGTGTGTGTGTGTGTGTGTGTGTGTGTGTGTGTGAGTGATAAGCTTAAATGGTTCCCAAGCCTCAGTGCTTCCACAGTGACTTCAAAAATCCTTCAAGGATTCGCAGCTCCTCTGGGGAGGCCCTAGTTTCGAACCATTGA